>NW_006291020.1:2828918-2843636 GCF_000327345.1 Myotis davidii
CCTGGGAGGGCATCCTGACTCTCACCGAGTCTCTGGCAGCAGCCGTGTGCGAGATGTGCGGACACTGCTGCCTCATCACCCACAGCCACTGCCCTTCCCCCGGGTTGAGGAAGCCTGGTTTAGTCTGCAGCTGGGAAGGGAGCCCAGAGCAGTGGTCGGCAAACTCATTGGTCAACAGAGCCAAATATCAACAGTACAACGATTGAAATTTCTTTTGAGAGCCAAATCTTTTAAACTTAAACTCTATAGGTCGGTACATTGTTATTAACTTAATTAGGGTACTGCTAAGGCTTAGGAAGAGCCTCACTCAAGGGACCAAAGAGCCAGAGTTTGCTGACCACTGAGTCCCAGAGTCTTCCCAGTAGCTCTTCCCTCATTATTCTTCCGTGAATTCCCTGGCCCTTTCCCAATAGCTGACGAATCCAGTACAGACATTCTGCTTCACGTTCATCCCAAGGTCACACAGAGCTGCCGCTTTGTGATCCCCTTATCCAGAATTGTCCGTTTGTACATCAAAGGAACACTGCACCGCTTCTTCAAATGAGAGATTATACCCCCAAGAAAGAGTTACTGTATTTTTCATCTCCGCCCCTGGATACCCGAATGCCTCTCCCTTTTGGCGGCAAGAATCCTTTCTCGGATAACAGTGTTTCTTCAAGGGCACCTGCAGTCTCTTCTCCTTGACTGCCTGACCCGCCTGTGGCCACCTTGCCACACACCTCACCGAAGCCTCAGGGCTCACACTGTCTCGGGTACGTGGTCTGTTATTTCCAAGGCCCAGGCCAAGCCCTCAGCCATCTAGCGCCTCAGCAGAAATGCTCTCCGGACCACAGGAGTCACACGGTCTCGTTTTTGTCTGCAGAGCGGCCTGGCCGCTTTGAATGTGTTTCAGGGGGATGAGGAAATCTGTTTAAACAAAGATCAATCAATAGCTTTGCCATGATCACGAACCTACGTAACAAAAACGTCATGTTTTCAAGCTCTAACTGAATGGCCACTTAACTGGAGGAGTATTTAATGCCCACAATTTAAGAAAATAACGCGTAAAGTCCATTGTAAAGGGATTTTTGGCAGATGATTTTCAATCAAAATTGCTTTAGTCTTTTAGCTTTTAAGGGAAACCGAGGCTCACTCCGGCCTCCCACGCCGCCAGGGGGCAGTTGGGCCCTCCAGCCTGTCGGCATCCGGGGGCGGGGCGGCATCTTCTCTCTGGGAGCCGCTCTCCTGTCTGGTCATGGTTCGCTGGGCAGGTAGTAGCCCTGATGCTGAGGTCAGGAAAGGCGTCCCGGGGCGATGGGCAGGGGAACGGATGGAGACATAAGGACACGGACCACCTAAATACGTTCTGATTTGCACCAGGTAGACATGGAGAAGTTTCTCAGGGCTTACACTTCCAGCGACAAGATCAACGACTCTCCAGGATACATACAGAACCCACGTTCTAGCTCAGCAGACCCGTCCCCTCCCCCGCCATCAGTCTGTGCTCCTGTCCCACACCAGTCCTGACACTGCAGTCAACATGGTAAATCCGGGGCGGGCCCTGAGCCCACCATGGCTTGTGCTCACAGGACCTGGTGACCATCCTTTTCATGCCCCAGCCCTGGGAGGTCTGCACTTCTCACTCTCCCACTGCCTCCCGAGTTTGGGGGTTCTGTGCCCTCTGTCCCAGGCCCCCCATCTGCCTCTTTATGGGGACGCGCCACCCTGACGCGGGTTTCTCTGTGCCTCCTTCCAGAGTGGGTGTTTGTGGGGCTGGTGATCCTGGGTGTCTTCCTCTTCTTCGTCCTGGTGGGCATCTGCTGGTGCCAGTGCTGCCCGCACAGCTGCTGCTGCTACATCCGTTGCCCCTGCTGTCCGGAGTCCTGCTGCTGCCCTCAGGCCTGTGAGTAAAGGGCCCGGGGCAGGGGGGGCGGGGGAGGCAGCCCACAAGGATCTGTGACCCCCTGGGCGGCTGTGTGCCTGACTTCCTTCTCCACCTCCTTTCCTTCCCCCCATAGTGTCACTCATCCCATGCTCCCTCCCCGTGGGAGCCCCGTTTCCAGAGCCAACACCCTTGTGTGCCATCTTACGTCCACTCACCTCTCCGTCCTTGTCCATGCCCGTCACCAGCATGTGCTGTCTCGTTGAGACTTGGTTGCAGGAAGGGCAGGTGCAGGAGGCTGAGGCTGTGGGAGAGGCGCCTGCCCTCTCCCGGGGCATTCAGACTCGAGGAACCTTCTCTGGTCACGCCTCCCACAGCAGAGAACCCCCTCTTGATGAACAGAGTGTGCAGACCACAGTCCTGGGTGCCATCCAGCCACTGGCGGGTTTTAGGTGCTCCCATGACCAAGGGGCCCACAGAAGGAGTCCTCCTTTGGGGATTCCCAGGGTGCCAGGCCCAGGTAGGCATCACATTTGGAACCCCTGCTGTCAACCAGACACAGCTCGCAGGAGAGAGACACGTGGTAGGTCAGTGCTCTCGGGAAGAACGCACTTCCGGGAGGGTCAGGTTATCTGCTCTGCTTTTGGGCTCCCACGCAGCCCCTTGCTCGCTTTGCCGCTAGAAGAAGTTCCGGCTCCCCTGGAAGCTGCCCTGGGCAGCCCTGGGGCTGGGCCGCCTACATACAGTGTGGCTAAGAGTGGGCCGCTGCTGTCACCGAGCTGCTGGGACGGCTCCCGCTGCTGCTAGTGACTCAGTTGCCAGGTGCCAAACACTGTAATTCCTGATGTCGTCTGCTGACGGAGCCGGAGGAGTCCAAGGCAGTGCGGGGAGTGCTTCCAATTACGTGACTCAGGCCTAGGAGAACACACACACAGGCGCGCAAGGCGCATGCACACACATACATGCACACTTAGGCACATGCACATAAGCACACACAGGCACAGGCACAAATAGACACACACAGACACGTGCGTGTGCTAACACATGTACACACGTAGGCACACATAACATACACGTACACACATGCACTGGGAGACAGCATGCGCCTGCACGCATAGGCACACATGTGCGTGCATGCACACATAGGCACACACAGGCACACATCCAGGAGGTCCCTAAAGTGCACCCTCAGGGACGTGAGGTGTGCGGGTGTGAGGGTGGGGCTGTATAATCTTTTGCTCTTCATCTCCCTCCACAGTGTATGAAGCAGGGAAAGCAGCCAAGGCCGGGTACCCTCCCTCTGTGTCCTGTGTCCCCGGCCCCTACTCCATCCCCCCTGTCCCCCTGGGAGGAGCCCCCTCATCGGGCATGCTGATGGACAAGCCGCATCCACCTCCCCTGGCTCCGAGCGACTCCACAGGAGGAAGCCGCAGTGGTAAATGAGGTTCCATTCTGCCCCGCCCCGCGCTCCTCCTCTGCTTCCAGGCCAGGGACTAGCTGATGTGGCATCAGCTCAGGGACGCTTCTTTGGGAAGTGGTTATCTCCATCCCAGAAGTTAGCAAATAGTTTCCTCCTCCCGCCCTAGTGCTCAGGACCAGCCGGTACTGTGCAGAGCGCCAAGACGTGGGGGACGTGGTTGGTCTGGGCAGGGTGCTCCAGCCCGAGGAAAGACACTTCATCAAGGCATTGGGTGCTAAAGAGTGTGGGACGGGGGACTGTGGGGGAGAGAGCTGGCTGCCAAGTCTTCCGGGAAGAGGTGAGGTCTGAGCTGAACCTGCAGGAATGAGGGGATTGGGAGAGCAGAGTGGGAGGTCATTGGGCACCCCCAGGAAGCAGCAGGGTGGAAGCCCGAGCAGGGAGAACACACTGTGTTTGATGGTGTCCAGCTCACCCGTCTGACTCCCAGAATTGGTGCTGTAGCGAGAGTCACGGCAGCAGAGTCCTGAGCAGAGAGGTGACATACTGACTGGGCACGTGGTTCATGGGGGAGTTAGTCGGACCTCGAGCTGAGGTGCAACTGAAGTCATTCAGGGAAATGTGAGCATCTGGGTGGAGATTGTGAGCTGAAATGAATGGGCAATCAGACAGGTGCTTGGAGAGGAGCCCATCAGGCAGGAAGTGGAGGTAACGGTGTGCGTCACAGCCCGCAGGGAACTCATTGGTCCGGGGCCTGTTTAGATGAGATTGGCCCCACCGAGGGATGATGAGTCATGGTTATGGGCCGGGTGGAGTGGGAGGAGGGGGCGCGTTAAGGTGTTGCTCTCCTGGAGGCTTGACCAGGGTCATGGAGCAGGAAGGTTGAAACTGTGTGTAGGAGACTTAGGAGGTGATTTGTAAATCCCGGGGTGGGTGAGCCACTGGGTGCGGAGAACAGGCATTTGCGCTCTGGAGGCATCTGGACAGGAACCAGGGCCTCGTCCAGCAGTGAACTGTTGGTACGACCGTGGACAGAGCAGACGTCCTTGGTGAGTAATCGGTATTTGAGTTTTCCTCTCCCTGGAACTGTTCACAGAATCCTGTCGCATGAGACCGGGAGACCGGAACTGAGTCACAGGCAGGGAAGTGAAGTTAATGATCAAGGACACGGGGATTAGAGCGATGAAGGCAGCCACTGCCCAGGGGGTGGAGCCAAGAGCCACCCAGGGAGCTTGTCTCAGACTGTTGGCTGCTTCCCTTTCCTCCAGTGTCCCTCCTTCCTGCCTTCCCACCAGAACCTGCCCCCCCTACTTTTAAATCAGTGAGTCTCATAATAAAATGACTCAGGTTCCTAGAATGGCAAGGGCTTCTTCTCTCCTGTTTCCAACCTTCCCCGGCCCCTGCTTGTGGCAGTTCCGTCGTTTCGGCCTGGCTGCCGTGCTACCAACTGTAGTTAGAAATGGCTGGGCACGAGGAGAATGTCTTCTTTCACATGGTGAGAAGCCCCTGGGGAGGTGGCCTGGGGTTGGCTGGCGGAACAGCTCATGCATCATGCACAGAAGGGCTGTTCTTGCCACTTGCTCTGTCCTCCTGCGGGCTCCCTGGTTCTCCCACGATGGCCGCCATCTTCTGGAAACTGCATTCTGAGGCAGGAAGCAGACACGCTTCCTCCCTGCGCTGCTTTGTCCTGAGTGATGGGCCTTTGCCTGAAGCCCCTCCTCCCGCCGACATCTGCAGCCCTAGTGGCGAGCACTGTGCCCAGGCCCCTTCCTAAACCTGATTGGCTCGGACGGTCAAGACTCATCTCTTGCCCTAGCTGGCTTGGCTCAGTGGATAGAGCGTCAGCCTGTGGACTGAAGGGTCCTGGATTCAGTTCCGGTCAAGGGCACGTGCCTGGGTTTCGGGATCGATCCCCGGTGTGGGGTGTGCAGGGGGCAGCCAGTTGACGATTCTGTCTCATCATTGATGTTTCCATCTCCTCTCTCTCTTCCTCTCTGAAATCAATATATACATATATCTTAGACCAAAGCATTTATTGACCTTGGAAATGGACATAACCAGGACTCTGTGATGGGAAAGGGGATGTCACACCAGCCTGGCCGTGTGGGCATCCCCGCTGGGCACATTTCTGTCCTCCTGGTCCCACGACCAGAATTACTGATGACGCCAACGTTCCGTGTAGATTATTCTCTAAAGCATGTTAGACGTGTTAAGAAATGCTCTTTTAGAAAGATGTAAATTTAGCCTATTTTATAGTTACATGCCACCTCCATTTTGGGGTGGTCACCTAGCAACTGTAACTTTCAGATTCTGTTTGTACACAATACTCTTGCACACTGGGTGGTTGCAAAGGCAGCTTTGAGGAGCCGTGTGTGGAATAGCCTGTTGGCTACCACGTGGGAGAGACGGGAGAGGCACCGATTCCTTCTCCGACCTTCATGGCGACTGGTGGGGACCCCCTTCAAGGAAAGACGGCTGCCTCCTTCTCCCCGGCCTGGACCCACCCCTTCAGCTCTGTGTTCTCTTCAGTGAACATCCACACTGCCCGTTCTGCCTCACATCTCCAGCCTGCCTTCTTCAGGGCTCCTCCTATCCGCCTTGGAAACCGTCCGTCACATACGCCACCACCTGCCACACCCCTGCAGCCCTCTGAGGCCACGTCCCCATCCCTTGTCGCCTCTTCACTGCCAGACTCCTTGGGAGAGTTTCGAACATTTCACGTCTACATGTTCCCTGCTCTTGTCAACTCCCCAAACTTCCATCTGCTCTTGCCGTCACTCCAGAAGCCCGCCCGCCAGGTGGCCTCTTGCTAAGGCTAGTGGGTCCTCCTCCATCCTGGCTCCCCTGAGCCATCAGGGGACCTGCCACCCTCACCCACTCTTTGCTTTGCCTTCCCCCTTGTGGTGTTCTGTGACATTTCCTACCTGGCGGCTATCCCTCTGGGTGCTCCTGTCTCTCCTCCTCCCCCTCCCCCCCCTGGAAATCGACTCACTCCCAGGCTGTCGCCATGGTCTGTACGCCGATGCCTCCAACCTCTCCTCTGATCCCCAGTCCCCGGGTCCCACTGCCTTCCTCACATCTCCACTGGATCTCTGCAGGCTTTTCAATCTCAGCCTCTGGGAAATGGGATTAATCTGCGGTTTGTCTACTTCAACTCGTCCGTTTCTTATTTCAGTGGCTGCATTGTCCACCTACTGGCCAAAAGGTAGGACTTCATCCTCCTCTCGTCCTCGCCCTCACTTCCCGCATCCAGTTGGTCAGCAAGCCCTTCAGACTGTAGCTCAGAATAACCTCGAACCAGTTTACTGCCCTCCATCTCCATCCCAGCCCCGGTCCCTCCATCTCCATCCCAGCCCCGGTCCCTCCATCTCCATCCCAGCCCCGGTTCCTCCATCTCCATCCCAGCCCCGGTCCCTCCATCTCCATCCCAGCCCCGGTCCCTCCATCTCCATCCCAGCTCCGGTCCCTCCATCTCCACCCCAGCCCTGGTCCCTCCATCTCCAAGTCCCTCATCTCCATCCCAGCCCTGGTCCCTCCATCTCCATCCCAGCCCTGGTCCCTCCATCTCCATCCCAGCCCTGGTCCCTCCATCTCCATCCCAGCCCTGGTCCCTCCATCTCCATCCCAGCCCTGGTCCCTCCATCTCCATCCCAGCCCTGGTCCCTCCATCTCCATCCCAGCCCTGGTCCCTCCATCTCCATCCCAGCCCTGGTCCCTCCATCTCCATCCCAGCCCTGGTCCCTCCATCTCCATCCCAGCCCTGGTCCCTCCATCTCCATCCCAGCCCTGGTCCCTCCATCTCCATCCCAGCCCTGGTCCCTCCATCTCCATCCCAGCCCCGGTCCCTCCATCTCCATCCCAGCTCCGGTCCCTCCATCTCCACCCCAGCCCTGGTCCCTCCATCTCCATCCCAGCCCTAGTCCCTCATCTCCATCCCAGCCCTGGTCCCTCCATCTCCATCCCAGCCCTGGTCCCTGCTGCCACCATCTCCCACCTGCTCTTTCCGCATCCACTTTTCCCTCACTCTAATCCACTTCCTCGTCACATCTACCTGCCTCTCCTCACCTTCTAGCAAAAGAATTGAGTAGGCAGGTAGGGTTTAGAAATGTCATTTCCAAAACTAATGAGGATGTATCTCTTTGCCCGCTGTGTGCACACAGGGAACACACACATTTCCAGCGCCACCTCCCCCACAGCTGCTGCTGTCATGTGGGGGTGGGATCTGGCAGCTGCTGCATCATCCCCAGAGCCTCACTTAGCTCAGGAAGCTGGAACTCCGAGAGCAAAGCCTCAGCCATGGGCCGTAGGGATGGGCGTTATTTGCAAGTTTTTAAGTTTCATTTGGCTGTAAAGGGGAAATTAACTGAAAAGTAGTTGTGCCTCAAAGGGGACAAAAGTATTAGCTCAAATCCTTTAACAATAATTTTTCAATAATTTTTCAAAAGTATTAGCTCAAAATTATAGTGGCATGAAAACGAACATCCTAATATTCCCTCTCCAGTAAAAGCAGAGCTGGCAAGGCTAATAAAGTAGAGAGGCTGATGTGGAAGCCACGCCAACCAAAGGACCTGAACCAGATTGAACCTGAAGAGAGAGAAACCATCCACCTCCTCTGAAGCATCACTGGGGAGCCTACACATTTTCCAAAAAGTGTTGGACTTTGGCCACCGGTCTGGACATTTCTTATTAAAATAGCGCCTCCCATCATAGTTCTCTGGTCTTCAGACTCAGTACAGACAGAAACCAACCAGACACCAATCTATTTATTCTTCAAATCAATAACATTTAATAAATGTTTGTAAATTGCCCCTCAAGGAATGTATGGTCTAGGGCCGTGGTCGGCAAACAGCGGCTCGCGAGCTGCATGCGGCTCTTTGGCCCCTTGAGTGTGGTTCTTCCACAAAATACCGACTTCTGCGCATGGGCCATGAAGTTTCAATCGCACTGTATGTGGGCGCCCACACGTGGTATTTTGTGGAAGAGCCACACTCCAGGGGCCAAAGATCCGCATGTGGCTCGCGAGCCGCTGTTTGCCGACCACTGGTCTAGCGGGGTGGTTGTGGGGGGCTAGCAAATGGGAATAGAATGAGTGCAAACTGCAAAGCAGTGTCTGATAAGGCCGTTCCCTCTGGCCCGCCCAGAGAAAACGGCCTCATTGAGTGGGGGGAGTGGGGTGCAGGGGGGAGAGAGGGAGGTCAGGAAAGGCCTGGTTTTGTGCTCCGGAGCCCGGGGGACACAGCCTGCTCCTCGTAGCACGAGAGAAAAGCCACATGTGCCACGCCATGGCACTGAGCTGACCGTGAAAAAACCTTTTCAAGGGAGAATTGCCTAGCGTTTTAGCTCCTAGAACCAATGGATGATGCCTCAGGATCAATAGTTTGCCTCTGTCCTTTGTGACAGTGAGAGGGTTCGATTTCTGGGGTCATGGACCTGCAGGCAGGCACGCCCGGTGAGCGTGTTTGTTGTGTGACACAGAACACGCAACTCCAGTCCACGTGGCACTCTGCCCAGGTTTCCAGCGGTTGTCAGGGGCCGGCCTCGCCGCCAGGGGACAGTACCTGGGCATGTTCCCAGAGCACAGCCCAGCTCAGTCTTCACGGCTGGAAGTTTACAGGCGGCGCCTCACACACTCAGACACCCAGACGAAGCCACAGCCAAGGCAGGGCAGCCCCTTCCCTACGCCTGCAAACACCTAGTTTTCTTACCGAGGGAATCATCATCAACAATAATAACAATAAAGCAAAACCTACATAAGCCTTTTGCTCCCTCCAGCTACCATTGGAGCCGTCTTCCTGTCAATTCTCCAACACGCCAGCTGCGTGGCCTCTCCTGCTAAGACCTTTTCTATTCCTGATTTCCTTTTCACTCGCTCACTCACTCACTCACTCACTCACACGTTCAGGATGTCTGCCATGTGCCCGCGCTGTGCTAGGCACTGGGGTGAGAGAAACAGAACCGGTCCTGTCTGCCCTCGGGGGGGGTGACAGTCTAGGGAGGACACGTACTGAAAATACTCCAAGGAGACCGGGACCCCGCCGCGCCCTGCTGGCAGCAGCCGCTCACACGCCCTCCGTAAGTGCCTGCTCTGTGTACAGCAAGGTCCTGCGTGTTTTTACACAAAATGACAAGGACGCCTGTCCCTGCGGAATCTGGGAAGGTTACGCATTTCTACAAATAACCTGAAACAAACTAGAATATATCAAGAGCCGTGATGAAGGTTCAAACTAAACGACATGGAAGTTAGGAGTGAGACAGAGGAGATAGGACTTCTCTAGTGACGAGAATCAGCGCCTTTGAGAGGTGGCGACATTTGAGCTGCCCCTAATAATTACAGAGAACTCGGTGGTTCCGGGGCTTTGGTCTGTGTTGTCTTCTCTTTATGAGGTTATTTAAAGGGTGGGAAGTATGAGATGCCCTTTTTTTTTTAGGTAATCCTCCCCCGAGGATATTTTCCCATTGAGTTTTAGGGAGAGGAGAGAGAGAGGGAAAGACAGAGAAAAACACATCAATTGGTTGCCTCCTGCACAAGCCCTAACCAGGGCCCGGGCCAGGGAGGCACCTGCAACCAAGGTAGGTGCCCTTGAATGGAACCGAACCTGGGACCCTTTGGTCTGCAGGCTGACGCTCTATCCACTGAGCAAACTGGCTGGGCTGAGTTGCCTTTGACAGACATGAGAACACAGAGGGACCATTGATTTGGGGTTCTTCTATAAACCAGTGCATGTCCACAGGGTGCCCAGTCCCCACCCCCAGCCGTATTCACCCATCAGACGAACTGCCTCAGAACAGAGCAAGCAGCTCGTGGGATGATTGCGTTGTAATTGAACTGTCTGTACTGCTCTGCAGACGCCTCTGCCAGGTGGGAGACCGTGCGGCTTGATACATAAAACCATTTCTTTTAATAATTGCTTCTGCGAAAGGATTATGGAGCTGACCTCCGGGAGGAGTCACTAAACAGCGGGTGGGGAGGTTTTCTTAAAGTAACGCCACAATCTGATGGCCGTGGACTGCCTGGCATGCTCTCACGTCCAACAGTAGTGCCTGCCAGGGGGGCACCGTGTGAGCACCGTGTCTGCCCACGTGCCAGGCTGTGGCCCGGGTGCTGGGGAACAGCCTAGTACAGTCTCCCATGTGCATGGCTGTGGCCTTTGTCCATGTAACATGACCAGAGATCAGAGGCATGTGGCTTCTGTGTGGCATCTGCCTCGCTGTGGGAGCAGGATGTTGGCGCTGGGTCCCCTGCTTCCACCTCAGGGTACAGTCCTGCCGGGTGGAGATAGGACCACGCCTCAGAGCACAGCGCCCTGGCCGCCTAAGGCCTTCCTGCCCTGGGCTCCTCTTCCTCATCCTCCTCATCTCTTCTTCCTACCGGGACCCTAGACTCCAAGACAGGCAAGATGGCCAGGGCGGTGGGAGTGCAGGTCCCAGCCCTGGAGCTGCCAGTGATTCTGGGGCAAAGTTAGGAAACTCCTTGGAGCCGAAGTTTTCTCAACCACAGACTGTGGCTAAGAACAGCACTTTCTTTGGGCGGCGCGAGGGCCAGTGGCCAAGCACTGAGCGAGCACCCAGCACATGCTGTCCGTCCCCGTCGTTGTCTGCTCCCATCCCATGCACTCCCTGCTCTCCTTTCCTCTCTCATCTGTGACAATTAGACCTCCCGTGGGGGGTGGTATTGGACTGGATTGATATTTAGGGGGTGAGGGGCTCAAACAGCTTTTGTCCCTGACAATGTGAGTGACAGGAATGTAGGAGGTGGGATTATGTCTGATGCTTTAATTTCGTTGGTTATTAAGCCCTGAAAATAACACCTGCTTGTAACACACAGCAAGCAGCAGGTTGGATTACTCGTGTCTAAAATACGGCATTCCCTTTTCCAAAAGGAAAACAATGAAATCATAATGATAATCACGTATTTACATCTTATTTTGTACTAATGCCTATACAGCCTATAATCTAACATTAGCTCCTATGCACCAGCCAGGAGTGGAACTTTTTCACCACCTCCCGGGCCACTAGAGGCGTCAGGCCCCCTCTGTCGAGGTCCCCTCACGTTGAGGTGTCTGTTTTGAAGCTGCAGGAACTCCCACCGAGTGGAGGTGTGAGCCTGGGGCTGTAGAGCAGTCTGTCTCAGTCTGGAAAGGGGTCTGTGTTCAGTGAGTACTTAGGTCAGAGTCCTGAGCTTGGAGAGGAGGAGCTCTGTGTGGAGCTACTGGAGGTGGGACAGGAAGCAGCAGTGAGCACATGACTGAATGTACCAGAATACAGCTCTGTTCCTGACCTGCTGGCCCCCCATTCCGGGGCACCTGTGATTAAGGGGCCTTAAGTGTACAAATATAGATGACTGTCTGGTGACTCCAGAGAGAGCTGCTACACGTGGGAACCGTGGTTTCTACCTGGTAAAAGACACGAGGCCCATCTCCCGAGTTTCCCAGCTCACCCGCGTGTCCTCTCTCCACAGTTCGCAAAGGCTACCGCATCCAAGCGGACAAAGAGCGCGACTCCATGAAGGTCCTGTACTACGTGGAGAAGGAGCTGGCTCAGTTTGACCCGGCCCGGAGGCTGCGGGGCCACTGTGAGCATCTGTGTTGTGTGTGATCGGGCCCTCCCTCGTGCAGGAATTCACAGCTAAAGGGGACTTGGGGAGAGGGGTCCCCAAACTTGGGCAGCTTTTGACTTTCAGGGTCAGAACGAGCAGGTGCTGGCCACAGCACCCTGAAGAAAGGGCCTTGGGGGGTGCAGGAGGGAGGGACACGGGGCTTCTCTGTGAAGAACAAAGAGGTGTCCCAGCGGGGTTCAGGTTCGGCATCTCTCGTCAGGCAAGATCGCTGGGCTGTGCGCTGGGGTTGGACATGTCTTATGGAAACAGTCCTCTCCATTGGCCCTTTAAGTATACCCAGGACAGAGATGTCCATGTGGAAGCTTTCAGTCTTTCCAACCCGAGAGGCCCTCGCCCTGAACAACAGCCGGCCACTGGCCGCACGGAGGCCCTGTGTGTGAGAGAACTGTGCTGATCCGTGTCGTACAAAGAGGCCTTCGTGCCTCTGAGATGCCCGAGAGCAGAAGTGAACGGGCAAGGCAGGAGGCTGCCCTTGTCAGAGAACTTTTGAATCACGGAGTCTGTAGGGGCAGGGCCCCACCCCGTCACTCACCCTGTCCCTGGAGCCTCTGCGGCTGACACAGCCCACTCTTCCCAATGACCAACGGGGAGAGGCAGCAGCGGGTGTGCAGCGCCGAGCGTGCCACAGGCGTGGCGCTGAGGGCAACACACTTCTGTCGTTGAACACTCCTCACCCTGGGACCCGCCAGGGATGTGATGGGATTGCTGGCGCCACCGTGAACGCAGCCGAGCGGAGCTCTGCGCGGACGAAGGACAACAGGTTCCTCCACGTTTGCGGCTCTAAATTCCTCCCGTCGGAGCTGCATTCGCAGCAGCATCCTCCCACCACCGGCTATAAAAAGCCCGTCTCCAGATGGGAATGTCAGGGATGCAGATGTCACCACACTTGACAAGCTGGTTGCAACCATGTTGTCATGGATCCCTGGAAGGGGACAGAGTCGGTGATCACGGAGAGGAGCCCTGGGAGTCTCAGCTCGGAGAAGAGTTAGGCTAGTGTAGGCATGTCCTGTCTCCTGGATGAAAATGGTCCCCAGGCCCGGCAGGTCACAGGTCATGGGCTCTTGGTGCCCACAGGGACCTTGGAGATGGCCGGGAACCACCTGTGTGGTGTAAAGATGAGGTCACAGAAGCCGGAGGGTGCAAGTGACAGAATCAGACTGGAACCCAGCCCTCCTGACTCTCCGTCCTGTGCTCTTCGCACAGAAACCCGTGAGCAGACTGGGTGGCTCGGTGGCTGTTTGACCACAGCCTTCCAGAACGTAGGACTTGAGGGAGTCGAAGCTGGAAGAGAGGAGGTGCCGAGTCTCCCTCCTTGTTTTAGAGGAGGGAAGGGAGGCCATGGGGGGTCACTGGTGCCAGTTCTTGGCGCCGACACCAGAACTGGAACCCGGTGTCCTGGAAGCTGCCGGTTGACAGGGCGATAAAGGCACAGAGATGAGGCAGGAAAGCAGCTCACGGGGCTTGGAGAGGTTCTGTCCCCGAGGCAGAGAACCCGGGGCGGGTCATGGAGTGGGGCCGCCTTGAAGATCTCTTCTCAGAGTGGATCTCAGTCTCAGGTTGCAACACGGGAGGCATCCACTCTGTGCGCAATGGTATTCCAGGGTCCACTAGCCATGTGACCCTCACTTGCCCTTGGGATGCCTTTCGTCTGGAATCCCAGGGCAGGGATCAGCAAACTCCAGTTCCCAGGGCACCCATGTCCCGCCTCCTGTGTTGGTGAATACATTTTATTGGAGCACAGCCACGCCAATTCACGTCCTTATTATCTCTGACACCTTTCATGCTGCAATGGCAGAGTTGAATAGTCCTGACAGTATGGCTGACACATCCTAAAATACTCACTGTGCAGCCCTTCACAGAAGAGTTTGCCTGTCCTGTCCCTGAGTTACAGGTGTCCGTAAAGCGGAGGAGGGTGATGGTCATGTCCAATGGGGCAGAAACTTTAGAGCAGGCAACCTGGCCCACCCATCAGCTGAACGGGGAAACAGACGGCCCTCCTGACCTGGAGACGGGAAAGGTCTCCGCTGCCCCTGCAGGCTGAGGACAGTTCTGGGACAGTCATGCGCTTTCTCGGTAGTCACACGTGACTGCTAACAGTCCTCACACTCAGTGCATTTTAAGGTTCTCTCCTGCGTGCTTCCTGGGAGGTTGTTCGTCACCAAGCTCCTGAGAAAGGAAAGGTTCTAGACTTTATTCCTCAAGAGGCTCTGAGTTATTGTTGTTCAAATACACACCAGTCCATTTTCCTTCGGAGGAAGAAAGGTTTAAAATTAGATTATAATTCAAAACCCCTGACCGCCAAAACCAATTGATGACCAAGTCCCCGGTGCTCCTGGTCAGCCGTGTCCTGGAGAAGGAGAGGCGGCACGTGCCGCTGTGGGAAGGACCACCCTCCCCTTTGGGGGGAGCCAGCAGCAGTTCTCGGGGACACGGGAGAAGACGCAGAGGGAACGCAGGCCCACATTTGTGCCTCCCACATCCCCTCTTGGCTTACCTCTCGCTCAGCAGCCAGACCTTCATGTTGTAAATGTTGACTTTGATAATATTTAAAGTTCTAACCAAAGGATTTTAGAAAACAAATGGCTTGAATTACAGTACAAATAGGTTAAGTAGATGTGTTTTTTTTAAGGGAAATGACATTCAATCCATTTCAAAGTTCTACAGATAAATAGGTGTGTATTTTTCTTTCCGGATGGCAATGCTGGTCTTTTTCATAAGTGCTGTTGCAAATAGCTCCCGAGATCACCTTAGGACATGAGAAAGCTATGCCCAGCCCCCACCCCCACCCCCGCTTCTCACAATGTGGGACTGGGGCTAGACCAC
>NW_006291020.1:2843989-2846212 GCF_000327345.1 Myotis davidii
TTCATAAGTGCTGTTGCAAATAGCTCCCGAGATCACCTTAGGACATGAGAAAGCTGTGCCCAGCCCGCACCCCCACCCCCGCTTCTCACAATGTGGGACTGGGGCTAGACCACACGTGGAGGCCCAGGCCCTGGTGCAGCCGCCCCCCTGTCTTGCCTGCACCTCCAAACAGCTGTCCTGGCCACCAGGCCACATACACCTAGAACACTCTCTTGGGAGGGGAAGAGTCTACGTTGACCCTGGAAATGGACTTGGAGCCATTGGGAGAAGATATGCCAGGCTCCTAGATGAGCTTCCAGCAGGAAGTGGGTGGTCAGATGCGAGGTGTGCATGTCCCTTGGCCCTGTGGATGCCTTGCTCTGGGACAGGCACGGCTGCAGGAGGCTGGCCTGGGTGCTTCGTTGCCGGGGCGGTACTCGCCCTGACAGCCCCGCCTCGGGACTTGGCCAACAGTAGGGAAGGTACTGTGAACTGGGGCTTCTCTCTCCTTTACCCCTTTTGGCTCAACATGCCCGGGATCGTCACAGCTCATCACAGAATCATGCAAAACAACATGCGTGTGAACAAAATGATGATGTCGTAGGAGGGGACAGCTGCAGGGGCCCCATGCTGGGAAGCCTGCCTTAGGTGGAGCAATGGCGATTGTTTTCCGAGTCCAAGGACAGAAGTCTCCCACTCTAGGCAAGTGAGCTTCGAGCTGGACCCAGCGCCCGCCCAGCTAAGGGCACAGACAGGCTAGTTCAGGTCTTCGCCGCCCTGGACAGACGGGGCTGAGCGCTGGGCGGGGTTCCCGAGGCTCCTGGTCTCGCTCTGGCCAGCGGTCCTGCCCTGGCCAGCACGCAGAACGCTGTCCTACCTCGTTTCGTCCCTGCAGATAACAACACCATCTCGGAACTCAGCTCCCTGCACGAGGAGGACGGCAATTTCCGCCAGTCTTACCATCAGATGCGGAGCAAGCAGCTCCCTGTGTCCCGGGACTTGGAGAGCAATGCTGACTACTGGTCGGGCATCATGGGAGGCAGCAGTGGGACAAGCCGGGGGCCCTCGGCCGTGGAATACAACAGAGAGGACCGGGACAGCTTCCGGCACAGGTGAGGGGTGGAGGGGCGGCTCGGGCTGGGCGTGAGGCAGGAGCAGAAGGCGGAGGGGATCCCAGGCTGTTCTTACCCAGTCACATCTCTGCCTGCCATTCTAGGTCATCCTGCCGCATCCTCTATGAGAACACCCCCTCCCCACACTTACTAAGCAACGTGTCATGTGAAGTCACCGTTCCAGGCTCTTAACCCTGTTCGCCTTTCCCTGCTTTCTCATATGTTTTATCCTGTGGCCTCTACAGTACCCCACCCATCAGCTCCACCCTTTCTGCTCATTTGTTACGTGAAAGGTAAAATGCCAAACACATTACACTGTTGCGTCAGATTGTCATAACTCTACAGGCAGGTACCGTTCATGTCCGAATTTTAACTCGCAGACCCTGGACCTCACAGGGAGGCCAGGGACTCTCCCCGGGACACACAGCCAGTGACTGCAGGAGGCCCAGGTGTGGGGCCTTCCCACTGGGACGCCTTCCTCACTCACCTGCCCTCTCCCTTGAAGGGCAGCACCTTCCCCCCCCTCATTAGTGTGGGCCCCTCCGGCCTGCGCCCAAGAGGAACCTGTCAGTCAGGTGGAGGGAGGACAAGGCCTGTTCATCACCAAGTATCACAGGGCTCCTTGGGCCGCAGCCGTGTGAACTGCCAGCCACCCCTGTACCCAGGGAGCTGAGGTGTAGCAGTGGCTCCAGCTGCCAGCCAGAGGTCAGTAATAACACTAGGAGGCCCTGCCCTGTGGCTCACAAAGCTCCACCCACTGAGCCCACTGTGATGCTCCGCACCGACCCCCGAGCCCCACTGTCGTGATCCGCACTGAGCCCCACTGTCGTGCTCCGCACTGAGCCCCACTGTGACGCTCCGCACCGACCCCTGAGCCCCACTGTCATGCTCCGCACTGACCCCTGAGCCCCACTGTCGTGATCCGCACTGAGCCCCATTGTGACGCTCCGCACCGACCCGAGGAGGACACGCCGCCCCTCACTGGAGAACCTGCCCGGAGAGGTGGCCGGGCTCCCAGCAGGTCCCCAGGCGCAGGCAGACCGTGTCCCTGGCCTTCTGGGTGCCTGACCCTGTCCCCTCTCCCGCAGCCAGCAGCGCTCCAAGTCCGAGATGCTGTCGCGCAAGAGCTTCG
>NW_006291020.1:2846744-2847620 GCF_000327345.1 Myotis davidii
TGAGGGTGCCAGGCGAGTTGCCCCCTCCCTCCACCTGCGACTGGGGAGCTGGAGAGGCAGGCGCCCACGTGTGTGGAAGGAGAGGTGGGATCATTGATGAGCATCTCTAACAAGCAGCGTCAGGGATTCTAGGTGCCTTGCATGGGCTGGGACGCCTGCGGGCAGAACTTCTTGCACATGCGTGTATGCACCCCCCCCCCCAGCCTATGAGTGCATCCCTCGGGGTGCAGGGGGGCCAGGCTCGGCCAGGCTGTGGTCTGTGCCCGCGGAACCACCTGTTGCGCTGGGTCTTGAAACAATTGTGGTCTCATGCTGGGTTCTTTCTGCTCTTCTCCAGAATGACTTTCCAACCAGGATGTCCCTTGTGGTCTGATGTTTGTTCAAGACATGTCTCTGGATGACGAGAATCAGAAGTGGACAATGGGGACAAGACACAAATCCAAGCGCCAGCAGGCCCAGGACCTTCTCCGGCCGCCACCTTGGAAGGTTTGATGATCTTTGCTTTGGCCAGGGATGGGGGAAGCCTGAGCGAGGCTGATTCCAAACCTCAGTACCATGTGACCGGTTTGAGAAATCGCCATGGGCGTGACTGCACGCAGGAACGTTCCACACGCGCATTTCTCGCCCGCCCAGCCTCCTTAGCCGAACCAGGATTCTTTCCAAGTCTGACAGGAGTGAGCTGGGGACGCTAAGCTCCAGGATTGCCGCTGCCTCCAGCACGCATTTCCGTGCCGCATGGCTGTGCCGAGAGGCGGCAGAACTTATTACTGCTATCAGAAGGCCTTCTGCTGACAACGGGAGAGCTTCCCGTGTTATCCCATCTCCTCCTCGTCACTACTCAACGCTGCGGTTACACTGAAGTTTGAAGCTGTGAGT
>NW_006291020.1:2847676-2865823 GCF_000327345.1 Myotis davidii
GAAGAGAGTATATACCTGTTTGGATAGCTAAGTGGATTCCTTTTCCATTCTGAGAACATAAGCTGCTTTCTTTCTCTCTGCTGCACACGCCTGAGTCTTGGACAAGAGCTGGGTCCACACAGAGCCCCCTCCACATGCCGACAGGCTTTTTGATAAATGCTTCAAGTCTGCACGTGCAGGAGAAGAGGGCGCGAAAGGAGAGGATGCAGTAATGGAGTGAAGAGAAAAGAATGCATGTTCTCGTACTTGGAATATGGGCTATTTCCCTCCCGAACTCCACGTGATCTCCCTGGATTCGTACTGCGTTTGCCATGCGTGGTTTCTGCCACAGCAGCTCTGCTGTTCCAGGCCTCGGAGACGTGCCCACGCACCTTGGCCTCACGCTGTGGCCGCTCCAGACGCGTTGGGAGCCGAGGGACGCTGCTTCCGGGGGAGCACTTCCTGTCCCACCACGGCCTAAAGGACAGGTCTGCCTCCCAATAGATCACTCTGGATTTTGTAATTTGTGTAAATTGGAAAAAATGGCTGTACTTTCCTTCTCACCCAGAAGTGAAGTCTGCCTCTCCACCCCGGAATCTGGCATGGCCAGGTCATGTGATTGGGCTGGTGGCCCAGTAACAAATGTGACACAAGCGAGACGGGAAATCCTTGGGCATGGGACTGCCCTCTTTTGCTGTTCGTGGGACCTGGCAGTTACCACCAGGGGAAGGAGCTGGGCTGTCCCGCTGCATGATGGGAGAAAGGGCCCAGTTCCCCTCCCCCTCTCTGATTGCAGACATGAGGGAGCCCAGCTAAGACCAGCAGAACCACCGCCAGTGAGCGAGCCCACATCGCTGACTCCTACTCAAGGCATGAGACGTTGCTCTCTTTACATGTTCATCATCTTCTTGATTCACTGTCCAGCCCTGAATCCCTGACTCCATCCAACCTTGGGTGTCTCACAGTCTCCACTTTCTTGGGCAGACTTTGGCCAAAGCCTTTCTGCCCAGGCTATATGGCAGGACTCGTGGTTGGGTCCAATCCCTGGAGGATGCTCGCCTGCCACACGGGTCCATCCTCTACCTGTGGCTCCCTGTTCAGCTTCCTCCTTCAGCATCTCCTTGGGCTTCTCCAGGGCCACCTGACTGGAGCTGGGCCTCATCTCAGAGGACCATTCCATTTGCATTGGCCAAAACAGTCGTATGTGTGCAATGAAATGAAGAAGTGGCTGGGTGCGGCCAGTGGATGGGTTGATACCATTGCTTGGAGAACTGGGCTACCAAAGACTCCACGGTGGCTCTGGCCTGTCTGAAAGGATCCAGGCGGACAGTTCAGCCAGTGCTGGCACTTCCAAGGGCTGGAAGACATGAGCCATAACCCTGGTGCTGAGTCTCAGACGTGCTGCTGTCCCTGGCCTCCAAAAGCCTAGGTCTAGTCTGTCCATTTGGGCCCTGCTGCAGATGGAAAAGATGATTAAAACACCCTTTCTTAGTCACCAGCTTTGGAGTGGACGTGCTCAGGCAATCTTGGAGAACACCGGTAGCTGCAGGCGTTATTATCTCTTCATCCACACCCTGAATCAGGCTTCTCGCCACCAAAGAGCCCCCCACGCCCGCCACAGAGCCCCCACACACTGCTGCTCCGAGCCGGGCACTCTGGCCTGGGTGACGGTGGAGGAGGCAGTGGGAAAGGACTAAAATTGGAAACCTGCAATTCCAAGGACGACACAGGTGCAGGCAGTGACAGACATGCAGTGACCTGGGCTGGGCCAGCTTGTCTGTAGAGTGACTGAGACGTCAAGGCCTGCAGGGAAGAGAGAAGACAGTCGCTTCTGGGTACGTGGGCAGGAGGTGAGGCTGGCGGACAAGGGAAGGCAGAGGTGCCTTCGGCGCCCAGGCTTCCTGGCCCGCCCTTGCTCCTGCTCTCCTGAGTCGTGTGCCCTCAGAGGAAGGGCTGGCCCAGCTTCCTTCCCGGGCTTCCTGGGGCACAAAGCCAGTCTGGGGTGAGACTGGTCTCTGTCCACTGGGACCTGGGGAAACAGGACACGCCCAAAGAGAACGGGGAGGTTCTGTGCACGTCATGTGAAGCCCTGCTATGGATAAGTGACAGCAGACCCGGAGATTAAAGTGTGTGCGTTTTTTATTTAAATGGGGATATTTTGATATTTTAGTTGTTTGTGTGTCCATCTATCTTAGTTCATGATATTCTCAGTGATTGGAAAAGCCAATGTTAATAAAGAAAGGGGACCTGGGAGAGGGAGGGGGAGGCGGGGGGCCCATGGGATGATGGGTGAGCTGCTGTGTTTGCCTGTGAGTCGGGGATGTGTTGAGGGCACGTGGATGCAGGTGGCAGAGTGTCCCCTGGTAGATGAACTGCGTCTCTGGGCCGTGCAGAGACTCCTTAGGAAGCCGGGGACGTTTGTCACCGAGCTGACAGTGCATGCCAGCTGTTCCGCCCACGTGTGCTCACCGGAGCGCTGTCCTGGCTGTTCCGGCTCCGTTCCGCAGCCTCCAGTGCTGCCGGCCACCCTCCTGATACAGAAAATCTTACAGAGGAGACTGGCCTCATCTCCTGAGCCTCACTCTGCCCCTGGCACGGGGTGGGGAGGGGGCTGCCGCTCACCCCCAGGCACTCCATGCTCAAAACACCTCGCCACGCCCGTCAGTGCTACTCGTCTCAAAGACTCACACGGCTCCTGGACTAGACTCAGGCCGCCTCTGCCAGAGGCCGCAGCCTCGGCTTGAGCGATGGAGAAGTACACCGCTGCCCACTGGTGAAGTCACACGCGGAACCTGGTCTCTGGACGCCAAGCCTTAGGTCTTTTCTGCTGGATCCGTGATTCCCCAAACCGCCTGCCCACACAGATGACTCAACTGCTCATGTGGGATGGGCAAGAAGCAGCAAATCCTCACGACCCATCCTCCCAACCCGGGTCCAGTGCTGCCCGAACCTTACAGGAGTTTGAAGCTGACTTGGGTGTAAGGATCCAAATTGACTAACGTGGGGTCCAGGTGCTTCAAGGGCCTTGCTTTTCCTGCCAGGATCCCCCTCCGACCTCCCGGGAAGCTGATCAGTGAAACTCAGAGTTGGGGGCTCTGGACATCCGAGTGGGGCGAGGACACTCGTGAGCTGCTGCAAGCAGCCGCCTGGGCTCCCGCTGCCGGGGTGGGGAGAAGGGGGTTCTAATATTTGCCTGATGCTCAGCGTGTTGCTGTTTACAGGCCACTCCCACATGCCCTGCTTCATGGGTCTGTGAGAGGCTGGGGGGATGCTGGGGTCCCTCAAACAAAGTGGAAGAGGTTGAAAAGGAGCTTCAAAAACCCAGAGCCAGGCCCACGGACTGTCTGTCTAGGGTTCTTTCCAGTTCCTGCGACTCTTGAGGGCCTGGGGTCTGGCTGACCCTCCATACCACCCGCCGAGCACGGTGGCAGGAGTCCTGCACTCCGACCTGGCGCCATGGAGGGAAGCTGTGAGCACAGACACGCTGCCCGTCCTACCCGGGCACTGCCCAGCGACTGCTGATGTGCCGGGGACTCAGCCTTGCTCATGCTGGGGGGCGCCTGGATAACTGTGTCACAGATTTTAGACTCCTCCTTGAAGAGGGATTTCTGAGCCAAAGTACAGATTCATCGAGACTCAGATTTCCAGGCCTTGGGGGTGACCTGCTTAGGATCTAACTGCCACTTGCCTGCATTCAGGAGTCTTCAGTAGAACGAAGAGGGCAGATACCGAGGGAGGCAACGGCGGTGGTGGTGGTTGGCTGGTGGGTTGGACCTGCTCCCGGGAAGGCTGAACGAGAGGAGCCCCTCACTGTGGATTCCAGGGAGCACCGCTCTGGGGCGAAGGTGTACACGCTGCCCGAGAGCCTCCTGCGGGAGGAAGGAGAAGGGATGGAGGCTGAGGAAGGTGCTGCCCGCGTCACCTACCTGTTCGTTTTTGTGCCTCGTCTGTGGCATCGAAACTGAACTGTCTGTCTGTTGCCCGGGACTTCTTTTCAGTGTCAAATATACAGAACGAATTGCATTGCAATGTTTTAAACTGTGAAATAAAGCATTTTCACCTCCGTGTGTGGTCAGGACTCATGATGAACACAACTACATGTGATCAGGGCCTGACAGTCAGTGACCCAGCAGGAGGGACTCACGCTCCACGCTGTCTCCGGTTGATTTAAGCCCCGTGACAGCGGAATCGGTCGCTGCTGTGGGCCTGGGGGAACACAGCGCGTTTCACGGGTTTGTATGAGCATCGCCATGGCTCTGCGCAGGCTGCCCGCCTCCGGAGAGGGGAAGCTGGAAGGCTGCACAGTGGGTGGCGCCCAGCCCGTTGTCAGAGGGGCACCTGGGAGAAGTGGCACTTGGGGAAGTGAGGAAGGAAGCAGTTGGTGGGAGGGCATGTTCCGAAGAGATCTGAGGAACTCCACAGCACCCTGAGGAGGAGGCATCTTCAAACCTGTTGGCGAAAGCAACACATACATTGGAACCGCTGACCCCCCTCCTGCCAGGCTCTGGCGTTGCAGGTCCCAGGGTCCTGGGCGGACAGAAAACCTGCCCTTGCTTGAAGCATCTGGGCTCAGTTCTTTGCTATGAAGCAGTTAACTTCATTATGTTCACCCGCAGATTTGCCTAACGATTCCCTCCTCCGGACTTTCTGCTGTTTGGTCTGTTGTTTTAATCCCATCTTGCTCTTCCACGTTATAAAATAGTGGGTTTGGTTTAGAAAGTGTTTTAGAATCACCTCCATGTTCTTCTGCACATCATTTCTTCCTGCGTTTTGTATCTTCTTTTGAGGTCTTCCCCCTTCTTTCTGAAGGAAGTCTTTAGTGATAGTTTGTGGGTACCATACTCGACTAGTTCTTGTTTATCAAAAAACCCAAGTTTTGACGTCATTCTTGTTCTTGAAAGATAATTTCACTGAGCATACCACTTTAGATTAATAGGTACCTCCTGTCCACACTCTCAAGTCATCACTCCGCTCCCCCTGACTTTTGTGGTTGGTTGTTTTGAGAAGTCAGCTACCGACCGAATTATCCTTGCTTTGTAAGCGATCTGTCTCGTCTCTCTGGCTGTTTTTAAGATTTTCTTTTTGTCTCCAGTGTTCTTTGGTTTAAATAACATGTGACCATGTGTGAATTTTTTAAAAATCTATTTAGATTGGGATCTGTTGTGCTTCCTAAATCTGTGGATTGTATTTGCCATCAGTTATTGAAAACTCTCAGCTATTAACATATCAAATATTTCTTCTCTTTAAACTCTTGAGAGTTGCAATTAAATGTACATCAGACCTTTTCATTCTATGCTATATGTTGCTTAATCTACCTTTTGCATTTTCCATCTCGTTGTCTATCTGTACTGTGTTCTTCAAGTTCATCTTCCAGTTCCCTACTTCTCTCTTCACTTGGCTCTAATCTCCTTCCAGTTTTAATTTTAATTAGTATGTTTTTCATTTTTAAAAGTTCAATTTAGGTATTTTTTTTCAAATCTGCATGGTCATTGTTGAAAGCATCTTGCTTTTTTAAAAAAATATATTTTATTGATTTTTTACAGAGAAGAAGGGAGAGGGATAGAGAGCTAGAAACATCAATGAGAGAAATCTATCAGCTGCCTCCTGCATGCCCCCCACGGGGGATGTGCCCGCAACCAAGGTACATGCCCTTGACCAGAATCGAACCTGGGACCCTTTAGTCTGCAGGCCAACGCTCTATCCACTGAGCCAAACCGGTTCGGCACATCTTGCTTTTTACTCCTGTATAAAATTCTTATTTCTTTGAATATCTTAAACACACTAATTTTATATTTTACTAGAGGCCCAATGCATGAAATTTGTGCAAGAGTAGGCCTTCCTTCCCCTGGTTGCTGGCACCGGCTTCCCTCTGGCACCTGAGACCCACCCTCGCAGCCCTGGCTTTGTCTGGAAGAACGTCTGGTCTAATTAGCATATTACACTTTTATTATTATACTCAGTGGTGCCAAAATCAGCAGTGTTTTTGGGTCTAAGTTTGAAGTTCGTTACTTTTGCTGTCACTCATGCTTTCTTGTTTACTTAAGTGTTTTATATTTTTTGTTTGTTTTTTCCATTGCTTTATAGAAAGAGGGGAAGGGAGGGCTGATGGGGGAGGGAGAGAGAGAAACATCGATATGAGACATTGATTGTCTCCTGCACGTGCCCTGATTGGGGCTGGGGATTGAATCTGCAACTGAGTTACATGCCCTTGACTGGAAATTGAAACCAAGGCCCTTCGGTGCATAGGCCATGCTCTAACCACTGAGCACGCTGCCAGGGTTGTTTTACAGGTTTGATTGTGAACTCATGTTTGGTAGAATGCCATTTTATATCGGTGCCAGCCAGGAAAGACCATGTTGCTCCCGAGCTGTCCTCCTCTCCATATAGCTACCCTCAGGGGCCGAGAGGAATGAGTGACTGTGTGAAGAAGGAGTGGAAAAGCTAAGTGGGGAAAATCTAGAAGGTACACGCATTTCTCTCCAATGCAAGTCTCTAGACCAGGGGTGGGGAACGTCTGGCCCGCAGGCCACATAAGGACTGTGAAATCATTTGGTCTGGCCCCGCCAAGGCATTATGGGTGAGTTAATTAAATGTTTGACAAATAGAGCAGGCCAATTTTTAAGTTGATAATTCTGTGTGGCCTGTGAATGATGTTATAACTGTGAACGGCCCTTGGCAGAAAAAGGCTCCCCACCCCTGCCCTAGACTAAAATGAGCCTGAGATAGGGGAGAACAAGGAGGTTTAACTTCACAAATAGTTCTGTGTCTGATGGTCATAAGAATCACTATTCTAACTGCAGGAATAAGACAGTTTGGGGGTTAAAAGTAAATAAAAGGCCATTCATTACTCAGGGGCAACCAGAGACATTATGGCTCTAGATACCATTCAAGCAGCAAAGAAGGGCTAGCCCAGAGGACGGATTAGAATTAGGCAACTGCGGGGACAAAAACCATTATTTTATGTCTACACCCTGTTCACTTCCATATGATTAGTGTAAAAGTCCTGTTTTCATATACGCTCAAGAAATAAAGAAATAGGCCGATTTCAGGTTCTGAAAAATCGTGGCAGAGACATCCTAATAATACGCATCACTCCGCTGAGGTGACATGACACTTTCTGCTGAACGGGTTCTAAGCATTTCCTGAATGCTTATCAGGCGGCCTGCGATGACCACCTGATAAGAGGGGAGGTGCAGTGGAAACCAGGCAGCCAGCGGTGGGAGAAGGGGCGTGAGTTGGCCTGCTGCGCCACCTACCGGCACCCCTCGGAGGCCACGCCTCTGGGGCGAACTTGCCAGGACTCCAGTTGTGCGTTGAATTAGAGTCTTGCATGCATTCACTGCTGACAAATCAAATAAGGGCATTGGGCGTTCTTCGTTTAGAAGCGACGGGTTCTCCTGTGTTGTGAAGCTTTAGACCTCGCCACATAGTCTTCAAGGCAGGTTCCTGTGGAGATACCACGGTTTCTTGCTTGGGACCAAGTGGGAACGAGGCACACACCTCCTCCCTTGACTGAGTGCTGTTTTAAAATGCGCTTTCAACGTCATTAGATACAGGCGCTTTGTGAAGGCAGCCCAGACTCTGATGCCACAGAATTACCAGGAAGCGAGTTGCTCGTTCACAAGTAAAATTTCCATCATTGACCTGTGCGACCCCAGGCCTCAGTAGCCCAGTCCCCGGCCTCTTGTAAAAAGACGAGTTCAGTCTTCCTCTCTGGTTCTCACTCATTGTCTCTCAAATACAAGCAGAGAAGAGTCCCTCCTCTCTGATATTAAAACACTTTTTAAAAATAATCCTTGCTTTCAGCAGATGTTTCCTTACATTTTGTTTATGTGTCTCTCCCTGGCTCATACTCCCCCTGGGGAGAGTTTGCCGACTTCTGTTCAGCGCCATCCTTATAAAAGCCCTTTGTTCAGCTGAACGGAATGGGCAACCCTAACCCACCCACCCTCCCGCAGCCGCTCGTGTGGGTGCACAGTCCAGGCGCTGGCCCCGCATTCCTTCACGCAGGGAGGCAGCCACTGAAGTCGCCGAAGTTCCTTTCCTTTGCAGTAAAATCAGTAAAAATTGTTTGATTGTAAATGACAGAAAGGCAGCTCAGACTGGCTTAAGGAAAAAGGAAAGGATGGAGGCGGTTTGTGAGAAGATCCTGGGCTGGCTCACGGGATGGGAGCTGTAGGAACTGACGGGAGATCTGGGTCTGGGTGGAGTCAGACTCTCTCTGTGTCCATCACTCACTCCTACTTGTCTCCTTACATTGACATGTTTCCCAGGGAGGTCAGACCTTCTCCACCGGCCAGACTCAAGCCCCCAGCAGTCCGAGAGTCACAATTATCCAGACACACCAAGGGCCTTATTCAAGGACAGACCTGCGAAAGGCCATGGGTGACTCACACTGAGCCATGTGCCCACTTTTGAGCTACTTGTTGTGGCGGGAGAGACGGCAAGTCCATTTCTGACCAGGAGGATGAGATTCTGTGATGGACTGGACAGTGGACCGGCAATTTCTCCAAAAGATGGAGGGGTGACGGACAGAGGTAGGAGCAGGACGCTGGGCAGACAGCAGGCATCCATTCCTTCGTCCCAGAGGTCCTTACCAAATATGCAAGGGGCCCTGTGCCCCCTCAGGCAGTATCCCAATCCGGCCCGGAAGGCTGTTTCCTGCAGAGCGTTCCGCATTCCAGGGCATCGCCTTGGTGACACCCCATCATTCTGAAGTTAGAAACCCATCTCCCATCTCCATCACCACCTTAGTCAGGACTTTGATGTCTTTCCCGGGCTCTCCTAACACCCTCCCTTCTCTTCCTCCCACCTCCAGGCTTGTCCCTAATAATTCCTTCCACTTGGTTGTCACAAGTTCTAGATACTTTCAAGAAAAACACTGGATGTTGGGCAAGGTGCCTCCTCCTTTTCTAAGTTCCACAGACCTGGGGACTTCTGGCCTTCGTCTCCACCTCTTCTTCTTTTAAAGATATGTTTTTATGAATTTTAGAGAGAGAGGAAGGGAGAGGGATAAAGAGATAGAAACTTCGATGAATGAGAAACATTATTGATTGGCTGCCTCCTGATTGCCCCCACCCTCCACTGAGGATCAAGCCAGAAACCCTTGTATGTGCCCTGACCGGGAATCAAACCAGTGACCTCGTGGTTATGGGCTGACACTCAACCACTGAGCCACACCAGCCTGGCTGCCTCTTCATTCTTTTCTGTGAAGCAGGTCAGGAGAACTAGCCAGACTCAGTGGGCTGCACTCCACCCCCCCCCCGCCCCCCAAGTACAAGGTGAGTGTTCAGGCACCTTACATTGTCCCTCCTGGTCCCACGGCCTCTGTCGTTCCTATCCTCAGGACAGTCGGCACCTTTACTCTTCCTTCTCTCCTGGGAGGGCGCACGTGGGTGGCGAGGTCCCCATGCCTCCGGCGTCAGGCCAGAGTGGCATTCTCTCCCACGGTTCCTGAACACCCTGCGTTTGGGAGTGATCTGCCCCCTCACAGCCCTCATTTGACTCCTGATCTGTACAATGTTGGGTATGTGGCATCGGTCACAGAGACCAGGCGGTGTCACCTGAACCACTCTGCTCGCCAAGACATGTGTTGACCTCAAAACACTTGTAAATGCTCAGAAAGGATGCATATATATGATTTTCACATCATGTATATATATATATATGTTTACATCATATGGCAGTGGCAAGGGGGGGAGGATTGATGGAAGCGTTTTAGCTCACGGAATGGTCACCATGGCAACAGGAGCCTGAATCATCTCTATGGCGACACAGTGCTTGAAATCATGCCTAGAGGGACCGGGTGAGTTGGCTGGGAAGGGTCTTGAGGACGGTAAAGAGCTACGTTACAGATGCTTCAAAACAATGCTGGTTCTTGCTCAGGGGAGGAGGTCCCTGCCTGCTGGCCCCGGGTTCTGCTTCGGGAAGGCCGCAGACCAACCGTCCCAGACAGCGCGGACCCAGACGCCCCAGCTCGCTTTGGCTGTCGCTGTTTGTGACTGCGCCTGCCAGGGGAGAGCCTTGACTCAAAGTGCCGCCACCCGTACACACGCACCAAGTGTAAGCGCCGGACCTCCGGCCCCGGCTGCAGGCCTGTCGGAGTGACTGCTCGGCCACTGACCTCCCTGCGGCACCACGGCTCCCGCTCCACACAGAGGGCCACGGAGATGGGCTGCTGTTAAGGGAAACGTGACCAGGGTTTGAGCTATACATACTCTTGAGCAAAAGCAGGGCTTCAAATAACATCCTTTCATTCAACAGCATTTTGCCATAAGCTGCCGTGAGAACTTAACTCTTGTTTACATCAATCACCATTGGCAACCGTGATTTCTGTATCCATCATTTTGTGCAGTTCCAGAAACCTATGGACCACGTTAAGTGAGGAGTTACTGATTTGATTATAGTCAATGTGTAGTGGGCCTCACCTGCTCCTCAGTACAGATGAGGAGACATTGATCACAGCTCCCCAGTACAGATGAGGTGACATTGATCAAAATGCCCAATTAATAACGCCTCTTTGCCCCTCCTTTCTGCCCTCCCCACAGAACCTCCAGCCTCGCTTTCAAGGGGTCTGGGGCCTTGGGCAGTCTTGGGGAGAGGGGTTCACAGAGGTTCCAAGTCACTGTGACACCATGCATTTCTGCCACTCGCTGGCTCTGGCCGCTGCTCCTTGCTCTGTCTGCGGTCACTGCTCATGCCATGCTGACCCCGCCTGCTGTGCCCAGCCACCACGTCGGCCTAAACCAGGCTCCTCTTTACCTGCCCTCTGCTTCACTCTTTGGGCTATTCAGGCGCAGCATGGGCACTTGCAGAGCCCCTTCCAATTCCCAGCACTTGGTTAGTGTGAATTTTCTTAAAGCGCAAGGATAACCAATGGGGCAGGTCACCAGATAAGACAGGTCATTGTATGAGACGCTCTGGGGCCCAAGGCCCAGGTCAACCCCTCCATGCGACAGAGGCCAGTTTACCTCCCTCCTGGAATGCCCTCAACACACCTGTATTCCTTTCTGTAAAGCAAACCTGTGACATCGATTTCTGCTCTGAGTCACCAAACTCCTTGGAACTTGCCCTCTAATCCCATCAGGCCAACAGCCGAGCCCTGCAGGCCTGTGGGAGCTCCCAGCCCCGGCCCCGGCCCCTGCAGCACCTGCCGGGTTAGGGGAAACTCAAGGAATGGCTGCGCCTTGGAGTCACTGGCAGGGCTTTGAGAAGCACCAAGACCTGGGCTTCGTTCCCCAGACATTCTGACTTAGTCTGGAGCGTGGCCTGGGCACGGCGTCAAAACTTCCCCAGGTGACCCTAACACCAACGCTGAGAAACTGCTCGTATCAAAGTTATAATGGGACAAATTAAACAAATTATTCTCCAGTATAGCAGCAAAGTGCAGTCACCGTTGGACACATCAAGTTCCAGAAATGGAGAGTAGACACCCTCGTGTCTTGCAAAGGCCCCTGGGCTCCCCGGCCACCAGCCCAGGAGAGCTCGGACCTCGCTGGGTGGACAGGAGGTGCAGTGGGAGCTCACGACAGCTGTCATCCTTGGCTGGGGCCCGACGTGAAAGGGCCTCTCTCAGGGTTGGCGAGTTCTGCCTTCCCCACACACAGCTCTAAGGCCCCTTTGGTCCCGAGCTCCCAGGCTGTTCCCCATAATGGCAATTCATCGCTTTCCTCCTGCAGGTGACAACCCTGTCTGAGCCTGGCAATGACTTTGAGCCCACCGCTGCCAGGCCCTTAGGGTGGCCTCATGTCCCCTGGAGTGGCTGTCCTCCGACATTCCCAGAGGACCTGAGAGCTCTCACCATTGGACCGCCTAGCAGTGTGCGTCGGAGGCCAGGATTCTCTGGCCCCTTCTAATCCACAGGAGGAATGCGCAGGGGTCACCCCTGCGCCCCTGACCCTGGCTTCCTCGACACAGGACGAGGGCGCATCGCCCCCTGGTGGCGGTCGAGCAAACAGCAGCGGGAGAGGCGGAGCAGCGCGCCCGCGCCCTCTCCCTCAGGTGCTGCGGGGCCTCTGCACCCTCGCTTTGCTCCCCAGAGACAGCTGCTCAGGTGCTGTGCGCCTGCCCCGCAGAGAGATTCCTCCCCAAAGCCGTCTACCTGCCCGTTTCCGGTAGACGGCTTTTGCCACCCAGGGACCCTGATCTCCCCGGAGCCGCCCAGGGAGGCGGACGCTGGCACCGAGCCCTCCCGCGGACTTGAGGGAGCCCAGGGCGCACGTGGGTGGCCGCCGCTGTGAGATTCCACCAAAGCAGCGCGCGGCCAGGTCTGGGGGCTCCTGCACCAGGTCGCCGCCTCCCCAGGGGCGGGGGGGCTGGGTGAGGGGGGGGGGGCCGCTGTCTCCTGCAGAAATGACATGGGGCTGCCCTGGAGCGCCCCTGTGGCTACAGTTTAGGGGCCCGGAGACAGCCAAGCTGCCCGAAGGAGGAGGCTGGCACCCACACTGGTGTGCAATCCAAGAACTGCCTCTCTAGAAAGAAGTGGCAGGAAGGCCCAGGCCCAAAATTACAGAACCCGCAGCCCAGTTTTCCTAGGCCACGTGACCGCCCGAGTTTTCTTTTGAATTAAATCGCTGCAAATTAGGCCCACAGTGGGGGCCATTCTTTGAGGCGGCAAGAAATTGTGTGTGTTGTGTCCACAGACATGCGAAGAAGCGAGATGCTGTTAATCTAGGGCAGGGGTGGGCAAACTTTTTGACTAGGGGGCCACAATGGGTTCTTAAACTGGACCGGAGGGCCAGAACAAAAGCCTGGATGGAGTGTTTGTGTGAACTAATATAAATTCAAAGGAAACATCATTACATAAAAGGGTACGGTCTTTTTGTTTTGTTTTATTCATTTCAAACGGGCCGGATCTGGCCCGCGGCTGATCTAGGGGTACCATCCACCCAGGCCCATCCTGACCAGCAACACCAGCGGCGACACTGAGCTTTAAATCTTCGAAGACATGGAAACAGACACAGAAAAACACATCAATGAACAAAATAACAAGAAAAATAAGACACCAAATAACCAAGGAACTGAATGGGAAATTTTAAAAGCCTGTGCTCTCCACCAGAGCCGGCGCACAGGGATTCATGGAGAGTCTGTCGAACTTTCAAAGGACAAAGAAGCCTCTCTCCCTTTTCCATTGTTTCAGGGGATAGGCAAGGGGGGGAGCTCCCCAACTCCTTCATGATGCCATGTTTCTACCCGGACGAGGACGTACTCAAAAGTTTTGGATTAATATTATTAATGACCATAGATGCAAAAACCCTAAACATGATATTATCAAATCAAATACAGCAGTGTATTTAAAACGCATCAGAATCGAGGAGGATTTATCCCAGAAATACAAGAATGTTTAACATCAGAAAAATATCTATCGTTGTTATTCAACACATGGAAGAAGTAAAGGAGAAAACCAGACCATCCTTTGATAGATGCAGAAACGCATCTGCACATCTGATGATAATTCATGGTGAAACTGTCAGCAAAACAGGGGTTCAGGGTATCTTTCCAAGTGTCCGCCATGTCATACTTACTGGTGAAATGTGAGGAGTGCGTGAAAGTCAGGGCCATGGCAAAGGTGCCCCGCCCGGTCACGGAGGGTCTGACCTTGAGATGTTCAATCTGGCGCCACTGGCCACTACCACAGGCGGGTTTTCAAGTCTAAATTGTATTACAGATTCGGCTCCTGAGTCTCACGAGCTATATCTCAAGCGCTAAGCAGCTATCTGGGGCGGCCACAGTGCGAAGGCAGGGCCAGGGCAAAGGTGCCCCGCCCGGTCACGGAGGGTCTGACCTTGAGATGTTCAATCTGGCACCACTGGCCACTACCACAGGATTTTCAAGTCTAAATTGTATTACAGATTCGGCTCCTGAGTCTCACGAGCTGTATCTCAAGCGCTAAGCAGCCATCTGGGGCGCCCACAGTGCGAAGTGCCGCCCTGGGCCGAGGGCGCTCATTACTCTTCCGTGTTACAATTCAACTCTTACGACAACAGTGAGAACTGGTATTAGCCCCACCTGGCAGATGTGACACCGAGGCAGTGCGATTAGGTGACTTGCCCTTTGACACTCTGCTCTTTTGCCTCAGCACCCCTTCAGTGCACCCACAAAACAACTTGGGTAACATAACAGGGGGGGAAGGAACAGACCAAAAAGATGTCTTTACAACAGCAACACAATTTAAAAAAAAAAAAAAACACCAACAATGAGGCATAACGCAAAGAAAAGACATGCAAGACAGCGCCTTAGCTGGGAGGAAGTCCTGGCTCCAGTCCCTTGCTCTGTCTGGCCAGGGCCCAGTGGCCGCAGCTCCCGCAGGTGGGCGGGAGGCACTGTTCGGCACCATTGCAGCCACTACCCCAGGCAGCGAATCACCTCCTGGATTTCAAACAAGGACCCCTGGGGAATCTCCTCAAATTCGCTTGTGGCTTCCCCTCCTTCCAGGGGGTGACCGGTGTAGCCTCATCTCCACCCAGCAGGGTCTCCCTGTGTCAACTGCAACCTGAGTGACAGTGCTTCCGTTTCTAAGCTCTACCTGCCCGAGTGCCAAAGGTCCCCTGTGCTGGACCGCCATCACCACACAGACATAGTTCAGTGGTCGGCAAACTGCGGCTTGCAAGCCACATGCGGCTCTTTGGCCCCTTCAGAGTGGCTCTTCCACAAAATACTGGCTCTTCCACAACATACCGACTTCTGTGCATGGGCCATGAAGTTTCAATCGCACCGTACATGCGTGACCACACGTGGTATTTTGTGGAAGAGCCACACTGAAGGGGCCAAAGAGCCGCATGTGGCTCGCGAGCTGCGGTTTGCCGACCATGGACATAGTTTTCAGCACCTTGGAGACGCCCTTCGCATTCGGAGCAGGGACAAAGGCTTCAGCCAAGCTGTCCAGCTTCCTGTTCGGCTCGCTGCTTCCAGGGGTTTGGAAAAAGTCTTTCCAGCGTGTGCAGTGTAATAGCTTGTGTTTTGAGAAATTGAAAGGATGACCCCATAAAACCCCTGGCATGATGCCCAGGGCTAACATCACCCTTAATGGGCGCTCCTTGAGCCATCTGCTCTGTCTCATCACAGACTGCCTAGGGCTCTTACTACTCACAGAACCAAGGGGGCTTCACCGTCAGGGTCCAGAGTAAGACAAGGCAACAGAACGTGAGGAGCTACTTCTGAGATCCCCTTTAGGGCACTAAAACGCCTGGGAGCGGGGAGGGGGCTATGGGGCTGTGCCCACCGTGGCTGCCGCTTCCTGTCCTCAAGCTAATTAGTGGTCCAGCTCTGTCCCATATTCGTCCCTCGTAGCTCAACAGGAACCCCTACAGCACCTCTAGTCTGTTGATTGTTCTAACTCTAAATCTCTCAGTTGCAACAATACTTATACCTACTCCTTTAACTGGGGAAAGGAAAAGGAAATTGCTATAGGAAAATTTTAAAAATATATTTAAAGAACTAGATAAGTTAGTATTTGTGGCGTTATTTACATTGTATAAGTAAAGTACAAGTACGTACAGCTGATAGCTTCTGATATCGTCCATCTCTGTTACAATTCCTCCGGTAAACGTTTGTTCCTCAATGGGAAGACTCAGAGATCCAGGAACAATATTCTGATCACATTAATTACAACCAGGAGGGTATTGTAACACGGTAAAGACCCTGCTCACTTGTCAGTGTTCTTGGGCTGCTTAGGTATCTTTCATTCACCAGAATCCCTATGTGCCTTCCATTTCCCAGGGTCCTAGAACTTCAATCACCAAGAGCTTCTAAGAAAAAGGAATATAGGTGACTCCTGTGGACTGTTATGGACTGAAGGTTTGCACACACCCCTCCCCCCAATTTGTATATTTTTAAATATACAAAAAAAAAGTGTGGCTGTATTTAACATATTTGGAGATGGGGCTTCTGAGGAAGTAATCAAGGTTAAATGAAGTCTTAAGGGTGGGGCCCTGATCCTACAGAATTAGTGTCCTTCCAAGCAGAGACATTAGAGAGTGCCCTCTCCGCCCCCCCCCAACCCCCATACTGAGGAAAGACCAAGTGAGGATAGAGATGTGATTGTCTATGATCCAGAAAGAGAGGCCTTCAGAAACCAAATTTGCTGCCACTTTAATCTCAGACTTCCAGCCTCCAGAATTGTGAGCAAATAAATTTATGTTGTTTAAGCCATCTAGACTGTGGAACTTTGTTATAGCATCCTGAGCAAAATAAATACAGCCGACTCTTGACACCATGGGGTTAGGGACACTCCCTCCTCGTGCAGTAAGAAATCTGTGTTTAAAATACCTGGATTCAACCAACTGCAGATTGAAACAGCACTCAGGAACTGGCAGTTGGGAATGTGAAAATACTGTTTTCCATCCGTGACTAGTTGAATCTGCAGATGTGAAACCCGTCGATACGAAGGGTCAGCTGTATTTATTGAAAAGAATCTGTATAGACGTGAACATGCGGTTCAAACCTGTGCTTTCTAGGGTCAGCTGCACTTATAAAGCTTCAGAAGGTTTAAGCTGGGCCCACGGATAGAGCTGTGTTTCAATCAGACTTTTCAGTGTAATCCTATGTAGTTTATACATTTAGAAACATTATCCTAAGAAGGGCTGCAGAGCTTCACCAAACTGCCAACAAGGTCCCATAAAGAAGGCACAAGAAATATTAAGAACCAATTCCCCTTCTCTGCGGTCATAAAATAAATCCATGTGGTCTCAACCATGTGTCTTACTATTTCCTAGTACATTCTGGTCTAAACCCTTTCACTATAGTAAAACCTGTACATCATACAGATATGATGATGTGCGAGAGAACATTACATAGTATTGTCTGAAATATTTAATTCTGGCAGACACATATACTTTGAGTGTGAGACTCTATGTAACATAGTAGTATAACCACATATATGTAGCAAATGTACCACGTAACAAGTATTACAAATTACAGTGAACATCATAATGATGGTTCAACAGGGTAACCGGAAGTATCAGTATTTGGAAGCTTGGACCGTAAGAAACCTTTCTGGAAAGCAGAGCGCTGAGTCTGACACGGAACCAGCTCACAGGTTTGCTGTCAGGGTTCAGGGAAGAAGGCTAACCAGCTGATGCTAATGAGTGGAGTAAGTCAACCAGCACATTTCTGCTGTTAGGCGGTGGTTTATAACCAGGTCTAAAGAACCTCAATGTCCTACCGGGGAGAAATAATCACCATCGTAACAACCACCACCCAACCTAGGTATCTCACAGCTCGCCAATACCCAGTCCTACTGCCCCAAACACCAGTGCTTCATAAATACAGAATTGGGAAGAATTCATCAATCTGTGTGTGTGTGGGGGAGGGGGTAAGCTTTTAGGGGATATATAAGTAAAATAGCCATGTGAAAATAAACATTTGGGATGGCTTTCCTTTGTATGGTATTTGTACAGGATTGTATTTATAATCCTAAATGAGGCCAAGCTTTATGCATAAAGTTCATTACTGTTGCTTTTAACACGGAATGAAAGCAAGCAATCTAGCAACCAGGAATCCGGTTACTGTGTACATTCTATCCTGGCATTAGAATTAGGATTAAAGGGGCAGTGTAATACCAGAGGAAGATACTTATGTTATTATATTATGTTAAAGACCGAACAACACTCAAAACTGAAGATAGAGTATGATATGGGCATGGGGGAGAAATCTCAGTTGAAGAGTTTGGTAAAACACTTGTTCTCTCTGTCCCTCTTATCCTCGGTGCATCTTCTCCATTTTTCACCATCACTTCATTCGCTCAGCAAAGTTGGTTCCTGCAGGCCCTGCTCTGGGACAGAGCAAACAGCATGGGGTAAAAAGGCCCCGTGCTCGGAGGAACTTACCTCTCAGCTGCAGAGGGCGTAAACTTAACAAGACAGTTCAACTAAAAGGCATACCAGATGATTAGTGTTCGGCGAAAATGAAGAAAAAACAGGAAGAAAATTGATGCTGTAGTTACTGTTTGACCTGGGGGTAGGAGGTAAGATACTCAGGGGAGAGGACTTGGGCCCGGCGGCCCACTGAACGCGCGGGACGCGCCAGCCCAGCAGGTGGCGCTGCAGGTGCAGCCGCGCCGCGCGGAGAGGTCATGTGACCCGAGGGGCGGGCAGGAGGGCTGAGCGGACCGCGGATTGGCTCCGCCCTTTCCCTTCAGACAGGCGGGCGGAGCCGTCAACCAAACCGACG
>NW_006291020.1:2865957-2894573 GCF_000327345.1 Myotis davidii
CACGGCCCGGCCTCCTGGGGGGGTGCGGCCCGGGGCGGGGCGCCCCGGGAGGGCTTCCTGGAGGCGGAGGCTCTGAGCCGGGGTGGGCTGTCGGCTCCGAGGAAGGCAGTTTTGGCCCCTCTGGTAGAATAGTAGCGGGCACTTAGGGAGCACCTTTCAAGCGCTCTGAGCCTCGGGCACTGCCTCCTCCCACCTCACAGCAGATGTGAGCCAGGTGCAGGCACTCCCGTGTGATAGGTGAGCAGATGGAGATCCGGGAGCGTAGTAACTGCAACTGGAGAGTAGGTCACAGCAGGTTTGGGACCCTGGCCCTGATACCTGACGGGTTGGTTGCAAAGGGCCCAGGTGCCCGGCCACACCTTCCCCAGGTTACAGCAGGGACGGAGGACCCTGTTGGGCCGGATGCTGAATGGGCGAGGCCCAGGCCGAACAGCATCATAGGAGCAGCCTCTGAGATGCTGTGTCTAGGCCCCAGAGGAGGGTCGTGCTCAAACAGGTGCTGAGTGCTTTGGTTGACTTGGTCATGTGTTATTTTCTGCAGGTGTTTCAGTGCCTCCTAGTCTGACCCACTTACCCGCCTCGGCCTCACAGGGGCCGGCGGGCTTGGTTTTGGTGTTGAGGAAACAGCCGTTTGGCTGTGGGTGTACAGTAAGGGACCAGGCTAGGTCAGTCTCCCAGCCTTTGAGAGCCAGGGCTGCTGTTTGGGCACAAGTTTGCCCATAGGTAGGCAGCACCATGTCGGAACAGCTTCCCTGCAGAGCCTCGTCTCGGCTCTGAACCAGCTCCCACGCTCCAGACGTGTGCGCGTCCTTCTTGTAAACTAGGGAGGCGGGTTTCTGTGTGACTGACCTCCTGTTGGATAGAAGAGGATGGGAAAGGAGCTCTGTTCCACTTCCTAATTGTTCCTGTCCTTTAAAAAACAAAGAAGGCCTCTAAATGTCCCCTGTTGGGAAGTTACCAGTACTGAGCGTGTGAAACGTGGTGGCAAGCTCTGGAACTAAACATGCTTGGCTGTTGAATGAAATGGATCTTAGGCGACTTTAAGATTCCATTAAGGCTGCGGGTTTTCTCCTGGAAAATTTTTTTTTTTCAGATGAATCCAGAGCTTTGGCTGCAACTTCATCCAGCCATGGCCAGTTTCATGCAGAGATCGTAGCCGGGTACATACAGAGATGATGGCTAGGTACATACAGAGATCATGGCCAGATACATGCAGAGATCATAGCTAGTTCCATGCAGAGATCATGGCCAGGTCTATGCAGAGATCATGGCCAGGTACATACAGAGATCATGGCCAGGTCTATGCAGAGATCATGGCCAGGTACATACAGAGATCATGGCCAGGCACATACAGAGATCATGGCCAGGTCTATGCAGAGATCATGGCCAGGCACATACAAAGATCATGACCAGGCACACAGAGATCATGGCCAGGTCTATGCAGAGATCATGGCCAGGCACATACAAAGATCATGACCAGGCACACAGAGATCATGGCCAGGTCTATGCAGAGATCATGGCCAGGCACATACAAAGATCATGACCAGGCACACAGAGATCATGGCCAGGTCTATGCAGAGATCATGGCCAGGCACATACAAAGATCATGACCAGGCACAGAGATCATGGAGGTCTATGCAGAGATCATGGCCAGGCACATACAAAGATCATGACCAGGCACACAGAGATCATGGCCAGGTCTATGCAGAGGTCATGGCCAGGTCTATGCAGAGATCGTGGTTGGGTACGTGCAGAGATCATGCTGAGGTGCCAAGAAGCTAATCGGTGAACAGGAGGCCCTGCTTGGGGCACAATAAGGCTGTGAGGGCATTAAACCATCTGGTTGAGAAATCTCTGCTTTTTTTCTTTTCCTGTTAGGAACTCAGATGAGCGTTAGAAAGTAAACAAGTGTGAACTGAAAGTGATTATGAGACATGTACTGATTTATTAATCCTGCTTCATGAACAGGGAGCAGCTTCCTTCAGCACTGGAACAGGGGTGTGGATGTGAAAACGCATGGATTGTACTCATTTCAAGCGGAGTTATGTTATGTGAGAAAGGGTTGAGTCTTTTCTGCCAGTCAACTAGTTATTTTTGTGATTAGCGGTTGCTTTTCACTTTAAAAACCACTAAGTTTCTGAAATCCAGGGCTGTTTTCTGGGTGGTGAGCCGTTTTAGAAACCACTTACTTCAGCCAGTTAGATTGAAACTGGACTCTGTTTGAACGGAAAGAGGTCAGCCAGAAACAGTATTAATGACCACTCCCCAGCCCATAAAACACACACATTTTGACATATAAATATTTTGAAATTGAACTATAATTGACAGGTAATATTGTATTAGTTTTGGATATACAACATGATTTGGTATTTGTAAATATTGCAAAATGATCACCACAGTAAGTCTACTTACCTTTGTTACCATACACTAAATATGTTGCTCTGGCTGGTGTACTAAGTGGTTAGAGCGGCAGCTCACACACCAAAGGGTCACGGGTTCGAGTCCCAGTCAAGGGCACATACTTGGGTTGCAGATTTGACCCCCCAGTCCCGGTTAGGGAGGGTGTGGGAGGCAACCAATTGATGTGTCTCTTTCACATCCATGCTTTTCTTTCTCTCTCCCTCTGTCCTCCTCCTCCTCTTCCTCTTCTTCCTCCTCCCCCTCCTCTCTCCCTCTCACTCTCTCTAAAAATCAAAGGGAAAAAATTTATTCAGGTGAAGATTAACAAAAAAAAGTTTTTTTTCTTGTTATAAGACCTTTTAAGGTCTCTCTTAGCAGCTCACAAATCTGCAGCACGGCAGTATTAGCTGGAGCCTGTCACACTTTAAACGCACCTGTTAAATGCAGGCTTCTGAGGAGTAGTGGCCTCTTAGAAGGGGACAGTGAGGACGGAAAGGACAGCTGTGCTTTTGGCCACTTGGCTCATGAGTCCGATTCTGTGACTACCTGTCAGCACCTTTCACGGAGGACTTTCTTCCCTTTCCCACCGGTTGGTATGCTGATTGCCAGGTGCCCTAGTCCGCGGGGGTGGCCATAACAATGCCATGGACTGGGGGACCTGAATGGGCATGTATTTCCCACCATATGGAGGCTGGAAGTCCGACATCAAGGGTCCGCAGGGCCGGTTTTTTCTGAGGCCTCTCCCCTGGGCTCGGTGATGACCGTTTTCTCGTGTCTCTCTCCGACCTGTCTCATAAGGACGCCAGTCACGGTGGGGCAGGATCCGCCCTGACACCCCCATGGGAACTGAGCCCCTCTCGAAAGGCCCTGTCTCCACATAGTCACATTCTGGGGTGGAGAGCAGGGCACTCACCCTCACACTAGGGCAGTGGTTCTCAGCCTTCCTGACACCGCGACCCTTTAGTACAGCTCCTCAGGTTGTGGTGACCCTCAACCATAGGATTATTTTCATTGCTACTTCATAACTGTAATTTTGCTACTGTTATGAATCGTCATGTAAATATCTAATATGCAGGATGTATTTTCATTGTTACAAGTTGAACATAATTAAAGCATAGTGATTAATCACAAAAACAATGCGTAATTATATATGTGTTTTCCGATGGTCTTAGGCAACCCCTGTGAAAGGGTCATTCGACCCCCAAAGGGGTCGCGACCCACAGGTTGAGAACTGCTGCACTAGGGAGTAGAAACTGTCCTCAGGGTGGACGAGGTTAGGTGGACGCGGGGAAGAAACAAAACCTGTGATTCTTCATACTGTCTCTGCCCCTGCAGATACTGGGCCAACCTGAAGCTGTGGTTCAAGCAGAAGATCAGCAAAGAGGAGTTTGACCTGGAAGCTCACAGACTTCTCACACAGGATAATGGTAAAATAACTACCCACTTGGGGGGCTTCCCAGCTGTGCAATAAATTAGTCTTTTCACTTAAAAAAAAGTACAAGTTTGATTTTAGTGGTCTATAAGGCCATTTTAATAATGTGATTTTAAAATTAAGTGTAAAGAATGGCAGAACGGGATACCCAAAATCCTTAAAAGCTACGCTGAAGTAGTGGTTTCCTTTTAACTATCGTGTATTTGACCCTGCACTCCTCCCTTTTACAGTGCACTCTCACAACGAGTTCCTCCTGGCCATTCTCACGCGGTGCCAGATTTTGGTGTCTACCCCAGGTAAGGGAGCAACAGTACACCCGAGATACTGGCTTCAGCTTCCAGAAACAGACACTTGTGTTTGCAAGCGAAATGTTCTTTGAAGGGCTGAGAAAGGGATGGTGTGCTGGTGCAGATTCCTTTATGGCCATGTTAAAGCAGGGCTCTCCCTGGACTCACGGCACCTTTGGTCATGACTCCCCACCCCACTGGACTTCAGACACTGAAGTTGTGTGAAGTGGGGAAGGGCTGGGCGGCCAGGATGAAGAAGTGGAGGCCAGTGCAGGGAGGACAGTAGCGGGGGTTTGCATAGATGGAGGGAGTGGGGATTACAACTTGTGGGGAACCTGGGCTTCCACTGGTGAGATACTGGCACCTGGAAGGTAGGTTAGTGCTTCCACATGTATGTTAGGCAGATTATTGGTGGAAAACAAAGGTCTTGGACAGCAGCTTGTTGGGAGGTTGAACTAAACAGGTGTTGATAGAAACACCCACCCCTGTGTCCCTAATTGCTTGGAGCTTAAGTGGTACAAGCCACCTCTTTCAGCCATCTTGTTTTAATCAATTCATCCAAAACAAATAATTGAATACATGCAAAATTTGCCCCATGATAAAACTTAGCCTGGGCTCTTGTTAAAAAGTGCATTCTTAGGTACCTCCTGCTGTCGAGTAAGTTGAATTTTTTTTAAAAAATGGCTGTGGAGATGCTGATGATCATGTATTAAAAGCCCATATTTATCTAGAAATGGCCAGTGTTTTGTATCATCCATCCCTGTGCCAGCCCCTATTGTGTGATAAAGAATTCAGGAAAGGTCGCCTGGAGCCCAGTTCCTCCTCCAAGAAGTCCCCATTGGGTGCGTCCCTAACGCTCACCTGCCCTCACAGCACGGCTCACACGTGTCAGGTTCCTGTGTTCTGTTCAGCTTAGCGTGGACTTTGGCCGGGAGGATCATAGAGGTAATCCACTTCATTGTGAAAACCTCATTTGATCAGAAAACCAACACCATCAGGATCAGATCTTGCTTTTGAGGCAGATCTTACTTTGGAGCATACTGTGAGGCCCCACACACCCAAGAGATAAGGGATCTGAAATGAAAACCCTGGTTGAGTGGAGACCTGGGTACAGGTTTAGCTTAGAGCAGTGGTTCTCAACCTTCTGGCCCTTTAAATACAGTTCCTCATGTTGTGACCCAACCATAAAATTATTTTCGTTGCTACTTCATAACTGTCATGTTGCTACTGTGATGAAACATAATGTCAATATCTGATATGCAGGATGGTCTTAGGCGACCCCTGTGAAAGGGTCGTTCGACCGCCAAAGGGGTTGCGACCCATAGGTTGAGAACTGCTGGCTTAGAGAAAGGAGCTAATTATTGGATGGCCTTAGCTTTAATTTGTAAAATAGAGGCAGTGATGTCGAACCTACGGGATAATAAATAAATAAATAAGCAGACGAAATAACAAGTGAAAAGGTGCTTTTAAAAATACAAAATGCTTGCCCCTTAGCCAGTTTGGCACAGTGGATAGAGTGTCTGCCTGCAGACCCAAGGGTCCCGGGTTCAATTCCGGTCAGGGGCATGTACTTTGGTTTGTAGGCCTGGGCCCTGGTTGGGGCTCCTGCAGGAGACAACCAATCGATGTGTTTCTCTTACATCGATGTTTCTCTCTGTCTCTCCCTCTCTCTTCCACTCTCCCTAAAAATCAATGGAAAAATATCCTCAGGCGAGGATTAATACACACACAAAAACCCACAAAAATGCTTAACAAATATGGAGAGTTATTAATAAGTATAGCTGGTTTACCTGAATTAAATAAAACCTTTGATATTCTTGAATGTTTATTACTGGTTATTTTTAGATAAGTGAAGAAACATTTGGAATCTGACCGATTATTTCTCCATCAACACCCCAAATATATTTTCTTGAAATGAAATTATTTAATATTGGCTAGCAACAAAGAAAAGGTTTCTGTTACAAGTAGAATATAGAAATGTGGGTCTGTACCAACAGCCCTTGCAGGTGAATTACAATGAGCTTGTATTACTTTGACTTTTTCTCATTAACACCAAACAAGACGGTTAAAGAGAATAGTGCAGCAGGTCTTACAATGAAACGCTTCCCACCCTCATCCTGTTCTGACAGACAGCTACGCTTGTGTTGTGTTCTGGGGCCTTAGTAGCTCCTCATACAGTAAGCTTATTCTCTCGAGATACACTGACCTTAGACGAGTGTTTCATCATCTTACTGCTCTGTTTTGTGAGATTTCCTCAGCTCTTCTTTCAGCCTTTCTGTCTCATGCATCCTTTAATTCAACATTTCCATAGAATCTTTTGTTTTACGGATATGTGACTCCTCAGAATTCTCTGAGGATACCAGCTAGGCGTCCTTGAGTCCTCTATGTAGCCTGGATTCTTTACCTCTCGAACCTCTATTTTTCATTTGCTTAACTTGGTCTTTCTTAAAGTGCTTCAGGTAGATTATTGTCAGAGACCTGGGGTTTCATATTTAAGAAATAGAGGCCCGGTACATGAAATTCGTGCACTGGGGGTGGGGGGGGGGCGTGGGGACTGTCCCTCAGCCCAGCCTGCACCCTCTCCAATCTAGGACCCCTCGGGGGATGTCTGACTGCCAGCAGTTGGACATCCCTTTCACAATCCAGGACTGCTAGCTCCTAACAGAAAACCCTGCAGAGACAAGCCTCCCTCTGTGACTCGCCTGCCTGCTAGCCTGATGGCCCCCTAACCGCTCCCCTGCCAGCCTGATTGACACCTAACTGCTCCCCTGCCAGTGTGATCGCTTCCAACTGCCCTCGCCTGCAGGCCATCTTGTGCCAATGTGGGGGCGGCCATCTTGTGACAGGAGGGTGTGATGGTCAATTTGTGTATTACCTCTTTATTTTATAGGATGGGCTTCTTCCTTGGAGGCCAGCTACCTTAGTAAACCCTAGAGATGCTGTCCCTTTAACTTGAGCCCTCCATGCCCCACCTGTGTTAAGTACCACGTGGATGGGAGTGAGCAGAGCTGGCCTCACAGCAGGTGGACTGCCCCAGAACTCAGACGGCCCTGCACTGGGCTAGGTAGCTGTCTGAACAGGGCACCTGCATTTCTGCTCTGTACTGAGTCCGTCTGGGGGTAGGGGTCTGTGGGGATGACTTTTGCCTGTAGACCTCCCACCGATGATATTACGGGTCCCTCCTGGTGCCCACTGCACTCACCTCCTCCAAATCCAGGTCCTGTTGGGTTTCTCCTGGGCAGGTTGACTCCCGCCTCACTGCCTGCCTGTGAGGAGGTCCGTGGCATTGGTTTGCTAGCTGGGTCACAGCCAGCTCGTGTTTGCTCTGTAAGCCCGCACCGTTCAGCCCATTGTGGACATTTGTCGAGATTTCATCTGGTCCCCGCTCATTGTCCTCTTCCTTGCTGTGTGGGCAGCTCCTTTACTTTCCTCTGTTGCCATTTTTAGTGGGTCCTGAAGGAGAGCAGGTTAGCACACGTGCTCCCCATCCTGAGCTAGAAAACCCTGCTCTGCTTCTGTGGTGTGCTGCAGGGATAGTAGCTGACGGTCCTCCCTCTGTGACATGGCTGCAGGGATAGTAGCTGACGGTCCTCCCTCTGTGACACGGCTGCAAAGACAGTAGCTAACTGTCCTCCCTCTGTGACACGGCTGCAGGGACAATAGCTGACGGTCCTCCCTCTGTGACCCAGCTGCAGGGACAGCAGCTATGGTACGGAAAACCAAGCTGTTGTCCTGAGAGTAATTTTGGTTACAGCTAGAAAAGGAAGTGGAAGGAATTTATGATTTTGTTTTGAGAAGCAGAAAAAGAAGATGTGAATTTGTTTTTTATTGATTTACATTATTTGAGCATTCCATACTTGTTTTTATCCCCAAATGAAAACACTTAGCAGTTTCTGACTCGTGGTTTTCTCTCACGGTCCTTGCTTCCTGTCTCCTAGAGGGTGCCGGCTCCTTGCCCTGGACAGGCGGCTCCGCAGCCAAGCCCGGGAAGCCGAAGGGAAGGAAGAAGATGTCTTCTGTGCGCCAGAAATTTGATGTAGGTTGTTCGCCAGTAGGTCTGGGTAACCACTGGTTTAAGTTTTTAAATGAATATGAACTTACTGGTAATTGAGTTGGGAAATAGGGGGCGTCCTGTGTGGGAAACGTGTTCCTGTTTGTGAAGTTGGTGCCTGAGTTTTTCTAATTCTGGTTTGTTCTGCATAAACATTAATGTTCTCAGTAGCATCCGTGATTTCTCAGTGATTTGGAAGCTATGCCTGTGTTCTTTCTCTGAAATGTTTCTCTGGAGGGACTGGTGTCCACGGTCCAGGAGGCCCGCAGGCCGCAGGGCCGGGGGCCTGTGGGTCAGCAGAGAAGGCGCAGCGCGTTTGGCTGTAGGGTTTGTACACATTTAGAGTAACCGGCTTTTTCCTGAGGGAACAGTTTCCTGAACGTCTCCCTCCTCTCGGTGTTGACGGGGAAGCGATGGCTCTGGATTAACACCACAAGCACCGATCCTGCCTCTGCTGTTTCAGCTCAGCAGCATTCCCCTGGAGGCATCCGGACCCAGGGGGGCCTCCTGCTCACACACCTGCTGGTGTACAGTGCAGCTTCTCCCCTGGAAAATGGGGAAAAACAAGTGTTGCTTTTCTTTTTTTCTTTTTTTAAATATATTTTATTTATATTTCACAGAGAGGAAGGGAGAGAGATAGTCAGAAACATCGATGAGAGAGAAACATCGATCAGCCGCCTCCTGCACATCTCCCACTGGGGATGTACCCGCAACCCAGGTACATGCCCTTAACCGGAATTGAACCTGGGACCCTTCAGTCCGCAGGCCGACGCTCTATCCACAGAGCCAAACCAGTTTTGGCATGCTTTTCTAATACAAACTTCAAACATGTTAGCTACAAAGTGTTGTATGTTGTGCTTAATCACAAGCTGCCAGGGCCTGTCTCTGGATGGTGACGGAGAGTATAAATGGGCCCTCAGCTCTCCCAGAGGAGGCCGAGGCTTTATGAGCAGAAAAAAGATTGAGAAAACGATTTTAAATAATGAGGCTGGCGATGTGTTGTTGAGAATTGCAAGTGGAAGGCAGTAGTAACTAGTCACACTACACTACACAGCATTATCTTGGAGCATTTGCTGTTAGGTCTGTCCTGTTGGGTAGTAATACTTTCCAGGCTTAACTGAAGGGTTGATTATGTCCTGACACTTTCAGAACCTGCCTGCTAATGTGCATTTCACACGCTCTCACTTGTTTTGAATATAGTTTTAAACCTTCTCCCTGATTGTTACTCTAGCACAGAGCCATGTGCTCTGTGGTTACAGAGATGCTAATTACTAGAACAATCGGCTGTGCATGCTAGCGTGCTCCCCTCAAGCCACGCCTCCATTATTTCCATGAAACACGTGTGAGTCTGTGACTATTTGTGCATGAGGCGTTGCTTTTTGGTTTGCACCCCGGTGGCGTGGTCCTGGTGGCGTGGCTCTGTGGGCTGTGCAGTCCAGGACGTTACTCTTGTTTGCGTCTCGTTACTCGCCACTGTAATGAATAACTTTGAAAGGTTTTCTTACTCAGCACAGATTCCAGCCTCAGAACCCCCTCTCGGGAGCCCAGCAGTTTGTGGCAAAGGATCCCCAAGATGACGATGACTTGAAACTGTGCTCCCACACAATGATGCTGCCCACGCGGGGTCAGCTGGAGGGGCGGATGATCGTGACGGCGTACGAGCACGGCTTGGACAACGTCACCGAGGAGGCCGTGTCGGCTGTGGTCTACGCCGTGGAGGTGGGTTTGCTGGCGGCAGAAACAGGGTTGCGGGTGATGAGCTTGTGTGTGTTGTTGGAAGTTGCTGCTGCAAGAAAAGACCCCACATGTCACTCTGATCTCAGAATTGTCATCATTCACGTAGTTTTCCTCTGAGGGAGAAACGCATCGCACTCCAGGCAGGTGCCTTCGCTTTACAGGTGAGCTTCCTGGAGGCGACTGGTGTTCGAGCCCATGTGTCATCTGTCAGCAAGGGAACAGTTTTTAAGGGGGCAAATGAGATCGAGAGTCCTAGGGACTAACTCACGGGGTGTCACTGTGTCTGGCATTAGGAGAGCTCGACGAGGCATCTGCACAGTGGGTTCCTATCGCAGACGCTCCGTCACGCCCTCAGTTTTTCACGTCGTTACCGGAGGGTGTCCCTGGGGCCTGGGGTGCACAGGCGCTCCAGGGACGCTGGGTCACCTTGCACTTCTCTGGGCGTCCCTTTCCTCACCCGGACCTCAGAGATGTAAGTTACAAACGTTAAAGTGAGCTCCGTGTGTGGAAATTATAAACTGCCATGAACTCCTGATGGAAGAGGATCTCACTGGTGTCATTGAAATGCCATTCCTGGTCCCGCTGACAAGGGCAGGCTGGGACGAGCTGTCATATCGCCAGCCCTCTTCTCTACCTGGCTCTCATGAGGTGAAGGGATGAAACCCCGATTTTCCTATGTCCTGTGTATCTGTGTTTACATGGCTCCTGAGAGCCACGGTTCTCTTCAGGGAGGGGGCTCAGTTTATGGGGCACGGTAACCCAGAAACCCCAGAGCTTGAGACTTTTTAAAGCAAGTTTCAAGGTGGGTGCCTCTTTTAAAGAAAATTACTCACTTTTGTGCTTTTATTTAAAGCTATCTGAAAAGCGTCTTTTAAATTTTTTTTATTGATTTCAGAGAAGAAGGGAGAGGGAGAGAGAGAGATAGAAACTTCAGTGATGAGAGAGAATCACTGATTGGTTGCCTCCTGCACGCCCCCTACTAGGGAGCGAGTCTGCAACCCGGGCATGTGCCCTGACCAGGAATTGAACCATGACCTCTCCTTGTTTATAGGTTGATGCTCAACCACTGAGCCATGCTGGCCAGGCTGGAAATCATTTTTGAGAGGAGCAAATTTAGAGATATGAAACCTTTTAAAGTAAATTCCATGTAGAACAAGCCCACCTGAAGTAGAACCCAGTAAAGCAGCCCACCCCCTCCTCCCGGCCCTTCTGGTCTGGCTTCTCAGTGAACCACGCATGGTCAGGCACGGGCGCCGCTCCCCTCCCATTGGCTGGGTCCTGTGGGCGTGAGCAGCTCGGGAAGTCTGAGGATTTGCTCTTAAATGGGACTTCATGCTGTTTTTCTTCTTGTTTTTACAGAATCATCTTAAGGACATATTGGCATCAGTTGTATCAAGAAGGAAAGCGTATAGGTTGCGAGACGGTCACTTTAAATACGCCTTTGGTAGTAACGTGACCCCACAGCCGTACCTGAAGAACAGCATCATGGTGTACAACAGCTTAATAGAAAGGTATGCGTGGCTGTGCGGTCCCGGTGGTGACACTGCTCTGTGTACCGACCGCTGTCAGATAGTGGGTTGGTGCAGCCGTAAGTCTGAGGGACCCTGAGAGCGGAACGGTTTTACTCATTGTGTCGTTCATCCGCCACTTCCCACAAAGTTCTGTCCAAATGGTAAGCCTTTGGGAAAGAAAAACACTTTCCTTGTGGGAACTGAAGTGACTGCATTTCTGCAAGTGCTGGGCGTGGTGCATCTGGTCATGGCAACTGGGAGACGTTCTGGAGAAAATGACGGGGGAGGCGGAGTGGTGCAGGTGCAGGGTGACAGGGAGGGAGGTGGGAGGAGAGACAGTGTTGGTGCTACGGGGAGGGGCTCTGCCAGCGCCGTTCCTGCCTCCGGGACCTGGGCCGCAGCTCCTCACCCGGGTGCACCGTAGGTGACGAGCAGTTCTCAGTCTCCTGCAGGCCTGTGTTTGGGATTACTTGTTCTCATTTGTAAGTCATTCTAGAGAAAAACAAACCAAAAAAGGGGGCTCCTGTGGTGGTGAATTCTGGGGACAGCATCCCTGACCGCCAGGCGTCTGAGCCGCCTCTCCCCTGCACAGTCACCCAGGGCTCGGGCTCCTCGGGTGGGCTGTTTCCGGAGCAGGGCTGCCTCTGCCTGGGGCCCACGCTGTCCTCCGCATCACCTCCTCAGTGTGGCTTCACGCCTGCGTGTCCTGCTGCAGAGGGTCTGTGCTGTGTCCCGGTGCTGACACTATGCCCGGCTTCCCTATTGCACCTGGGCCCTGGGGACGGGCTAGATGTGTTAGTTTCCCCAGGGCCTGCGTTTGGCCTGTGGCCGCCCTTGTGCTGGCGGGTTCTCCCTGATCCTGTTGGTCCCAGCACATCCATCCACCTTCCTCTCTACGTCGGTGTTTTGTTTCCTCTTCCTTGAATGAAGGTCTATTGTGTTTTTTCAACTAGAAGCTCTTTAAGGGCAGGGAACAGTCTTGGCTGTGTATCTGGAGTGTAGTAAATATTTTAACGTGTGGAGGGAGGGGTCAGTAGTTGCTCTACATTTTGTTTCCTGCGTGCCAGATGGGCTGCCTTTAAAAATGAAAATTTCTACTCTTCCTCTTTGCACGCACTAAAAAATAGCGGGGTTCCTACTTCCTTTTAGATCTTTTGAATGAGGTGCCTCCCTGCAGCCCGTTCCTAGTCTCGCCGTTGGGTGTCTCCTCGGAGTTGCTGGGTGTTTCTAACATCCTCTGTTTCCAGCCCTCCAGCCCTTCCTGCCCCCTGTGTCGGCCAGAACGCAGCTGCCCACCTGCACCCTGACGACGCGGAGCAGCAGGCCGCACTCCTGCTGGCGTGCTCCGGGGACACCCTCCCTGCACCCCTGCCGCCCGTGAACATGCATGACCTTTTTGAAGCTCTGCAGGTAACTCCTGGCTCCTGAAGGTTTTCCTGGGTTTATGGGTGGCATTCAGGAGCTTGCGTACTTCCCGGCCTTTTGTTTTTCAGTTTGGGCTGTTTTCTGTTAAAGCCATTCATCCCCTCATTTTTAAATCCTGGGCCCAAGTCCTTCCTAATTTCTCTCCTATCCCCCACACCTCCCCAACGAGAGAAAGAAGAGGGGAAAAAACCTTGTTCCCTTATTTCTATTTCAGAACCTTGTTATTTCCTGTTTTCTTGTTAGTTGGCTTGGGATTCATTAGGTTCTGGCTTGAAGTTTATAAGTTGTGTGTCTTTTCTGTGAGTGTTTTGTGGATCTAAACCTTTTACATGTTAGAGATGTCCTGAGTGTAACTGACCTGCCATGTTCAATCCAGGTGCACAGGGAAGTCATTCCCTCGCACACTGTGTACGCGCTCAACATCGAGAGGGTCATCACAAAGCTCTGGCATCCCACCCACGAGGAGCTGCGGCAGGACCAGGTGCACAGGCAGCGCCTGGCCGCCAAGGAGGGGCTTCTGCTCTACTGAGTCGCCCCCTGCTCTGCTGAGTCACGCCGCAAACATATTGATCATTGAGCATTGAATGTCTCGGGTCCACACTTCAAGACTGGAGTGAACGGTGTAAATATAACCTTTCCTATGGAAATGTGACATTGAGTACATTTTGTGTTGCTACTGTGAAGCCATTAGTAGAAATCTGACTTCGCGAGCAACCCATATCTGTGTGTGGACGTGTCCCCGTAGAGTGGGCGCTGAAAGTTGCCTGCGTGGGAATGGCCTGGCCCTGAGGTGCTGGGTCCTCTGGTCTGCGTGTCAGGTAGGTGACCTCCTAGAACAAGGACGCTGTTAGAACTCTGCCCCCGTGACCTGCAGGACACCCGTGTGTTTAGTGGCATCCTCTGCTCAGTGTCCGGCAGGCCCAAGGTTCCGCCTGCCTCCTGAGAGAAGCGCGCTCTTGGAATTCGGTTGAAGTAACCTACAGTGTTAACAGTCAGACGCCTCCCTCAGTGACCAGTCTGATTGTCAGCAGATGTTATCTGGCAGCACCTACAAGTCAGTACCGCTCCGAGACAGCATGGCTCAGGCAGCCTGTGCTACTGGAAAGACGCCACCGCAGACGCAGAATGAATTCGTTCACCTCATGAGATGTCTCCTCGCGACTTAGGTCCCTTCATTTAGTTCATAGTCCCGGACGCTGACTGACAGGCTCACCTATTCGTCGTTCCCATAGGATGCTTACAGTTTATGTGAACATGTTGCGTTGTACGTGTAATTCCCCAGTTCCTGTGTCTATCCTTTCAAACGATAAAGTGAACATAATTTACACTTGGCAGTGTTACTGACACCAGGTTTTTTTAGAGAGGTATTGCTCTTTACTCAGGAGGAAGTGCTGGTGGATATGCAGTTGACTCCTGAACAGTGTGGGTGTTAGGGGCGCCAACCCCAACGCATCAGATACGCACTTACAACTTGTGACTTCCCAAAACTTAGCTACCCCTCAGTACCCGTGGGGGATTGGTTCCCGGACCCCCCACTGATCCCAGAATCCTCGATGCTCAGGTCCCCGATACCACATGGTGTAGAGCAATCTTTAGTCCAGGTGTTCATTGAAGAAAAGTCACGTATATGTGGCCCCACAGTTCAAACCTGTTGTTCAGGGGCGGCTGCATTAGAATGAGTTCTGTGGTTTAGTGACATGTATAAATAAATATGTCCAAATGGGAAGCTGGCCGTGTGCTGGATTTTGTACCTTAAATGTGACAAATAAACCTTTTGGGAGAAAACTGTGTGTTTATTAAACAGATAAGGGACCCTGCCTTCTGCAGAAACATGAAAAGCCCTGTGGTGAGACCTTAGCAAGATGTTTCAGGAGAATGTTCTAGAGGGAAAGATTAAGGCATGCCATCTCTTCCTGCTGTGGTGTGTAGATTAAACAAGACTGAAAGGAAAGTCAACAGCTGAGTTTCAGTTGCTGGCCCAAGTCACAAAGGCCCTTTGGACTACGGTTGAGCTAATACTGGAGTCGCGGGTTTAGAGGAACTGGAACCAGTGTCTAACCAAACATTTTGGACTACACACACCTGGGCCTCAAGGCTACGAATGTGTCTAATTTTGTGGGTTCCGCGGGTGCAGAGGGAGCCAGGCCAGGTCTGCGGCCCACTGAGAAGGCAGGTTTCATCTCTGCTCTTGGATCTAAGTCCCTACAGTCACCTGCTCTGGACAAGAGGACTCCGTGCCTCCTGCTCTGGGCCCACTCTCAGGGCAGGAGGGCAGGGAGAGTGGTGCTCAAGAGCCCTGAGAAGTGTGAGCAGGTGAGGCTGCCGCCAGCCGGGCCCTCCCGCCCTGGGATCCTGAGTGCTTCCTGCTAAGCATCCTCTTGAGAAATGCTTCCGTGAGGAAAAATGCTGGGAACGAGGTAGCTTCACACTCAGAATGAAGCGCTTTTCCTGCAGGAACCCCACAATCATGTTAGCTGCAGGGTCACTCGGGCCCACCCTACTGTGTCCCGGCCTGAAGTGCTCAGCACATGCCCATCACCCTGAGCACCCACCGCTGTGACCGGCCAAGCACAGCTCTCCTCACGGAACCCATCCCCTTGGCGATCACGACGGGGCTCCAGTTACTGAGTGGGCGCTCCTGACTACAGTGAAGGCCTGTACCCCATGGCATGTGCCTCCAGGAGGTAAAATCAGGACAGGGACGCTTGGTTTGGGGGGTCATGCCTGCTGTGGCCAACAGATTGGTTCAGAATTTGACTGATGGCTTAAAGGGAAACGTGGTCTAGGTTATTCTTGGAAAGGAGACAGCTCCTTACTCATTGAATCCACGGGCAGGGTAGATTGTCAGGAGTGATTTTACTAAACACGCACCATGAAAGGGCACATGGAGGGTTCACCATGCTTTCCTTTCTAGAAGGCAGTTTCTGTGGGTCAGCGTGCTGGCATGTTTTCACTCATTAAAACCCACACCCCTAACGATTGCCTTCCTGATTCTGGTAACGTACCATCCCTCAGCGCCCAAGCCAGGACTGCTTGAGGGGAAGCTGTTTATGCCAGCCCCCTGCCCCAGTCTAAAACCACACATTTGCTTCCCTCTGTAAAGACACCGTTCCTGGTACTGCCATCCTACGAACAGACCCTTTTGATCCAAGGGTATAACATTTATTGGTACAAGGGGTGAGAAAGGACGAGTCGTCATTTGCAATGTGGCTTTTCACTATACTAGCAGGTGAGGAATAAAGACACCACCACAGCCTACAGTCTTACTATCAAAGTTTATTGTGGGCCATTTTCTACCTACTGAGGAGTAAGTACATCTATGTCTCAACATGTGCTGTCGTCCCTCAGGGTCACGGCCACCCTGCAGCGCAGCTGTCCTGGGCTCCGTTAGGCAGAGGCGGTCAGTGGAAGCAGAGCCGTCACTCCAGGAGCATCCCAGAGCAGCAGCCGAAAGGCACCGCCCATGGGGTGGAGACGGCGGTATTGGCGGAATGAATCAGGAGTTGAATGCATTCTCCACGCATCTCGGCCAGAGAACTGTGGCCCTGATGCCGGATCCCAAAATCAGGTCTCATAAGCATGCCCCACGCAAGTGAAACGGCAGCGAGGGAGGTGCCGGGAACCAGGGAGGCGGAGGATAAATTAAGTGGAATTGGAGGGGATGGAAAGTTCTGGAATGCAAGTAGCTGGGTGTAGACGCCATTTGAGATGACGAAGAATTCGGCACAGTTTGCCAATGGGGCAATTCAAATATTGAAAGTTATTCTGATACCAGAAATTGAGATTTCCCCTTTGGGAGGAACACTGGTTTTTTAAAAAAGGGGAAAAGGTGTTTCATCAACAGGAAAATGAGTACCTGAGTAGAAGTAGGTGGCTCACGATGCCAAGAACAGTGTCGAGTAGGAATGAGAGGGTGTGCAGGAGGGAGACGTGGAGGCCTGTTGCAGGCCTGACGTGGAATGACATATCTAGCAGGGGCTTTGTCTGCGAGGTGCTGGCCTGTTTCCTGTAGCGCAGATAGCGTTGAAGGAATGTTTCCGTAACACTCGACTTAGGTGGGAATGCAAACTACTATAGTGTAAAGACTGGGAGACCTCCCACCTCCTGCAGGGGGAAGGCTCGTCTCAAACAGCTGTGGCTCCCTCTCACCCGCACCCTCTCACCACCCCCGTGGTAAAAATATTAAAACGAACAAGTCACACGCCAGGAGTCCATGAGCCTTGTACCATGAGCACAGCAGGCAACTTCTGCTGACGTGTGCAGGCGGCCTGAGAAAGGGGACCTGTGGCCTGAACGCTGCCCTGCGTTAGAACCATAATGAACCCCCAAGCTAGCTGCCCACCTGGCTGGGAAGATTAATAAAACCGCATCGTTGGCTTTAACCTGGATCTTCCCCACTAACCGAGTTTGTCTACAGAAAAGCCACCGGCTGGCACCAGGCCAGTGTGTCTGAATGTCGGCATTAGTATCTCCTTTTCCTAAAAGAGGAAATGTGTTAAGTACAAAAATGACATGTTTCTACACAGCCTTCTCCGCAGTCCTGACCTGCTGGCGGCAGGCTCCACGGGAAGCACTTTTAAAGGCAGAAGAAACAATGACTGGAGGTTTTTCTCCCCAGAAAGGGCACGGTGGAGTGGCCGACGGCGAGCCCCGTGGGTGCCGCACAACGGTCTCCTCCAGGCGATGCCTTTTGTTTCCCACGGGTTCCTTCTGGTGGACACTGGCGTCACCTCTGGGAGAAGCAGTTTCTCTCCTAATCATGTCTCTGAGGAAACGAAGGGTCCCAGACTTCGGTGACCCCGCGGGTGCAGGCTCTGTGGGCGGGATGCCGGGCGCTGTCCAGACCGGCCTTCCCAGCCCCGTGGGCTGGGGCGCGGTCCCTGTGTCCACACTCCAGCTCTCCTGGGTTCTCCCCAGCCGCTTCAGGCACAGTCCCATTTGCTGGAAAAGAGAGGACCTAAGTGTGAATTAACCGGGGACTTTGGATAGCGTGTAACTTTCAACAAGCGTAATTATTCCATTAGTCAGATTGCTAATAGATGAGGAGGGGTCGTGGAATGCCCACACGTCTCCCGGATCCCCGTCCACTGCTGCGACTCCTCAGAAAAGAGCTGCTGCCCAAAGCGCGGGCATCCAGGTGAGCGGGCCGGTGGGCGACGCGTCAGCACCCACGGTCCTCAGGCACAAGCGTCGCTCTGTTCCCTCCCCTCTTCTGGCAACTCGGACCCAGTCCTTTGGGTGGCAATGAGCTTAGAACATAAAAAACGCACAAAAATGTTACCTAATAAGGAGAGGAAACAAGGTAAAGTGAGAAAGGGATAAACACTTGCTGTAAGTCAGTGCGATAGGCAATGGCAGTGAATAGTTAGCGAAAGGGAGGCAGAGCCAGGAGTGGGAGGGGGACATGAGAAAAAGGCAGCTTTGGCGATTTTGAATGTCGTGGTAAGAACTGGGCTGCCCTGGAGTTCTAGGGAGCCCACGCTGGCAGCGGGCCCCGCAACAGAGCGCCACTGGACGTAGGAGCCGGGAGGGGACGGGTCTCCTGGCAGCTCGCAGGGCACAGAGCCTTCTGTTAGCATTTCACGTGGAGGAGGAAGCCGACAGCACGGAAACACCTCATCACACTTGAAAAGGAAGTTTAGTCAGGACCGCTCCAGGTCCCCCGTCCAGTAAAGGCCACTTCATATTAAATACGCATTGTGTGTGAGGGACGAGTAACTGACAGAGAAACAAGAACGAGAGGGTGAAGCGAACCCTTGTTCTTCTGTGTCCCCTCCTGTCCGCGCTTCTCTCCAGGTGGGGGCTGGTGCCTCCGCCAGACCCCCTTCCACCTGAGCCCTTTCTCCTGGACTCGCCTGAGCCGCAGGCCTGCTCCCCACCTCCGCCCATCGTCCCAGATATGCACCTGCTTGTTATTACCATTTCCTGATGTAAAGATTCCATTTAAAAGTATCTTCCTTCAGACAGCTGAGAACTACGAGAAATTAACTGCCCCCCCTCCGCCCCCGTGAAAGTCGTTATGAAGAGGAAGATGTTGGCAAACTTGTGAGAAGCAAGCACAGGTGACTACTCCCATCTCCCAGGGGCCCCACAGACGCCCCGGGACAGACCCGAGGCCGAGGACGGGCTGAAGGCAACTTGGTGTGTCTCACGTCCCAGACCTCCTGGCCAGCAAGGAACCAAGAAGTGGGCTTTTCAGACAAAACTTCCTTAACCCGGCGGTCAGACCATGCTGCTCAGCCCCACAGCCAGCATCAGAGCTGAGGTGCTGTCCGCAGCTGACCAGCCCTCGGTACATCACATGCTAGGGCTCGGGTCCAGCCACAGAGCCAAGGACACAGGAAGCCCAGCCACAGGAGTTTCACAGGAAGGAGACGCCGCCGGTGGCAGGCACCCCAGCACTGCACGTGAGCTCTAGGGGTCTGGAAAAGGGGGAAAGCGCAGCGAGAGAGGCTACCTGTGGACACAAACAGGTCACTGGGTTACCTGAGCCGTGCGGTCAGTTGCTCTCTGTCCTGCTCTCGGCGGGCAGCTCCCCTCCGCCTGGCAGCTCGCCCTCGATCTCCCACAGGACGTCGTCTTCGTCCTCCAGGCTGCTGGAGATGTGGCACTTGCGGAACCCTTGCACGATGGCTTCGCTGGAGATGCTGTTCCACGCGACCATGACCCACTCCAGGAAGAGGCCGAGGGGCGGCTTCTTGGCGTTCCCGGTGGGGCTCAGCGCCAGGTTCCCCGCCAGAAGCCAGTTGGAGTACTGGGCCCGCACGCTGTCGTTGAGCGGCTTGTAGACCACCACGTCCAGCACCTGCAGCTGCGAGGTCAGGCCGCCCGGGATGATGACCATGTCGGTGTTCATGCGCTCCATGCAGCTCTTCACCGAGTCGGTGGCGTGGCCCCGGAAGCCGTTCAAGATCAGCATCCCTCGCTGCTTGGGCACGGCGCCCGTCCGCCGCCGCCACACCACCTCCAGCCAGTCCTGCATCAAGTCCTCTGTCATCCAGCCGTAGCGGTGGCAGCGGATCTCCATCCCGCTGGGGAACTTCCCGGGGGGGATGTACGTGCCCCGCAGGATGATGTAGGGAGGCAGCTTCCTGCCGTCGGCCAGGACCCCCAGCATCGCCGTGATCTTCAGCTTCTCCCTGCCTGGCGTCTTCACCAAGACGGGCTTCTCGCCCTGGTTGTCCACGGTCACCCTGGAGGGCACCTCCAGACAGATGGGCGTCTCGTCTGCATTTCCCATCTGAGCCACCTGGTAGTCGTGCGCCCGGCGCAGCGCCAGGACACTGCGCTGGTAGGTGACGAGCTTCTCCGTCAGGTCTTCGGGCAGCTGCTGGGGCACGGGCACCTTGTGCCTCAGGGACAGGTCGTACCTGCGCATCATCCGGCGACACCAGCCCAAGCTGGCCTTGAACCCTTTCTCTGGAATGTTCATCTCCTGGGCGATCTCGAGAGCTTTCAGCTGCATGGCCTCCCGGGTGATTGGGTCCCCTTTGGCCTGCATGTACCGGACATACTCGGCCACGCGCTGGTCCACCAGGGCAAAGCGCCCGTTCTTGGGGCCTCGGAACGCCCGCCGCATGGCGTGGGCGTTCTGCAGCTGCGGCTTGACCTTGCGCCAGTCTCGCACGTTCTTTTCCAGCACACCAAACTGCTTGGCCGCCTGGCAGTTGTTGGTGCTCTCGGCGAACTCCACCACCATCAACTTGAACCCCGCGTCGTAACTGCGGCGCATGCCCCGGCTGAACTGGAACTTGGCGGCCAGGTCGTCAGCCGAGAGGTCGTACCCCGGGAAGCCCATGGCCATGTAGAAGGGGTACCCCTCGCTCCACTCGGGCAGCTCGGGGAAGTCCCGAGGCAGGCGGAGGCCAAGGCCATCCAGGGGCTGTGGTGGGGGGAATGGGGACACCGTGTGCATCGGGCCGGCCCAGTCTGGGGGCTTGATGTCAGCGTCTTCATGTTCTGGAGACAAACAGGAAGGGGTGAAGGTAAGAGCAGTGAGCACAATGATGTCCACCCAGTTCCTGATTTTGTTGGTGGAAATGACAAGAGTGGAAGTCAAGTGTGTCAAGGGAGCTGAGCTAGAGGGGCAGGGCTGAGCTGAACACAGGTACTGAGCCTGAGTCATAATCTGGGGCCACGTTTAGGTCAAAATGACTCCCATTTGGGTGTGAAGTCACATACAGCCTGCACTGCCAGACCACCGAAGGGCGTGGCCTTCCATGGCTGAGCCACACCTCGACCCAAGAGGCTCTGGGGCAGGAGCCACACTCAGCAGGGCTGGGCTTCCCGGGCAGCGAGTGGTTCTCGCGCACCGGCTGGAACCGGTTCCCTGTATGTTTATATGCAGAGGGCGTCAGAAAACTGAATACGATTCGGGGAAACTGCCGTATCTCACCCAAACTGAGATGTCATCAGTTGCAAGAGGCATCATCTCTTTAAGAGGCACTCTCAATTTCAGAGACGTTCAAGTGCCGGAGGGGAGATGTCTTAGAATCAATGAAATGTGGCCTTTTAAACTCCGACTTACGGAGAGAAGGCAAGTGAAACCACCTGGCTGCTGGGAGCCGAATTCAGCCAGCGCTACCCTGCTGCCATGTTTCTTGATGAAAGACTGTGCTTCTTAGACCTGTTTGCTGAAGCGTGTGCTATGCCCGGTGCTGCCTTACCCATCAGGGTGAAGTGGACAAGGAGCCAGGGCGAGTAACTCTGGGCGCGTGCCTGGCACATGTCTTCCCCCATCGCCAGAGGGGTACAGGGCACCCTGAGTGGCTGCAGGCCCCCGAATGTGCACTGGTCTCAGTGCCACTCAAACTTCAGTTTGCTTCATCTGCCCACACGGTGGCGCACTGAGACTCTTACCACAGCAGACAGAGGAGCATGGAGGCTCAGAGAGCGCAATGAAGTTGCCTAAGGCCACACAGCACTGGAAGGGAGATTTTCAAACTCCAAAGCCCATCATCTCTCTGCCTTGCACCCCTGCCTCACTCTCACGCACCCCATCGAACACTGGTTCTCAATCTTCCTAATGCCGCGGCCCTTTAATACAGTTCCTCATGTTGTGGTGACCCCCAACCATAAAACTATTGTCGTTGCTACTTCATAACTGTAATTTTGCTCCTGTTATGAATCGTAATGTAAATATCTGATATGCAGGATGGTCTTAGGCGACCCCTGTGAAAGGGTTGTTCGACCACCAAAGGGGTCGCGACCCACAGGTTGAGAACCGCTGCCATAGAACAAACATGGAAACTGAAGACCCCGCTTCCCATGCTCCCGCGGGATGGGTGCGAGTCGACTGGATCATGGTACCTGCGAGGCTTCCTCCTGGGAGCAGCCATCGGTCCGAATTCATAGAACAAACACGGAAACTGAAAACCCCGCTTCCCATGCTCCCGTGGGATGGGTGCGGGTCGGCTGGATCGCGGTACCTGCGACGCTTCCTCCTGGGAGCAGCCATCGGTCCGAATTCTGAGGCTCCTCCTCCCCATCCAGCCGGGAGATCATGTCTGGCTTTGGGAACGGGAACTCTGTCCAGAGGAAGTAACCGAGGCTCGGAGCACGTCCACATCAGTCCTCATCACACTCACCCCCACCCCCTCCTCACCATGGAGGGTTATGGAAAACGGAAAAGGGCTCGGGCACGGGGAGAGAAAGGGGATGGGAATGGGCCTGTGCAAGGGAATTCCTGGGTCTCTGCTACGAGGCCTGGCCCAGCAAGCCCGGCGCCCTCCATGGCTGCAGCCTGGCTCCCTGACTGTCAGCGCTGGCAGGGAGGCGGGATGCTTTGGGCATGGCCCCCGCTTCTGAGGCTGCAGGGGTGACAGTGAGCCGGGGAGCAGGCGATGCTCAGGCCAGGCCCTGCGACACCTCTGAGGTTCTGCTTTTCTGATACGAACATCTGGGTTGCATGAGGTTCTGAGACCAGCGCCAGTTACTGGGTAGAATGACACAATATTATATCCCTGCCGGAATCGAACACGGGAAATTAAAGGCACAGGTGTTGAGGGGACAGGCGAAGTTCGGGGAGAGGGTGCTGGTCCCGCCACCCAGGAGACGTGGAAACGCTCTCTGGGCTCAGAGCTTGGGGAGGCAAAGGGACACACGATGTTTGTTACCCAGCGACAGCACCGTCTCGTAGTTCATCCGCATGACCTCCCGGTACAGGGCCTTCTGGGGCTCCGTCAGAACTTCCCACTCCTCGTCGGAAAAGTAGATGGCCACCTCATCAAACAGGGCCGGCACCTGGGGCAGAGCAGGCACGCAGGTGACTCACAGGCCATCCTCCAGGAGGGGCCTCCCCAGGGAACCAGCTGTCTGCCCGCACACAGGCCGCTAGAGGCAAAATAGGACCCGAGCACGGGTGCCCGCACCCCAAGTGGTTACCATCCCCATTGGCTCGCAGGCAAGGAGAACAGACCTTCCGGAGAAGCCCCCAGTCCCCAACCCCCGTGGGAGACCCTCAGCACGCCAGGGACACCCTGAGAGCATCGCCCCCCCCAACGCACCCCCTCCCCTTGGTCACAGACCCTCAGCGGGGGCTGGTCTGGGTGAGTTTGGTGGATCACTGCTGTCTGGACCTCAGTGGTTTCCGGACACTGGTCTCCATTTCCCACTGGCCCTCGTGCCGGACTCTGACCCCAAAGCAGCCAGTGACAGAAGGACGGCCTTTCCCAGGCGCACGGGCAGGAGAGAGGGCTAATGAAGCCTGGGTGGTAATGAGACACCAGATCAAATGGGACCCCGCTCAGAGCCCTAAGGACGGGGGCTGCCCCCTGACGTCCCCTGCCAGGAGGAGGCACCGGGCAGCTAAGGCGGCCACGCCACCCACACCTACCCGCTCACTTATTCAGCCATTTGCTTTCATTTTTACTCTACCTTTTCTTTCCATCCCTCAGAACCCTACCCCAAGGTCACCACAGTCAGTGGTAAGGAGTCACTGGACCGCCTCCTTCAGGCTGGCTACCCTGACTACTGCTTTCAAAGCTGTTCCCAAAGCTGGAACATGTTCGAGACACGCAGGAAGCACTCCCAGGGAAAGCCTGGGACTAACTCACTGCCCAGCCCCCCACTTCACACACACACACCACCACCACCACCACTTCAAATGAGCAAGGAACTTTCAAAGCTGTTCCCAAAGCTGGAACACGTTCGAGACACGCAGGGAGCGCTCCCAGGGAAAGCCTGGAACTAACTCACTGCCCAGCCCCCCTTCACACACACCACCACCACCACCACCACCACCACTTCAAATGAGCAAGGAGGAAGCGGGTTCAGAGACTCCAAGGTCCCCCATTCCTGGCCTGGCCAATACCCACCCTCCATCCAGGACTCAGCTTGGATGTCCCGTTCCCGGGACCTGGCTGGGTGCCCACCTCCACGTCCCTGCCCTGCCCTGGGCCCCACTCCGCAGTGGCACTGATCACACTGCGCCCCTGGCTCCTGCGTCTGCTTCTCCCACTAGAACACAAGCCCACGGAGGGCAGAGCCTGGCGCCTCCCGCTTTGTTCCCCTGATCACTTAAACATCTTTTTGAATAAAAGGTTTAAGCAAATACTCTCCAGATTTCCCTTCTCTTGCTCCACTTGGAATAGTTGCAAATGATTTTACCTGACACAAAACCGGACCTAGACTTCGGAGTGCGTGGATCAAACCCCACGTGTGAAAACCAGGAGGACCCAGCGCTGGTCCCAGCTGCCCGCCCTCCTCTCACCTCCCACTTCCCCGCTTCCCACCAGGCTCTGTGCCTGTCCCCGAGGAAATGCCAGGTCCTGGCCATCCCTATTTATAGTCCCTTCCCTTTGCTGATAAACGGACGCAGGGCTGCCTGTCCTGTCACCTCCCAGGCGTAATCGATTTGTAGAAGGCTGCGCCCTGGGCCCAGTGCAAACATCCGGCGCCCGGGGTGGGAGGGGGCGGCTGGGGGCTGGCGCGGGCTCATCTCTTGGTTATGTCCAAGCGACAGAGCAGCTTCCAACAAGCCCACATTATGGTGCAGAGGCACAGCCCGAAGTTCAGATGTCCCTCACAGCTGCCCCGGGGCACCGGGCAGGGCTGCACCAGGCCCTGACGGGCATCTCCCTCCTCCACAGACCCCTTCTCTCTGGCCCAGCACACAGGAGCAAACAGGCGGCTGGGCAAGACTCAGGGGTCGGCAGCCCGAAGTCACCGGATGCCCCTCCTGGTCTCCAGCCCTGCCTCCTCCCTCCACTCAGACCCTCCCTGCCCTCCCGGGGCTTATCTCCAGGGTCAGTGCTCACACACTGCTGCGCCCACACACACCGCCCAACCCCAGGGAAGGCGGCGGGGATCTCGGAGCAGAGGGCAGTCCTGCTTTTGTACATTATCTCACTGAATCCCTCACATGACACACAGATATGGGGGTCAGCATCCTGCTTTCGCGGGGGAGGAACAGGGCTGTTAACACACCCAGACTCACGGAGGGAAGTCTGACCCAAAGCCTGTGCTTTCTCCACGCTCAGGCCTCGGCGGGTGGCTGAAGGGGCCTCCGGTTTCCCCAGGAAAGATGCTCCAAGCCTTGTCCCCCAGCGCCACCAAGGAGAGGGCTCCAACTCCGCCATCACACTACATCCTCCTGGCCCGGGCCTGGCCCACCTCTCTCTCCTCATCCCTACACACTCGGTTCTGGCTCCGGGACCTGCTCCCAGCTCTGCCCGCAGCTCTCCTGCCCCAGCTTCTGATCCGGCCTCTGCACCGGGAACATGAGCCCCTCGCTCCCCTTGGAAGGATCCCCTGGTGACGAAGGCCGGGTTCAAAGTCCGTCTCCTTTTCTCTCCTCGACGCTGCATTTCCACCCGGTTCTCCTACGGAGCGTTATTCCAGCATCCCAGCACGGTGCTCTGTCTGCAGGGTTTCCACTGATCACCCCCCACACTCTCCACAGAGAAAGGGATTCTCTCCCTCCTTGGGTTGAATGCCCTCGGGCAGGGTTTCCAACCTCAGCAGGGCCGACAGTGCTGCCCAGACCATTCTCCGTCGGGCCGTGCTGTGCCCTGAAGACCTTCAGCAGCGTCCCAGCCTCTGCCCAGATGCCAGCAAGACCTTGTGCCCCCTCCCCGAGTCATGATGCCCAAAGATGTCTCCAGATTTAGCCAAATTCTCCAGGAGGGGAGCCCACTGAGCAAACCCAGGCCCAGCCCAGGCTGCCTTCTGCAGGAAGCCTCTTTAAGTTGTCCAGCGTGAGTGTGAGGCCCCCAGGAGCTGACCTCCCTGCTGCACCCCGAATGCTGTACTGTTGTTTGCTTCCTGGTCTGCCTTGCGAGACCAGCGACTCCGTGAGCCTGGAGGCCTGTGTCAACAGCTCCAGCACCTGTGCTCCCGACTGACGTCCTCCTTTCCCAGGGGAGCGTGGCCTTCACCTTGGACATGTCTCACTGTCCGACACTCAGACACCCACTTCCACTGCACCTGTCTCCAAGGCCCTCCACCCCCCGATGCGGGTGGGCTCATTTAGCCTCAACGGCCTGGAGGAAGACGGGTGGGCAGAGAACCCAGAAGAGACAGGGGCACCGCGACCTCCACAGCTAGACCAGAGCCTGGCGCCACCTCTACTTTATATAGTTGAGATATGCAAAATGCACCACTTGTCGGGGTCTAGCTCAGGAGGCGTTTGAAGAACAATCAGTATCCAGGTGTATCCTTGGGACAAAGGACAACCTCCCTGTACCCCAGTTCCCTCAGGTGGGCGGGGCGCCGGGTGACGGGCAGCACGGTGAGTCTCTGACTACAGATCTCACTGGAAACAAAGGATGTGATGATGCTGACACTGGTGACAGCAAGGCAAACGAAGCAGAGAGCAGGAATGTCAGCCTGTGGCTCATTTAAAATGTTTACCATCCACACGCAACTGCCAGGAAGGCCAGTGAGTCCTGTGGCTAATTGTTCCTAGTATAACTCCTCTTCTTACACTGACATTTTTACAAGTTTACCGAGTTCTCTCCACTGTTCTGTTTGGATATGCAACCCATCCCTAGCTGCCGAGCCCCGGTCCCTGCATCCAGGCCAGCTGGGGGTGCAGTTTTCCCGTCAGCTCCGTGACCCCAAGTCTCGCTGAAAGTGGTTCCCTTCAAAAAGCCGCAGGGGACACCGCCTCTCTCCTTCCCTGTGAGGTCCCCTCCTGCCCCAGCCTGCCCAGCTCAGTTTAGAAAAAGCCCCACACTCTGATATCCGATCACCCTGACCTGCCTTCAGCTAGAAGCCCTGGTCCTAAATGCTTTTCATCCACGGACCCTCCACGCTGTAACCCCCACTCCTCTTTACTGTATTTGGTGTGAGCCAGGTCGTGTCCACTACTATGACCCTGTGACCCCTTTCTCAGTAGCCCGGGATGACCCCTCCTTCCATGGTGACGAATGTCAGAGCATGCGTTCCTGTAACACAGGTCAGCAAACAGGGTGTCCACAACGTGCCGGCACTAAGCAGGGTGCGGGACCCAGGGGTACGGAGAGCCTGGGCCTGGGCCTCCTGGACAGAAGGGCCTGCTCAGGTAACCCGCTCCGTTCCCACCGCACCTTTTAAAGCCACAGCACTGTTTTCTCGGGAATGCGAACACCTGGGCTGGGCTGGGATGTTTTTCCTCCCTCTGTCCACTCCAGGAGGAGGCTTCACACAGCCGTGTGGCCCCCGACCCTGACTTACCCACGCGCCCTCGGAGCAGATGCGGACCTTCTGCATGTCGGCGGAGCCATCCTCCAGTTCCGGGCTCTGAATCTGCTCTTCGCTTTCCTCCACTTTCAGGGTCAGGTTCAGAGGGATGGCTGTGGGCTCCATGTCTGCAAGCGAGACTCGTTCAGAAAACCAGGTCGTGTGAACTCTCCATGGCCTGAATGGGGGGGGCGGGGGGGGGCAGCTCCGCCTACACAACCTCTTAGCCCCAAGCTCTGCTGGCCTGGGGAGGAAGGGGGGCAGCAGGAGGCTGGAGGGAGGGGCTGCAAGCAGAGAGCATAGGCGGCTGCCTTCAAACATATAAAAAGCTCTGGGGGCCCTGGCTGGGTAGCTCAGTTGTTTAGAGCACCTTCCCATTCGCCAAGGTTGCAGGTTCAATCCCAGGTCAGGACACATACAAGAATCAACCAATGAATGCGTAAGTAAGTGGAACAACAAATCCATGTTTCTCTTTCTCTCTCCCTTCCGCTCCCGCTCTAAACTCCATCAATAAACAATTAAAAAGCTCTCTGTGGAGGAGACCAGCCGGGTTCTGTAGGGACCCAAGGGCAGAGCCCGCCGATGGGTAAACATTCATTCCATGCGGGGAAGAGAGCAGGGAAGGGCAGAGCTCAGGGCAGCACCCAAACGTGGACTCAGCCCAGGGGTGTCGCTTCCTATCAGTGGGGGTTCTGAAGCGACAGGACACTTGCTCCACTGGCCGTTCCTACGGGCCAGTCGGGCAGCAGGAGGTTGTTTGGCTCAGAATCGCCATCATCTGTTTTTTCCAGATTCAGAGGTTCTGCCCCGAGCAGGCTCAGAAAGCACTCTCTGGAGCCGCGACAGAGGGGCGACGCCGCTGGGGAGCCAACAAGGTGCACAACTGCTGGGGCCCGGCCCTGGGCCCAGCCCGCGGAGCTGCCTCGCTGTCGCTGGCACAAGTGCCCTCTTAGGGAGCTCGGAGGCGGCACAAAGGGCCGCGCTTCTGCCCTCTGTGGCGGGCAGTCCCAGGTGGGCAGCGAGGGCGCATCTTGGGGGCCGCAGCCTTCCGGGTGGTCGGGGAAACATCGCTGCCGAGTTCAAAGTCGGTTTCCTCCATATTCCCTTAAAGG
>NW_006291020.1:2895031-2901141 GCF_000327345.1 Myotis davidii
CGCGCGACCTCCGGTGGAGGCGGCAGGAACAGCCGGTGACGCGCCCCTGTACTCCGGGGCACTCACCAGCGCTTTGCACCCGGGCACTCTCTTCTGCTTAGGGGAAGGCGTTGTGCAGAGCAGACCGGCTAGGCTGCAGGGGGCGTGTGCGTGTGCGTGTGTGTGCTTGTGTGTGTGTGTGTGTGTGTGTGGTCTTTGGGGTCGATCCTGCTGTATTCTAGTAGACATGTGTGAAGTTGTTCATATACATGGAGAAGGAACTTCCTGTTTAATCCCAAGCCGGGAATCTCATGGACGAAGTGTCTGGAAGGATCCTCCCCAAAATGTTCAAAGGAGCTGTTTGCTGGCAGCTCTGTAGACAATACAACAAGCGTGGATAAGCCAGAAGCCCTTCTTGTTCTAGAACAAGATTCTGGGTTTGGGTGTTGGGAAAGCGTTCGAGAAAAAATGATTCTGGCACAATTAAAATGGAAAGGAAGTCTTTATTTGGGATTATGGAGATAGGTGTCAAGGCTATAGCAAAGGGGTGAGACATCCACGCAAGTTGATCCAGCAAAGACAAGTTGGGGATTACAGCTGAAGAGAGTGCGGGGTCAGGGGTAAGAATTTCCCAGCAGGAGGCAGAGGGTTGAGGGATTCTTGCTAAACCGATTTAGCAGGATTCTTGCAGGTGGCAGACTAGATTGACCTGACAGATATCAAGGGAGGTGGCGGGGAGGGGGTTCTCTAAAACCAGGCTGGGAGGTCAAGGACAAGAGAGGTGTGTGTGCCAGCACAGAGGCCTGCTGGCAGAGAGCCGGAGAACTTCAATTTGGTCAAGGAGAGAGATTTGTCCACCTTTCCAGTCTGTCCCCACGATCTCTCTCTCCAAGCTTTGCTGGCCATTTTGACTGTATTTATATGTGAATTTTACTTCTCTCTGTAAGGGAGGGGCCACTGTGCAGCTCTTAATACACAAAATACAGGATAGCAGATACATCTTTGGAGTATAATTATGTGGACCACCCAATACCAGAGAAGATCTAATGCAGTGGTTCTCAACCTTCTGGCCCTTTAAATACAGTTCCTCATGTTGTGACCCAACCATAAAATCATTTTCGTTGCTACTTCATAATTGTCATGTTGCTACTGTTATGAATCATAATGTAAATATCTGATATGCAGGATGGTCTTAAGCGACCCCTGTGAAAGGGTCGTTTGACCGCCAAAGGGGTCGCGACCCACAGGTTGAGAACCGCTGGTCTAATGGATGGATGGGGAACATTATTCAAATGTGGGAGAGGTGTTAGAATTTTTTGTTTTTATGAACAGGTCTTTTTTGAGTGTAAAGATAGCGTTTTCAGAGCAAGAGTGACACCTTAGCTCACATTGATTGATATTCCCTGCAGGAAGCCACCCATTGTCTTCACTAGCAGAGAAGTGCAAACAAGGATCCCGGAACCCTGGTTGGACCTTGAACCCATGGCTAGGGCCAGAGTTGTGCACTGATTTTCTAGCCCAGACAATGGGGGCTCAAGCTATTTCCTTGACCAAATAGTCTCAGAGTAAATCCTTCTAGTATTTACTGACCTTTAAGATAGTCTGTCTGCTACCGCAGTTACCTGCCTGCCTAAGAGCTAGATGTGTATCCAACATTGAGTAAAAGGCTGGCGAGGCCTGGGCACCAGTGGAAGTCCTTCCTCTTGCATTGGGCTTGCCCACCTGGCCTCCAATATTTCCAAATTATTATTTCTTGTCTTGTCTCTTTCATTTGCGTGTGGACGCTTCTCCAGATCCTGAACCCTGAACCATGTGGGACGTGGGGAACCTTCAATTCCCATCTTAACTCTTCTGAGGAGATGGTGATTGAGAGGAAAGAGAGGGAGGGTGTCAGGAGATGGGTACTGGGGCATTGTGGGCAACTCCCCAAGAAGTATTAAGACATAACGAGATAACCAAAGAGCAATGGTAGGTTGCGGTGTTAGTCTCTGAGAGCCCTAATGTTCGCATGGAACTTTGATTAGATTTTCTCTGGGAAGAGGCTGATCAGCGGAGACCCCTGAATTTTTGACTTTGAACCCCATGGTCTCAGTTGTGGTCTTGGGCCCACCTTTGTACTAGTCCGTAGCTGCCAACAAGACTTACTCATAGGGACAGAGTGCTGGAGTAGGGACACACACGCGGACATCCACGTGTCAGCCAGGTCGCTCGCTGGTCTCCGCCTGGCTCTCCAGCTAACCAGATGTTGTCTGGGCTCCACCTCCACCCTGTCATCTGGAGATTCCATTCTCAGTAAGACAACACTTGGTCTTGGTCTGAATGGGGAGTGACTGAAGCTAGTCCTTGAGGCTGTGCCTGGCTGTGGCAATCCTGTAGGATGGAATTCTGTTGGTGGGTGGTTAGTAAACATGACACCAAGGAAGGAATCAACGTGACAGTTCTTTATTGGTGCTACAGGTCCGACTCCATCTTCCCTCCTCTTGAGTTAGCGCAGTTCACAGCCATGGGGACTCAGAGAAGTTACGTTGCTTCCGCAGAGCTCCCGGCCCCATGCTCCACCCCTTGGGGAATGTGGTAGATTGAGTGACCGGTCCTGACCCTGTGCGTCCCTGTGGAGCACACCCCGCTGTTAAACAACACATCCTGCGGAGGTCTCGTGTGTGCAGATGTGCTTCAGTGACCCTTCACTTGGCCCGGCCACGTGATGTGGCCAGTGGAATGAGGGTGGGAGTGACTACGTGTAAATCCTGAGCACAGGCCGTGAAAGGTGTCACAGGCCTCCACTTGCACCTCTGGGAGCTTTTGTGCTCTGCCATGACCAAACATGCCAGGCACTCATGCCCTCCAGCCTGGGCTCCAGAATGAGACCTGTGCTGCGTGGCCCTCCTGTGAACATAAGCTACCGAGTGCCGGGGTGGCTGGTTACGTGGCCTTTTTGTGTCAATGGCTGATGGACACAGTGGCAACAGCAACCTTGGACTTGGTGCTCTCACATTGGCCCCATAGGGATGCTCTGAGGCAGGGAAAGGAGACTTCCTATCTCATGGGGGGAATCCTCAGATGTGTGGACAAGGAAATTCTAGATTGGGAGGGGGAGAGGAAAACAAATGGGGGGAGGAGGTGTCACTGCTGACTGTATCTTTCTCTTCCCTGGGGTGCTGGCAACTCAGAAGAAGATGAAGACATGACCTTAACTTTAGGTATTTGCCAGTAGAGCCTCCAGACATACCCTGCAGACATTGGTGGAATGGGAGAGCCACCCTGTTCTGCACAGTCTTCGCGGGGCTCCCAGGGTCCTTGGAGAGGAGGGGTGTGGTTAGCGCACCTCAGAAGGTTAAGGAACACTTAGCGGTCTCTAAGAAAAGAGAAAGAGAATTTTAATACTGAGTATAGACTAGCTACTGGAACACACAGCCCCCCTAGTATATAAAGCAGGGGTGGGCAAACTTTTTGACTCGAGGGCCACAGTGGGTTCTTAAACTGGACTGGAGGGCTGGAACAAAAGCATGGATGGAGTGTTTGTGTGAACTAATATAAATTCAAAGTAAACATCATTATATAAAAGGGTACGGTCTTTTTTTTTCAATAGTTTTATTCATTTCAAACGGGCCGGATCCGGCCCGCAGGCTGTAGTTTGCCCACGGCTGATATAAAGGCTCAAACAATCAACATTTTTTGTTCATGTAACAGTTCTTTGTGGGTGTTCCTGGTCCACAGGTGACCCTCCTCCAGGCTGTGTTTGAGGGACCCAGGTTCCTTCCATCTTGTGGTTCTGTAGTTGTCTTCATTCACCAGAGTGAAGGGGAGAGAACAAAAGAGAGAAGGCACACCCTTTTCCTGGCCCTAAAGGGCCACACATCTCTTTTGCTTACATGCCATTGGTGAGGATTAGTTACACAGTGCCATTGATATGGGGAGGGGCTGGGAAAGGTAGGGTGCCTGGGCAGCCACATTCCAGCGACATCTCCACACATTGAAAAGGGAAGCCTGGGCGTTTGTCTCTGCTACAGGGATGCTTTTTCTTTCAACACTTTACATTTTAAAATGGTGCAACTTTATTTTTCAACCCCCCAAATCAGAACAGCCTGTGTGACAAGTTAGGAGATGGGAGTAGATAAACAGAAAGGCAGTTTATTTGAAAGCAAAGCTTTCAGAAAATTGTGAACAATGCTCAGTTGGTTGGAGCATCATCTCATGCACCAGAAGTTTGTGGGTTAAATTCAAGGTCAGGGCACATATCTGGATTTTGGGTTCAATCCCCAATTGTGGTGTGTATGGGAGGCAACAAATCAATGTTTCTCTTTTTCTCTTTCTTTCTCTTTCTCTCTCTCCCCGTCCTGTCTCTAAAAATCAATGAAAAACCAACATATCCTCAGTTGAGGATTTAATCGAAACAAACACGGCAGCGGTGTACCAGGTGCGTCCCACAGCGGACGTTCAGTGGAGAAGCAAAAAGGGACAATAGGGAGGACCCAGACACAGTGAGCGTGAAAAATACCTAACAATAGAGACCTCGATGGGAAGCTCTATTCAACTTACAGCACTTTTATTTTAGTAACTATTTTATATATCTACTAGAAGCCCAGTGCATGGATTCATGCACCGATGGGGTCCCTCGGCCTGGCCTGCGGGGATCAGTGGACCTCCACACCGCCGCAGCCCAGCCTTACCCGCCAGCTTGTTGGGCTCCAGCCCGCTGTCCGCATTGATCCCAAACAGCAGGAAGTAGTGCGCAAAGTGGCAGGCAGCCGGGGAGGAGCCAGGGAGGAGCCAGGGAGGAGCCCGAGCCCAGGCTGGGCACCTCTCCCGCTCTGGGAGAGGCTCACGCCTCCTTAGCTGCGCTTGCCAGCCATCAGTCCTGCGGCTGGTGCCTGTCTGTCAGCTGGGCGGTGTTCCTGCTGTGGGAGCACACTGACCACCAGGGGGCAGCTCCTGCTTTGAGCATCTTCCCCCTGGTGGTCAGTGCAGATCATAGTGACCAGTCACTTAGGCTTGTATATATATACTAGAGGCCCGGTGCACAAAAATTTGTGCACTCAGCGGGGAGAGGGGGTCCCTCAGCCTGGCCTGTGCCCTCTAGCAGTCTGGGACCCCTCGGGAGATAATGCCCTGCTGGCTTAGGCCTGCGCCCGGGTGGCAGAGGGCAGGCCCAATCCCTAGGTGCAGCCCCTGGTCGGGCTCAGAGCAGGGCCAATTGGGGAGTTGGGGCGCCGCCCCCTGTCATGCACAGAGCAGGGCCCATCAGGGGATTGGGGAGCTCCCCCCTGTCACGCACAGAACAGGGCCCATCAGGGGGTTGAGGAGCTCCCCCCTGTCATTCACAGAGTAGGGTCCAGAGGGGAGTTGGGGAACCGTCCCCTGTCACACACAGAGCAGGGCGGATCAGCGGGTTGGGGCACCGCCCTCTATCACCCACAGAGCAGGGCCAATCAGGGGGTTGGGGCGGCACCACTGTCACACTCAGGGCAGGGCTGATGGGGAGATTATGGCTCTACCCCGTCACACACAGAGCAGGGCCCATGCGGGGGGGGGGGGGCGCACCCTGTCACACACAGAGCCGCAGGGCGATCAGGGGGTTTGGGCGCTGCCCCCTGTCATGCCGATCCCGGTGCTGGAAGGCATATTACCCTTTTACTATATAGGGTAGAGGCCTGGTGCATGGGTGGGGCCGGCTGGTTTGCCCTGGAGGGTGTCCTGGATCAAGGTGAGGGTCCCCACTGGGGTGCCTGGCCAGTCTGGGTGAGGGGATAAGGGCTGTTTTCAGGCTGGGGGTGACTGAAGCTTCCAACCGCTCCTTTTTTCCTTTTTTTTTTATTCTGGGCCAGCTTTAGCTTGAGACTTGGCTCCAGCTCTTAGGCCTCCGCGGCTGAAAGTAGGTTTCTGGCCTATGCATACAATGTTGCAAATCTGCTGGCTGAAGTCCGGCCGTATTTGTTAGAATGTTTCAAACTGCAGGCTCAGAGGCCTGCAGCGGCAGGCGGGGACCGTTGGAGTCCTCCGTCACTGAGGACTCTCATGTTAGTTACAAGCTGCCTGGCTGCCAGCCGCCATCTTGGCTGACAGTTAATTTGCATATCTCGCTGATTAGCCAATGAAAAGGGTAGCGGTCGTACGCCAATTACCATGTTTCT
>NW_006291020.1:2901648-2914087 GCF_000327345.1 Myotis davidii
ATCAGGTTTCTGGGGTTTGTTTAGCTTCTATAATTGTAACAATGTTTCAAACTGCAAGCTCAGAGGCCGGCAGCGGCAGGCAGGGAACGTTGGCTTCCTCCGTCACTGGAGCAAGCAAGCCTCATGTTCGCTTCAGCTGTGTGGCTGCCGGCTGCCATCTCTATTGGCAGTTAATTTGCATATCCTGCTGATTAACCAATGGGAAGCATAGCAGAGGTATGGTTAATTACCATGTTTGTCTATTATTAGATAGGATAGACTAGAGGCCCAATGCAAGAAATTTGTGCAAGAGTAGGCCTTCCCTCCCCCAGCTGCCAACACCGACTTCCCTCTGGCACCAGGGACCTGGACTTCTCTCTGGCCGTCAGCTTCATCCAGATGGACGTCCAGAATGACACCCTGTCTAATTAGCATATTATCCTTTTATTATTATAGATGCTGGAATTTTGCTACTTTTTTTGACATGTATCCATTATGGAAAATGTGTGAACTTGTCCTAAAAAATAATTGCCTATTCAATTCCAGAGCCACCAAGGGGAAAGGCATCCTCTTCTGAAGGTGGAAAAGCCTCCATTCCTGGGACATGAACCAAACCAATCCTACCAAGAAACAAAAATCTTTCTGTAACTCCCTGGCACCTGCTTCCCTGAGTGGCTCGGGCAGAGCTGGGGGCTGGGAGGCTTCCTGGAACAGGTGGGCTCAGCAAGACCTTGAGTGTTAAGTTCAACAGGTAGAAACGAGGGAGGAGTTAATGAGTATACCTCAGCCTGTCCTTCACGGGATCAAAGGCGAGTGGACCCTAAGGGAGAAGGTAATGTCGGAGGACTCAAAGGACGTTTCCAAAGAAGCCTGAGAAAGAGGCCATTTTGTGTGATAATTGCGTTTATAATTCATGGAAATGTCAGGACATTTACAACCTGATGAAAATTTAAAGACGCTTATTGTTAACTAATAAAAATAGCTAAGTGATGATATCACACAGCTGTGATCCATAGTATATCCATTGGGATGACTGGGTTAATAAATGAAACAGTTATAAGTGGGGTAGATTCTGCTGGGGCTCATTAAAGCTTTATATCTGCAAACTCAACCTTTCCAAGTCCCAGGACGGGCGCCCGGGAATGAAGCTTTTTCTGCGCCTCGCTCACGCTAGCTGGGTGGCTGGTGTGGATCTTGCCTCTGTAGGCCTTAGAGCCGGTGCGCTGGCTTGTGTGCCTTTGGATCTACACACGACAGGCCTCCCATTGGTTCACCCTCTCTCGCCTCCTGAACTAACAGCTCTCCCAAGCTGGTCTATCCATCGTGGCCAGGAAGTGGCACATTGGAACAGGATGGTGGAGAAGCGGATGCTAGAATCCAGCAGTCTTCTGTCAAACCAGACACGGAGGGATTTGCAGAATGAAAGAAACAATGCCACTCTCTTCACTAAAATGTCTTTGTTCTGGACAAGGTAATTATTTTTCATAAAGCATATTCTGTTGATAGGCATGGGGCTTATTGTTGTTCTTCGTCAATAAACAAGTACATATTTTTCAGTGCCTCCATTTTCATTTTTACTACGGTAAATATCAAGAGAGGTAACATACAGTGTCCTTTGGAGTATGGGTAGAAAGGGGGCTGAGAACTAAGGACATTACTTAAAATAAGGGAGAAATGTTGCTATTTACTAGATGGCTAAAGGCTCAGATTTTTCACATCATTCAGGATAATTTAGGCAATTTATCAGTAAATAGCTAAGGGATAATGTGTTTCGTAAAAAGTATTACTCATTAGGGATAGCCTGTTAAGAATATGTTTAAATATTAATAGCAAATAACTATAGAATAAAACAAATCAGGCTAGAAAGGAAATAGAGTAATCTCCTAAATTTAAAAAAAAGAAAAAAAAGGTGGGAGCCACATAGACATGGAACATCCATTACCAAATCCCCAAGAGCAGAAACATGGAGTTAGAGGATTATAAAGAAGGAAATTCTAAGAAGGAATGTCTTTTATATAAAAACTAGAGGCCTTGCCGAAACTGGTTTGGCTCAGTGGATAGAGCATCGGTCTGCGGACTGAAAGGTCCCAGGTTCGATTCCAGTCAAGGGCATGTACCTGGGTTGCGGGTACATCCCCAGTGGGGCATGTGCAGGAGGCAGCTGGTCGATGTTTCTCTCTCATCGATGTTTCTAACTCTCTATCTCTCTCCTTTCCTCTCTGTAAAAAAACTCAATAAAATATATTAAAAAAACAAAACAAAACAAAACAAACAAACAAAAAAACTAGAGGCCTGGTGCATGGGATTCATGCACTGGTGCAGGGCTCATCCGGTCAGCCGAGCGGCTGTGGACCCGCCCTCTGAGTGGCTGCTCCTGCTGCAAGAGTGCTGTTCATCCCGGTCAGCCAAGTGGGAGCACACTGATCACCAGGAGGCAGCTCCTGCATTGAGCATCTGTCCCCTGGTGGTCAGTACACATCATAGCAACTGATCAACCGGTTGTTCTGCCATTCAGTCGCTGGCTTTTATTATATAGAATAGTTCATCTAATAGAATTCTGGGATCATTAACAAGAATACATTCACCGGAGTCCAAGGGCTGACATTCTATCCACTGAGCTAAACCAGGTATGGCTGTTCTGAAGCATTTTTTTAAAAAATGTTAAAATTGTGTGATATATTACAGATACACAAATGTACAAAACCAGATGCAGAGTTTAACAAACTGCTGTGAAATGAAATCTCGTGTCGCCACCATGCAGGTCGAGAAAAGGAGCATTGCCAGCTCCCAGAAGCCCTCCATGTACTCCCCTCCCACCATAACTTCTCTCACTTCAAGGTGGCCACCATCCTGTCCTTTTTCATAGTCACACACTTACATTTCTTTACAGTTTTAATTTCAAAGGATCTTCCCATAGCCTTGGCCAGTGTGGTTTACTTGGCTGGGAGTCATCCTGTGCACCCAAAGGTTGCTGGTTCGATTCCCCGTCAGGGCACACGCCCGGGTTATGGGACTCGATTCCCCAGTAGGGGTGTGCAGGAGGCAGCCCATTCACTCTCACATGTGTCTCTCCTCCCGCCCCTTCCTCTCTCTCTGAAAATAAATAAAAATATTTTAAAAAATAATAATATTCACCGATCATAATTGCTGTAGTATGGAAATGGAGAAGGACTTTGATAGTTTCTTGTTGTATGTATTAGTATTTGGTAGCTATTGCAGTCAACTTGAATTTATCAGACCGTTCACCTTCGAAGTGTAAAACTCAGGAGTTCAAGTTGTAGGTTATTCATGTAGCAGCAGAACGTCCTGGGGGTCCCTCCACCTGTCATCGCCCTTGCTGGCTATTGAATAAGAACTCTCGGTGACAGGAGGTCCCGCTCTGCCGTCAGCACTGGGATGCCACAAAATACTAACATGGTCTGATGCACATTTTAAGTTTCACACCTAAAAAGTCAAGACGTTCTTCTCCATTTTCAGATGTTTTAATGTAGCAAAATAGAGTTTGGCTGAATCAGGGGGTGTAATTAATCTAATTTTTCACAAAGCTTTCCACATAGAAAGTCATTTTAAAACCGAGGCGTCCTGGAACTGAAGCGGGAATAAGTGGGGAGCGCGGAGCTGACATGGAGTCAGTAGGGACCAGAGGTGAAGGCCGTTGTGGGATGGTGGCCGGGGGAAGGCTGGCCTAGCGTTAAATATCCTGAAATGTTACCATTTGTAGGGGATGGCATGCTGTTCCAGGAGGGAGATGTGGGGAAAATGTGGGAATGTCTGTTGTTATAGTTGATAAGGGACAAATATATAGCCAATCAGTCGAAAGGATGTCGCTCCTCTCTGCATTTTATTGGGCATTTATCCCAGGCTAGGTAGGTAGGGTTTTAGGCATTTTGACCTACATTGGGTTGTGAGATAGCACTTTTCCGTTTTTACCGATGAAGAAACCGAGGCTTGCTGTGTTTCTGTAGCTTATCCAAGGGACAGAGCCTGTTGCGGCGGAGGCGGCACTTTGCTTTGGAGCCTTATTCCAAGCTTCTTTATACCAGTACCTTCCCTCGTGGAAACAAACCCTTTCCATGCTCTGAACAGGAGAGACTTTGAGGTGGGAGTTACAGTGTAGGGGAGACACCAGAGGTGGGCACAGAGGGGTGGTTCTCACTAGCGGGGCCAGAAGCTGTCCCAGGAAGTCCACACCTTCGCATGGCACCCAGCACGAGCCTGCAAGTGGGAGCCGGCGTGCCAGAGCCTCAGTGACGCTGCGCTCAGTGAGATGGAATTCGCTGAAATCGTTGTTGAGTCATGGTTTTTGGAACCATCTTTTTTCAATCCACAGTTACTGGTGGTATCATTAGTTTCATCTGAGCGTGCTGACTTTTTAAATTGTGAAATGGCCTTTTCACACTTCCATGGGGAGGAACCGCTATTGTAAGTTATTCTCTATTAAGTGTGCTTATTACTTATTTATTAAATGTCTTCATTCTATAGGGGACTGAGCTAGGTGCTGGTGATGCCAAGAAGATTAAGACTCATTCTCTCTTCCTTGTGGCGACACATGGTTACTTGGCTGCTTTAGGGCGTCACAGCCAGGGGGAGACAGTGTGCCAGGGGCCCCAGAGCCCCTTCTGAGGAAAGGGTGTTAACCCCTACGCTGCTCTCTCTTTATTTAAATTAAGTTTATTAAGGTATAGTTTATTTTAAAAACAAACACCTCTATTTTAAATGTGCAGTTTCTTTTTTTTTTATTTCGGAGAGGGAGAGATAAAAACATCAAACAGTGACCTCCTGGTTCATAGGTCGACGCTCAACCACTGAGCTACCCCAGCCAGTCAATATACAGTTTGATAAGGTGGCGAAACGGCACCAGGTGTTAGGCTTTGGTTCAGCAACCTTGGTACTCGAGTTCTGGCTGAGAAAACATTCAGAGCCCAGACTCAAACTATAAGAGAAAGTTGATCTAGAAAGTCAGCTAAAAGAGGGGACCAGAGAAGAAATGGGCCCAGGAGACGAGTTACAGAGACAAAAGAAGGGCCCTTAGAGCTTAGGAGAGAGAGGAAAGGAGGAGGAAAGGTGCTGGCATGGAGAGAGAGAGAGAGAGAGAGAGAGAGAGAACGAGAACACACTAGAGAGGGAGGGAGAGAGTGACAAGAGAGGGAGAGAGAGGGAGACAACCCCAGGCGTCCCTGTCTTAAGAACTTCTATCTGGAGGTCTCAGGGGGGATCTCAGTAGAATATCCAGGTGTGCCCCCTCATGGTCTCCACTGATTGGTCAGCACCAGGGCAGGGGGTCTTAGTTGATGCTGGTCCTGATGTCGCCATGGTGTCATGCTCCATCTGATTTTGCTGCTTCTCTGGGCTCGGAGCTGGAACACAGCTGAGGCCTGGGTGTCGTTGCCAGGGGCTAATTCCGAGGGCAGTGGGTCTGCACGGGCTTATCGTTTTGCCGGTTGCTGGGCACTTGGGCCTTTCCCCGCTGGCGACCTTCTGCACCTGTCCTATTGTTCCTACTCTGCTCAGGCCTCGCTGCCTCCTGCAGATCTATGTTGCCACTACCCTAGTCAAGATTTAAAATATTTCCATCAACCCTTCCCAGTGAACCCTCTCCCTCCCCCCACCACCCTTTGAGGCCTAGGCAATCACTGCTGTTCGTAACTACAGGCTAAGCTTTCTGTTCTAGAACACCATGTGCATCGTCAACGAATGCGACAGACTCACTTTACGGCTGGAAGAGCACGGAGAGTTTGGGGAATTGGGGATCTGACATAGCAAGGGCCCGGCCCTATAGAGAGTCCCTCAACTTGTTTGTTCAGGATGGGGGCGGGGCAGTGAGAAAATAGCAGCTCTGAAAACAATAACTGAGGTAGGCTCCAGGATGTTGGACGGAGGAAAGCTACAGTCAACAAAGCACTGGGCTCTGGCTGCAAAACCGGCACAGACATTTCAGCAAAGAGCTGAGTTATCGGGTGAAGCTGAATCTTGGGGGCAGACTGACCACCACTGGGATCAAAAGCCAGGTTACCCTGACACCCAGACACACCTCTTTGAACCCTATTAATCTCCCAACAAGGCCTAGGATACCCTTATTTATAATGATTTTGAAAGATCATCATAGAAATAGAACCACAAGCTCATCTGCCCTAAATTGTAAGCTTCTTGCGAGCAGAGGCCACGCCTTATGCACTTGTGCCCAGGGCCGAGGACAGTGTCTGGAGAAAGCCCACAACCATAAATGTTGAAATAACTCAACGCTTTAAACCAAGCATGTCAAACTCAAAGGCTAACACGGGCCAAATAAACCAGGCCTGCGGCCCGTGGGCCGAGAGTTTGACATGCTTGCTTTAAACACTGTGGCATTTTCTGATCATCTTTCCATGCCAGCTTTTCTAAAATTACAAAAACCGAGATTTCATTGGCAGAAATTACATTCAGTGAGTTGAAGCTCAAATTTATTTTTAGCTTCTTTTTGAAAAGGCCCAGGAGCTAATGATCTGTAATGTTCCCCGGAGATTGAGGCCCTCCCTGCGTAGTAGCCGGGAGGGGTGGGAAGACTGTTGGTGAGGTCTGTTCCTCTTCATCACGTCTTCGTCCGTCAGCCCCCTGGGGCTGCTCCGCATAATGTTCCGCAGTCACACCGCCAGGCTGCCTTCCGGGAGCTCATGGGATTACGGTTCACACGTTTATACAGGACTCACCTCCGCAGGAGAGAGGAAAGGACAAGGACCACGATCGGGTTCATCTCGCCGAGGAGGAATTAAACACCGTGGGCAGCGGGAAGGAATATTCCTGTCCCGGTATAAACCCCCGCCTCCTGCGGCGGGGAGCAGTGCGCCCCAGTCACCAGGGCTGACACTGCAGAAATGCGTCCCTAAGGGGCTCACCCAGGGGGCCCACGCCTTCCCCTCATCTCTGCTCCTCCCGAAGCCCGTCTGTGCTGGATGCTGTCACTATGGAGACCTGCCTCGGGCGCCTGCGTGTCCAGGTGGCTTCTCCCGGCTGCGCGTCCGCGGTTTCAGCGACCCTGGCCACGCAGCCCGGAGACCAGGGAGGACCCAGGACGAGAAGGGGCCCGTGGGAAGTCCCGCTCAGCGCCCCGCGGGACCTGGCTCCTCCCTCGGCCGTGTCCCTGCTCCAGACGCCCTGCCCACGGGCACTTAGGAGCCTCTTGGCCTCGCAGGGCTGTGCTCACGTCATCCCGACATCACGTGACGTCACAACGGCCCCAAAGCGCTGGAGCAGCAAGGCCGGCGGTTCCCATGTGCCCAGGAGAAGCCGGAAAGTGCTTTTCACCAGCGGTCAGGTCGCAGCAGCCTAATGTTACCACCTGGGCCTCAGGACATCTCAGAGCACCCCCAGGAGAAGGGGGGTGCAGCACGGCGAGGTGTTAGAGGGACCACATCAGTCTGTTGCTACAGTTTTAGTACTAGTTACTGTTTGTTCCTAGTACGAATAGCTGGGAAAGTTATAGGCTGTCCTTGGAAATCGGAGCTTATAAAGTCCATGTGACCAGCTGTCTGGAGTGAGGGTTGCACTGAATAGCCGGTGGATCTGTGCGGAGTCTGTACTGCTCTAGCCCGCGGCCACCTGGTCACTGCGGTCTGCTCTGAGGCCCGCCTTTGCCCCGGGGAATTGGATGCTACACGCAGAGGAGGGAGTTCACACCTGGAGGGTGCGTGGATGACATTCTGTCATCTCAGGAAGGTCCGACTGCGCTCTGTCTCGTCCGGTTTCTGCCCTTGTGGTTTGTTGTTACTCAACCGCCTTACATTTGTCCTAAAAGTTCTAGTTAAATGGGATGAACAGGGTTCACTTCATCATCTGAATTTTGCAGATGCAGCTTCTAAAGGCACTTGGAGACTTTGTAAAACTGCCCGTGTGGGTCAGAATTCTGCCAGCAGGTGGCAGTGGTGCGCTCAATTTGCCGTGAAAAGTTTCTGGAAAGATTCCTACAACATCGCCTTTGCCTCCTACCTGCTGCCTCCCTGTTTTCTCTTTCCAATTTGGAACAGAATCTCCAGTTTCACGATTCACAGACATCCCCGTTCTGGGGGAAAAGGAAAACGCTTTTATACAAAAAGTTGAATCGGACAAGTCATATTCAGCACACCTACAGAGGTAATTTTTTCAGATATGTTTAAATAATCATGTTCTGGTTTATGTTATCTATATGCTTATTTTAATGTTTAGGCTCAGAAAGCTGTATTTTATGAAGTTTGACCAAAGGACCTGTCTGTGTTTTGAAGGAATGAACAGAATAAAACTTTGCTAGAAAGCAAACGCCCAAAGTAACCAGAAAAGGCGGTTTGAAAGCCACTGAAATGGTCCAGGGTCATAAATGAGGGACAGGGGTAAGTGTATAAGGACTGAGAAGTTGGGGGCAAGTGCAGGCGGAGAGATAGGTCAGCAGAGCCAGGCTTCCCGGAAGAGCCCAGACCCATTGAGGGGCGAGGGGGCCGGCCCTGGCTCCTTAGTCGGCTCTTGCCCTCCCCTGTTCGCCTGGGAATTCAGGGCCACATGTCTAGTCCACCTTCTCACGTTTGCGAGGCCGGGTGCAGACATGTGGCGGTAAGTGGATGAGCATGGGATTGGCCCACGAAGGCAGAGTTTGGGTAGAGGTACAATGCCTTGAGGTTAGGAAGGTTCTCTCTGTTGTCAGTAAGGAATTGGTCTGTTTAAGGTGGGAGCCAGGTCACGTCTCCAGGTCATGTTCTGTCTCAGGTCCTGATGCTGAGAACAGTAGGCCTTGAATTACTTCCTGTGTGGGACTGGCGAAGAGGCTCTCCAGGTGATGACTGGTTATGGAGGGGAGGGCAGTGCCTGCAGGTGTGGGGACAGAGGGAACAATGTCATTTGGGGGAACCATGGGCACGATTCCCAGCCCTAGGCCTCCCAGTTATTTAAAGTTTTCCTCAGTCACTACCTCCTATGCTATTAGTTTTCAGTCTGTCATTTTTATAAATTCCAGTATGTGGAGACAACAGTTAGTAGGTTACTGAAATAAATTATCTGTACTAACAAAAGGGTAATATGCTAACTAGACTGGGAGAACTTCTGGGAGACCTTCCAGACATCCTTCCGGACAAAGCCATGGTGGCAGGGCCGAGGCAGAGGTGGTTAGGGGCGATCAGGCCAGGAGGGGAGGACAGTTGGGACGATCAGGATGGCGGGGGTGGGGGAAGTCGGGGGTGATCAGGCCGGCAGGCAGAGTGGTTAGGGGCAATCAGGCAGGCAGGCAGGTGAGCAGTTAGGAGCCAGCAGTCCCGGATTGTGAAAGGGATTCCGCCTGCCGGTTTATAACCAACCCCTGTGGGATTGGGCCTAAACAGACAGTCAGACTGGAAAGGGGTCCCAGATTGGAAAGGGTGCAGGCTGGGCTGAGGGACCCCCTCCCCGCCCCCTTGCATGAATTTCATGCACCGGGCCACTAGTGGAATTTATAACAAAGTAGAGATGGCATGTCCCAATTTTTGCAGAAAAAAATGGTTTGGGAATTTATGTGCATGAAAACACCTTCTCTCCCCATGCTTTCTTCGTGTTTCTTGCGTGGCATCGTGTTTAACTGTCTGCCGAGTATCTGCCCTCAGAGTGTGTGGCTTCTCAAGGGCAGGCACTTGGTTTGCTTGTGTCCTGCTGTGTCCCCAGGGCCCTGGACAGTGCCTAGTGGTCAGAAAATACTTGTACTGACAAATGAATAAATAAGCAAAACTGCACGAATGGAAAATCCTGCTGGCACCCCTTGAAACAGCAGCGCCTCCCGGGTTCCGGTGGGGCCCTGTTTCGCCTGGCTTTGTCTGCTGATTAAGCGGCGCCTAACCCACCCAGGGAAGGGTGTTCCGAGGTTGCCAGGACTGTCTGTGCTTTGAACTGTGTCCAGCAGGGTGCTAAGGCAGGGGGTGCTGAGGCAAGGGCGCTGAGGCAGGGGCGCTGAGGCAGGGGTGCTGAGGCAGGGGGGCGCTGAGGCAGGGGGGCGCTGAGGCAGGGCTGCTGAGTCAGCTGCACAGCTCTGCTTTCACCTGAGGCCTGAAGGCACGGTCAGCTGAAGGTCACTGTGTAACATGACCAGTTCCCATTTCAAGTGGCCCCACGCTTACATGTGTCATTCTTTTGAAATAGAATCCTCTGAAGATTCAGGGGAAACCACATGTCAAAATACTAAGCTGGTAGCGAGGGTCCTTACTCGTGACCCCATCGGCCCTGCGCCCGCCCAGTGGGAGAGCTTCTGTCGGAGGAGCTTGCCCGGCTCACGGGGTGCTGTTCCCGTTGGGTGTCTGAGAAGAAAGAGGAGGGTGGCTCCTCGTGCCCCGGAGAGGACCGCCTGTCCGGCCCTGTCTGCTGTGGGCTTTCTCACACCGTGTGCAGCTGTGTATGTGTGCCTGGGCCTCCATGGTGTCTGAAGGCCGTTCATTCAGAAGCACAGGGGTTAGAGCCGCACCAGCCCAGGCTCTCCATCACCCGGCACCTCCCCACCTGCAGCGTGTGAGACGCCGGGAGTGCCCCCAGGGCAGTGCCAGGGCTCGGGCCTCGGTGCCGTGCCCGGCAGGTGCCTTCAGGACAGACAAGGTGCTTGAGGCCTCGCACCCACAGATTCCTCTCCAAGAAAACTTTTCTTTCTACTCAGTCCAACGCGTGTGTGGTTTCTAACTGTCATTGAAAAAGTCACCCCCCCAAAAAAAGTCACCCAAGTGGACGTGTTGATGGGCACCTTCAGAGCTGCGACCCAGAGGCATGGGATTCGGAAGGCGATGTTGCTAATTTCTCCACAAAGTGAACGTAGGGGGAGTTTAACGGAGGCAAAAAGCGTTTTCTCGGGGGTCTCTCGGGTGTGGCTTGTTCCCACGTTCAGGCACGTGACGAGTTCGGGGCCTCTGTTGCCCGGCCGTCGGAGCAGCGTTGTGTGAGCCTGTGTCCCCGGTCAGGGTCTGCCTTGCATTTCTGACCTCAGAGGTTTCTGTTTTTAGGGAGACAGGAAGCCCCGCAGCTAAATAACAGAGGCTGAGTTTTGGGGGGACAAATAGTCAGTCAGTGGGAGGAGAAGGCATCTGGGGGCATCTGGCACCCCCAAATCACACCTGTCCTATGTGTGGAGAGGCCGCTGTGGAGGCAGGCCAGAGGACCAGGTCAGCCAGCTGGAGGTGTTTGGTACCTGGGCATCCATCTAGTCTTTGTCTTAATATAAGGAGCTGCTTGTTGAATATAATTGCTTATTTCTGATATTGAAATTTTAGAGTAATTTATAAGACATCGGAAATACATGGCACTTTTTTCTTTAGTTGTTTCTTCAAAATAAAGGGGCTGTTTTCAAATGAACCTACAAGGAAAAGCATGTTTAGTTTCTAGTAAATGAAAGTCTAAATATTTTTTTTTGTGACTTTTAATTTCTAGGCCGTAAACAGCAACATTAAAAAACTTAAGTTAAAAAGTTTCAGCTTTCAGTCTGGATGAAACTTTGATAGAATTACTCAGAAGGAGGAAAGATAACATTGAAAATAGAATCACTAATAAATCAAAATTTTATTTCTAAATTCCTCTAAGGAGCTTTGTGAAACCAATTTAGGAATAATCTACATTGCAGATGCACGCTCACAGCTGACCCAGGTTCCTCTTTTCCTTTTTCCCTTAATCCTCACCCGAGGATATTTTTCCATTGATTTAAAAATATATATATATTTTTATTTATTTCAGAGAGGAAGGGAGAGAAAGAGAGATATAGAAACATCAATGATGAGAGAGAAGCACGATTGGCGGCCTCCTGCCCGCCCTTTAATGGGGATCAAGCCCACAACCCAGGCATGTGCCCTGACTGGGAATTGAACCGTGACCTCCTGGTTGGCTGGGCTCCATTGATTTTCAGAGAGAGTGGGTGGGAGGGGGAGAGACAAAGAGAAACATCGATGTGAGAGCCACACATTGAGGGGTTCCCTCCAGCACACCCCCCAGGGACGGAGCCTGCAACTGAGGTACGTGCCCTTGACTAGAATCAAAGCTGGGACCCTTCAGCTCCAGGGCCAACACCCTATCCATGGAGCCAGCCTGCTAGGGCCAGGTTCCTCTTAATGATGAGCTTTTTCACATTACAACTACAAGTATGAAGTCTACTTATTTTCAAAGAAAGAAATCCATTTGTAAAGTGTATCCAGATACAATTTTCTATAGCAGTTATAGTAGTACTCAGTTATATTGAACATAGGTTATGACTTAAACATTCTAAGATATGGTGGTCCAGGACTAGTGGAAGCGATTGCATGCTTTTCCTGTTTAATGTCCATCCATTTGTTTCCGTTACCACAGTGATGAATGTACCTAAAGTAGCCAAGCCAGCGGTCAGACATGCAAGGCCGACGGTGCCTTCTGTACCCAAGAGCGCAGCGAGGGAGAGCCCGTCTCACTCCTAATCCTGGTCCTCAGAGGCTTGACAGTCCCCTCTCGCTGGGTCAGGATCGCTCTCTGGGTCTTGCCCACTGCCCCCCCC
>NW_006291020.1:2914100-2924867 GCF_000327345.1 Myotis davidii
CCCCCTGCAGCCAGTACTGTGCACCGTGCACGGCCCAAAGAGAACCTCTACGGCCAGCCTTGGAGAAAGAGGACCAGCAGGTGTGGCAGACTCATCCGTTTACTCACTGTGATCCACTTGGATGGTTGGCGGGGTGGCGTCACGTTCCTGGAACAGGTTTGAGGACAGAGCTTTGTGTCATCCGAAAGCTGCAAGAACTTCTACTCAGAGGCAAATAGACAGGCGTAGAAACTCAGGTACCCACTCCGAACAGTCCTATTAGAAACCTTAGCAATATGCCTGTCAGCACAGGCACCATATAGATGCTCAATGAACGAGTTAGAAGTAGTTCATCTTGTTCTCTAAACATTGATGGAATGGCACTTGAATGCCTTCTCAACCAATGGTTTCCCGGTATTGCCACTTTAAAAAACTGATGATAATGTGGAGTCAGTTAATGGAAATGGATTGCGTTTATATAGACACACACACACTGAGTGGCCAAATTACTATGGCCACCCCATCAGTACTTCATTGTCACTTCCAAAAATACCGAATATTGAAAACTTCCTAAGCAAATACTCTCAAGGTTTTATTATTATTATTATTATTTGCATAACTAATTCACTTCAGTGTACTGATGGGGTGGTCATAATAATCTGGCCACTCCGTGTAGGTAATAAGGTTGAATTAAAAAGATAACTCATTTTCTTCTGAACTCAGAGCATTGTTAATTTTCCGTGGAAGAGAGAATACTGGATACTCCGTCGTAAGTGAAGTTGTCGGGTAACTTGCTCTGTGTGACATGAAATATGCATAAAGCAGAATGCCCCCCCGCTCCCACCTGCCTCCGTCGCTGGCTGCATCCCAGTCCTCCCGCTAAGGAGACCAGCCACGGTCATCTCTACTGATCCTCCTCTAAGGTCCCGAAATCCTGCCCCCAAATCGGCTGATCCCAGACGGACTCCCAGTTTCCTGTCTTTACCACCGTTTGAAGTCCGTTTCAGGAACCAGGAGCTACTGTGGTAGCAAGAAAAGTCAGAATCTCCACCTGCCACTCATTTTAGCTAATATTTCACTTCATTACTAGGGTGTTATAGTTTGTTTGCAAGTTTTCCACCGTGAATATGAGGCATTTGATTTACATTTATCCTCTGCTCCCACGAATTTAAACACATTGAGGCCAGGGCCCTCGGCCTTCACGGTGGGCAGCCCCCCAACAGGCGGGGGCTTCTCTAGGGAAATGGCGGTTTTCCAGGAGACAGACCTGCTTTGCTGCATGACTGAGCTCCACGGCAATGCCCACGCCAGGATTCCCCACGCCAGCCACGAGGATGCCCTCCCATAACGATGTTACTCCTGGCCGTGGACCTAACAGCCTTGGACTTCCCCATGCCCGTGGTGGAAGAGGAGGGTTCCTGTTACAGGGACTCCTTTCCGCATGACAGCTCATCACAGAGTAGAAACACGTGTTCTGTGTGATCTGAAAGTGCAGGCCTTTGGGTCTGGGTCAGTGGATTGCCCTGAAACTTAACGTTATATTTCACAGAGCTCCAGAGGGAGCCGACTCCAACACTCCTTGTGGGTTCTAACTGTAGATTAGGGATCTGCTAGGGAGTAACCGGACCTGTCTCAGACCCGTCCAAAATGAATGCTTGCCAACAGTTTCCCCTTTAGTGTAACGTCATTCCATCGGCCTCGTGGTCTTTACGGAAATGATGTCTCAGGAGACGGGTGGTGGTTGGTTGTGTTTACCATCCTCAACGGAGATACTGGCCGGTCTTCACCAAGCTGACCGCTCTCCCTTCCCAGTGACGGTGCCTCGCCCTGTCCCTGGCTCTGCTGCGGGCTTCGTCACAGCCCCCACTCTGCCTGCCGCTGTGAGATTGTCCCGCTCGGGCCATGCTCCTACATCTCCCCCTGAAACTCTCCAAATATACATACTTCATGTCTTCCTGTGGGCAGTGTCTGAGCAAGGAAGCAAACAACAAAAGCTAAAAAATATATCATCGTTAGTCAATAATCTATAGATTATATCATAATTGGGTCCTGATTTCCAGAATATATTGCATTTTAACATTCAGAAGATCAAGTCCTTTCATTTTACCAATGGTTGCATCAGTGTGTGGACACAGAGAGGTAGGTATTTGTCACACTTAACTCAGCTAGTCAGTTGGATCACCACAATCCAAGCTCAAGTCCCCTGACTTCCACTGAGGACTCTTCAATTCTCAGTTTGCCAACCATGGCCATAGAGTTTTTTGTGATGGCTTTTTAGGGGTCATAGGAGGCATTGCAATAGTAAATGTTTGTTGATTGACTCCTATAGCAATTGATGGTAAGGGAGGGTCAATGGAATAGGAGTTAAATAAAGGAGAGGGATTAGCAATGAGAACACCAACTGTTGATTAAATCTCGGGCCAACCATAGTAGGCACAGTAACTGTTTTACACTCAGAAAAGGCTATGAAAGCAGAGTGAATCCATCATGTTGACCTCGTGCTCCTTGGCTAATGACCTAACAAGCTAACTGAAGTAACTGGGGAAATTGTCGTAACTCTTTTTGAAGTTTCTGACACAGGATTGATGACCAGTCGCAATGCTGTGCTTTCATTGGAGCTCAGAACTCACTCATCTTCTAACCACAAGTTTGTAATGTTGCTAAGAGACTAGATCTTAAATGTTCTCACCACACCCCAAAAATGATTACTATATGATGTGATAGAGGTGTTAGCTAACACTATGGTGGCAAGCATATTGCAATATATAAATGTATTAGATTGCACACTCTACACCTCAAATTCACAATGGCATGTGCCAGCTATAGCACAATAAAAACTAGAAGAATAAAAACACATGTAATGAAGATGGGTTAAGAGTGGGAAAACCCTGTATTTTTTAATTATTTAAATATTAGTACGTAGTGACAGTGCCCTTCTGAGTTGGCGGGTGTCCCTGGGCTGCCTAACTGTCACGCGAGGCCTTGGGCAGGATGTTGCTGCCTGACTGCAGGAGGCAGAGGGATCTTGTTCCACTGGACGCATCACCGTTGTCCTTGCTGCCGCTTCCATCGCCTTGTGCCTGTCCTTCCCACGCACACCAAGATGCTCAGGGCCAAGCTGATATCCATGGCCCAGCGGCACCATTGCACGTTGACCAAGATGGAGAGAGCAGTCAGGGTGCCAGCCAGGCTTCCTGCAGGGCAGTGGGCCTCCCGGCTGGCTCAGACAGGTGGCTTTTTTATTTTTTTGGAGGGGGCGGGGAGACACGTGGGAGAATGTCAAATTCTTCTTCATCCTAAAGTTAAACTCTTAAGGTCTAATATAGAACTTCTTTTATCCTCTTTTAACATGTGCTAAGCTTAGATGTTATGTTTTCTATTCGGAAAACTTTAATATTAAAAAGGCATTTCTGCCAAGAGTTGGACTCCTGCCTGTGTGGGATGAGCCCTGGTTCCCTTTCGAGCTGGGCCACACCCCGGGCGGAGGCGGGGGGCGGGGAGGGCGCGCCCCCTCCGGGTCCGTGCCCAGAGCTCTGGTGGGCACATGATGCTTTGATCACGGTGTTAACCTTTTCTTTACTCTTCTCTCTCCGCCTTCCATCTATAAAACACACTTCTTTATATAAATTTTATTTTATTGATTTTTTACAGAGAGGAAGGGAGAGGGATAGAGAGTTAGAAACATCGATGGGAGAGAAACATCGATCAGCCGCCTCCTGCACACTCCCCACTGGGTACGTGCCCGCAACCAAGGTACATGCCCTTGACCGGAATCGAACCTGGGACCCTTGAGTCCACAGGCCAATGCTCTATCCACGGAGTCAAACTGGTTAGAGCATAAAGCACACTTCTTGCCTCCTAGTATTTTTGGCTGGTTTGTGTGTGTGTGTGTGTGTATGTGTATGTGTGTGTGTGTGTGTTTCAAGATACTTCCTACTTTTCTTAAAAATCTGACTTCGAAATTGTACCCTGTAGATATCTCTGCAGCCTACGTTATGATGAGGTAAGGACTTTGATTTCATTTGGGTTGGAGAGAACTATTATTTTCGGAGCATGAACATTGTTAATAAGCACTTTGTAGGCATAATATCCTGAATGCTCACAACGGCTCAGTTACAAGAGGACTGTCTCCAGGTCACAGGCGCGGGGAGGGGTGCATGGACTGGCTGGGGGTGGAGCTGGATGGAAACCGTGACTCGCTGCCTCCAAGGCCTGCCTCCTTGCTCTGGTTCAGCCCCTTTCACGACCGGTGGGCTGGCCCCGGGATCCTCCTCCTGTGGGGAGGGGTTCGGTGCCCTCAAATCTGGGGGTGCTGTGACCCTCATGACCAGCAGGTGCCGACAGTGGACGCGAGGCTTCTGAGGTGAGGGCATGACGAGGAACGCAGCGTGGCGTTCACAGGACACTCATTCTGAGGCCCGGCTCCCGGGTGAGAAGTCCACTCCTGAAGCCACCACACCATGAAGACACTCGGAGGGGCCCACGCGAGCGTGACCATGCACCCAGGTCTGCCGCTCCACCCGCCTAAGCTGAGGCCCAGGCAGCCTGAAGCAGACACTAGCTAGAAGCCATTTGTGCTGCGCCCTGTGTCTTTCCTGGAGTTCTGGACCTAGAACCTGGGAGCATCCAAATAATGGTGTTTGCAGCTTCTGAGTTTGGGGTAATTTGTTACGTGGCTACAGTAACTGGAACAAGTGGCCACCGTATTTCGGTCGAGTGACCCTCTGAGAAGAAGGCTCTTGGCAGCCGGTCTCGAATACCTGAGCTCTGGGTGGGACCACGGCAAAGGCGTGTCCTGTCACAGCCACGAAAACACAGAGAGCAGGAGGCTACTTCTCGGAAGGTGTGGCTCGTTCCCGGGAGCCTGCCCATTTCTTGGGCTTGATGCCTACACAGTGAACAGAATAAAGAGTTTACCCCCAGCTAACACGCTGTCTGCCCTTCACCAGGCCACCTCCGATGGCTGGCTGCTTGGCCGCAGGGAATCCCCCGGAAGCCCACAGGAGCCTGTGTGTCCACTGGGGCTGTGGCAAGGGGAGGACGTAAGAACTGGAGGGCCATGAATAAAAACTGCTTCTCCCTCTGCCACGCACAGAGCCTGTGTGACCCCTGAGTCTGCAGACAGATTATTTTCTAACTAGAGGCCCGGTGCACAAATTCATGCACCAGTGGACCCCTCAGCCTGGCCTGTGGGATGGGGCCTAAACCGGCTCTCCAACATCCCCCAAAGGGTCCCAGATTGTGAGAGGGTGCAGGCCAGGCCCAGGGACCCCACCGGTGCATGGTTGGGGCCGGGGAGGAATGCGGGAGGTTAGTCAGCTGGGGAGGGACCGCAGGAGGGCTCCAGGGTGGGTCCAGCCCATCTTGCTCAGTTCTCCTGATCGGCTGGAACCCAGCAGCAAGCTAACCTACCAGTTGGAGTGTCTGCCCCCTGGTGGTCAGTGCACATCATAGCAAGCGGTTGAGTGGCCTTAGCATATCATTAGCATATTACGCTTTGATTGCTTGAACGGCCGACCGGATGACCAACACTTAGCATATTAGGCTTTTATTATATAGGATGATACACTTAAGGCCTCACAGAGCCACCCTGCTGCACAGACAGAAGTCCATCGCCACCCCCGCCCTGAATGGCAGGGAGTGGACATGGGGCAGGTGGCTCTACACATGTGTCTAGAGCAGTGGTTCTCAACCTTCCTAATGCCGTGACCCTTTAATATGCCGGGTACTCGTATGTGGGCGTATCTGCATGTGGGCGGACCCGCCTGGAGACGGATAGAGGCGCGGTATCTCAGTTCCTAAGACCATCGAAAATATGTGTTTTCCGATGGTCAGGCGACCCCTGTGAAATGGTCATTCGACCCCCAAAGGGGTCGCGACCCACAGGTTGAGAAGCGCTGGTCTAGAGCGTCCAGTGTGGCCCCTTTATCTCTCAGTGAAAACCCACACCTCGGCCCAGAGACAAGTTTGGGAGCTCCTGCGGAAGGACTTGGCAGCTGTGAGCGTGGTGGTCACTCATGCTGGAGCGGCCGTCTTCTCTCTTTTTCTCTCTGGCTGGGGATGTAGCCCCACTGGCTGTCCTTCCCTTTGTGTCTTTTCCAAGTGGTGCCCCTCAGCCACCCAGCCAGCCAGCCTTGATCGTGGTCCTACTATGTGCTCTTATCCATCAGCCCTGGAGGTTCAGGGATTAACCCATCACAGTCCACACCTGGAGAACCCAGGCTCTAGCTGGGAGACACAAGCACTAACCACTGGACTGACTGGGCAGGAGTAACAGAGATCCTTTCAAAGAATGGATGTGGCACGAGAAGAGGAGAGTTATGACTCCATGGCGGGGGCAGAGAAGGTTTCTCCAAGGGGAGGGGTTCTCTGAGCTGAGTTTCTAAGAATAAGCGGGGCTTTATCAGCCAGAGAAGAGGCAGAGGGATGGGGATCTGTGTGGGCACAGGCACCGAGGTGAGCGGCTGGGGCAGGCGGGGAACTGGCTCCAAGTGCCCCAGGCCATCCTGGGGGCAGAGGGGAGGGGAGGGTACCCAGACGGGCCGGTTCCCACGCCTGGCGGTGCAGCGCTCTGCGGCTCACGGGGCTCCTTCTGTTGGAGACAGCGCTGGAGGCTTCAGAAGGTGAGCCCACCTGAAGCCACGGACTGCCTGGACAGAAGCCCCAGGGGAGGTTGGCATAGGAGTGGAGATGGATGGCGTGGCTGCTGGAGCTGACTGGCGGACCTCTGGGTAGCAACTGGCTCTGTGGTGTTGCCCCTTCCTTCCAGCCTCTGGACACGCAGGACAATGGGGCCACCATGTAACATCAGAGCACTTCCGTACGCATTGAGATGTCAGAGCGCTTCGTACACATTGAGATAACATCAGAGCGCTTCCCTGCGCATCACTCTCGCCTTCTGCCCGCACTCTCCGAGAATGATAAAGCTTGGGCACCAATCCTGCCGCAGAGGGAGGAATCTGCTGCTAGAACCACCCGTGGCCAGCTCACGCCCTGCTCAGGAGCACCATGGACCCTGTTCCCCAGCTGGAGGCTGGGGCGGTGCCAGCCTTGGGGAGCCCTGCGTGCTGAGCAGGGGAAGCCAGCGGCCCGGCCTGCGAGAGACACTGAACCAGCAGCGCTGGGGGGAAGTCTGCCGCGGCTCCACGCTGCTCTCCCTTCCCTGGTTCTGGGGTTTGTGCCTCTTTTCTTGGAGAGAAAATGAAAACTAAGGCGTGCGGTGAGAGGGAGAGGAAGGAAGGAAGGAAAGGAGAAGGAACCTTGGCCAGAGTTTGGTTTTACCAACTGTTGCTCTGAGTGTGTGAGGTGCCTGCTGCATCCCTCTACAGCGTCAGGGGTCAGATCTGAGAAGCGCCGTGAGCACCTGGGAAACGCTGTCGGGTAGACATGACACACGGGGAACAGAAAAGGGAGGGCAAGCTCAGATGGGCGGCCTCTGTGTCAGACACAGTCCATGAGGAGAGAGGAGAGCACGGCCTTGGTCTGCTGGCAGGGCAGGCAGTCCATCCTTGCTGTTGCAAAGGGTAACATTTTCTTCTTTTTTATGACTGAGTCGTATTCCACCGTGTACGTGTACAAGCGCTGTGTCTTAACGATTTGGCCCTGGAGTTACACATGTCACTCCTACTTGCTTTCTTCTGGCCAAAGCAAGTCACATGGCCATGCCTGCTTCCGGAGGGGCAAGGAAGCTCAATCCAGAAGTTGGGAGTTGGTGATCTATACCATAATCATCATTCAAAGAGAGGCTTTCGATATAAAACTCTTCAAAACGGATATTCTTTTACTCAAACATTTTAAATTGATTGAGATGATACACATTTTCATGTGAGAAAACACAGTTTGGTTGAAAACTATTTCTGGCTTCACATCATTGTAGTATGCAATTGGTGAAGGGTGCAGGAGGAATAAACTATTACAAGACATTCTGTTTAAGTATGTGTCAGTGCTGTTAGGAAAATGCAGCTTTGGCTTATGTACAAGGGAACGATTTGCTTGCTTCAGCAGCAATCAGCAGTGAAGCAAATACATGCACACTAGCAGGGTTTTTAATGCTCCAGTATGGAAATTCCTGGAGAATATCTGTTGAAAATGAATGGGCCGTATAGCAAAGAACACCAGCTTTGGTACCAGGTAGGTTCAAACACCGACTCACCATTTATTACATAACCCTGGGCAATCTGGGCTCCTGCTACCTTTGCTCCATCCTGCCAACCCCAGAGCAGGAGTGGCCACTAATACCAGGTGGTCACACACACACAGAGGGGCCAGTCAGCACAGAGAAACCTCACGGAGCTGTCTCAACAGTAAGAGCAGTTAGATCAGCCCTGGCTGGCGCTGCTCAGTGGTCAGAGCATCAGCCCACACACCCAAGGGTCTCAGGTTCAATTCCCAGTTAAGAGCACATACCTGGGTACAGGTTTGATCCCTGATCCTGGTTGGAGAGACTGCGGGAGGCAACCAATCAATGTGTCTCACATCAATCACATTGATGTTTCTCTCTCTCTCTCTCTCTCCCCTTCCATTCTCTCTAAAAATCAATAAAAAAATATCCTTAGGTGAGGATTAAAAACAACAAAAAAGAACAGTTAGAACATGTTGCTTTGACCAACTAGCTCTATGTATCTGTCCATAGCAGAGTGGAATTGGAAAGCTTATCTGCTCCCCGTAGCGTATGGCGGGTTATTGCAGCGGTTCCCAACCTGTGGGTCGCGACCCCTTTGGGGTTCGAATGACCCCTTAGGGGTCGCCTAAGACCATTGGAAAACACATATGTAATTACATATTGTTTTTATGATGAATCACTATGCTTTAATTATGTTCAATTTGTAACAATGAAAATACATCCTGCATATCAGATATTTATATTCCGATTCATAACAGTAGCAAAATTATAGTTATGAAGTAGCAACGAAAATCATTTTATGGTTGGGGGTCACCACAACATGAGGAACTGTATGGAGGGGTTGCGGCATTAGGAAGATTGAGAACCGCTGGGTTATTGTGTCATCACCAAGCAGTGCACAGTACTCAGGCGGCCTGTCCCGGAGAGGACTTTACCCTCATAGATGGGTGTGACTGGTGGTCACTGTCTCCCTCTGTCACGATGCACTCAGCTCTGTCCATACACATGGTACCCAGCAAATATTAGCTGCTATGATTATTTTTTAAGATATATTTTTATTTATTTCAGAGAGGAAGGAAGAGAGAGAGACAGAAACATGAGTGATGAGAGAGAATCATTGATCGACATGCCTCCTGCCTGCCCCTCACGGGGGATCGAGCACACAACCCGGGCATGTGCCCTGACTGGGAGTCAAAAGGTGACCTCCTGGCTCATAGGTCGATGCTCAACTACTGAGCCACGCTGGCCAGGCTAGATACCTTTTATAAGGAGATTTCTGGGCCAGTGTTTGGAAGGGATTTGAGTGGCACACAGGATGGGATCTGCACAGGAAGTTGGGACTTTCTCTGTAAAGGGTTAAATTGAGCCCACAGGCTCTGGACTCTGATCCATCAGGGTTAGTGCCCGCAGTAACGGGAATAGCCTGTCCTGTGTGCCGCTGAATGGAGGGAGTCCTGGGGAACAGAAACGCTGGGAGGGGATGAGCCCCTTGTTATTTTTCGTTTTCTGGCACCGTCTCCCGAGGGGCTTCGTCGCCTCCGCAGGCAGCACCCCTGACAGGCTGTGCCGGCCGGGCCTCCGTTGGCCTAAGTTTTGGAAGGCCAAGTACATGTGCAGCAGATAAATGCTACGAGCCCCAGCGACCAAAGTAGGTCCCGTCTCTCCACAGTGAGCTTTGTTCCTGACAGGAGGACATAGCAGAATATCCCTCTAATTCTTATTTATGCTCCTGAGTCTGCCTCTTCCCTGGTAGTCAAAAGGGGATCAAATCAGAGCTAGTCAGACAAATGCTCCTCCTCTTTCTTCCTCTAGTGAGCAAGGGGGACACAGGTCTTCCCCAAAGAATGAAGGTCTTGTGTGAAGACATACATGGGACTCCTTACCCGGCCGTTGCTGCGACTCTGCCAGTTGGATACAGAACGATAGTGAACAACACATGGTTGACAGGCCCCTGACAGTCCCCGCAGACAGGACTCTGGTGGTAACTTGCTCTGCAGTTGCTCCCTGTGTCTTTGGGGCCATGAACATACATGTTACATCTCAGTAGCTCACAGCACCCTGAAGAGAGGGACTTTGTGGCCCTAACTGTTCAGAGAATATCGCTTAACGGTGACATCACATGAGCCTCATTTTGAGTCTCTCCAATCATGGGGCCAGGAGGCCTGCGTGAGGGATGTGTGTGTTGTGGCAGATGTGACTCGAAGGTCTTGGGCCCTAACTTCCCTTGCTGTGGGGGGGTCACGTCTCTGTTCCCAGCCAGCAGTCAGACACGGGAGCCCTTTCCTGTCCCTGGGACCATGCCCTTCAGAACTGACCCTCGGTGTGGACAAATGAGCGGGAGGGGAAGCATAGTGAGCAGGTAAGAGGGGAATTTCCTGGTGTTTCCTCTTGGCTGTGTCCTCCCTGGGAGGTGACGGGGAAGGAAGCAAGGGAAGCAGCTACGGCTGGTGGCAAAGCCCGCAGAACATCAACAGTCCCGGTACCTGGTTAGCCCTTCACAGTTTACAATCACTTTCCTGTCCTGCGTGGGATTCTCAAACACTGTGAGAGGTAAACAGAGATTTCCCTGGTTTCCAGTGGAGGGAACTCAAGTCCAACGGAAGGAAGTGACTGCCCACGGACACCTCTCCCCTGAGAAGAGGCAACAGGGCAGGCTGGGCCTCCTC
>NW_006291020.1:2924974-2934714 GCF_000327345.1 Myotis davidii
CCCCCCGCCCCCCCCCCCCCCAGTCTCCTCCAGGACTGTCCCCCCAGTCTCCTCTAGGACTGCTCCCCAGCTCCCTCTAGGACTGTCCCCCCCAGTCTCCTCTAGGACTCCCCCCAAGTCTCCTCAAGGACTGTCCCCCAAGTCCTTCAGTTTCCAGCAAAGAACCCTGCTTCCAGCAGTGGTTTCAAAATCCCGGTGTGGGAGACCCAGGCACTTCCCCTCCTGGAATGAAGTTCCAAAGGCCTGGCAGCTTCTGTAGGGTCCCAGTGGCCCCGGCCGTGCACGGAGGAGGACAGAGAGGCTGGCGCCGTGGCGGGACCCAGTGTGGGTGGCCAGGCTCCTGGGCAAGTGGTCAGGATGCCGGGAAGGGGCCCTGCGGTTCCCATGGCATTGGTGATGCTTCCCCAAATCGGATGCGTTTGAGACCAGGACTCTCTAACAGTTTCTTTTTCTTCTTCATTCTTTAAAAATGTAATTTTGAGCTCTTTTTAGGAATGTGCTCCGGCAGGTTGGTCATTTTCAAAGTGACCCTCTGAGGATTCCGACGGCTGCGCTCGTAAACCCAATAGGGTCAGGGAGTCGCCAGCTACGTCCTCGGTTCTGGTCGTCACGTCAGCGCAGCTGTGGCCGGGCTCGCGGAGCTGCCAGTGGCAGACCTGCTCCTGGCCTAACACTGGGATCCTTCAGAATATGTTGTGAAACTTCCTTTTAGAGATAAACTTTTTAGAAATCAATTTTTGAGACAGTCAGTGCCATTGGTCACGTGCACGAAGATCCTGTACATGGAAGCGTGGGCGGGGCCCCGCGTGTCCACACAAGGCCCCTGCAGAGGGGGCTGGAGCCACTGCCACAGGCTGTCACGTGCATGTCATTACTGTTAAACATAGACAGGAGCCGGGAAGCAGAGGTCTTGGCCACGGGGAGGAAGAGCTGGACCGGTTCTGCGGGGCCAGTAGGAGGGTTGGGGCTGTGGGAGGGAGGGCAGAGGGCGCGCCCTCAGAGCGTCTCCCGGTGCCTTCCCCAGGGACCTTTCTCCTCCGAGTCCCATTCCAGCCTCGTGCGCATGTGGCTCACCCACACGCTGCCATTACCAGCACCATCCACAGCTCTCGCTCTCAATGTGAATAAAAATAATGGCTGCCCCCGAGTCCCTTTGTTAGCACATTTGGGAAGCCGGGGGGTGGGGGTGGCTCTTAGCCTGTTTGCATGTGTCAGTGACAGCCACCATCATCAGCTCCGGGCTCCGTGCTGGGGGCCCAGAGACACAGGTGGGCCAAGGGCCGGAGATCTCAGAACAGCGGTTCTCAACCTGTGGGTCGTGACCCCTTTGGCGGTCGAATGACCCTTGCACAGGGGTCGCCTAAGACCATCCTGCATATCAGATATCTGCATTACGATTCATAACAGTAGCAACATGACAGTGATGAAGTAGCAACGAAAATAATTTTATGGTTGGGTCACAACATGAGGAACTGTATTTAAAGGGCCAGGAGGTTGAGAACCACTGCCTTAGAACAAAGCGCTGAGCTCAGGGGCCGCCAGCGTCCTGCCCTGGACTCTCTTCTTCCCTCTGCTCCTCATGTTTAGACGAGAGATGGTGGCACCGACGAGAGAAGCAGCGTCAGCCAGTGCAGACTGTTCTGAAGGCCTGCCTTTGGCCATGATCACGGACTGTTGGGGGCTCACCCTAAAACCTAAAAGTAATCATATTTCCTACTGAATAAGGACCTGGCCCACCTGAAGATGGCCCACAGCGGTGCCCACATTGGAGAAAGGAAGCTGGCATTTACCCCCCACCAAGCAGTCACTGGGCATCTGTGCTCATGGTGAACCCTGGGCTGAGGGCACGTCTGCGAGGGCCCTGGAGCTGCACCACGACATTGGCCCCGGGATCGATGTCGAGGCCTCAGTGCCCGCCAGCGCCGTGAGGACCGCACAGGGACGAGGGGAAGAGGTGTCCGGGGGGAGGAGGCTCATTCTCCCTCGGCCCCCTCATCCGCAGCAAGCAAGGCTTTGTCTGAACAGAGAGCATCCAAGCAGCCCCTGAAATGTGGCTGCAGAGTCCTCACACTCCGGCACTTACGTCTTTCCCAGAGGAGCAAAGTGCGGACTTCCTTCCTGGCAGTATTTTTCTAGGGTTTGGCTGGCGGTGTTTCCCTCACAGGTGGGTGCGTGACCATCGTCCCGCCTCCCCCACTGTCCACACCACGAAGGATGAGGCCCTGCCAAGCTGTAGCGGACGGGGAGCTGTCGCCGGCCACCGAGGCTGCTAACGGGGAGTTCAGGACCTTAGACGTCCACTGGGGTCTAGGAATGGACCCAAAGAGGTCAGTTGTGGACACGGTTTTCCCAGCAGCCTTGCCCAGTGGGGTGATTGATGGTCAGACTTGGGAGATGCTGAAAGCACCGGCATCCACCAGGCACTAGAGGGCGCCACCGCCCTGAGGAACTGAACGGCTCCCGGGCGTGTTGTTGCTCAACCTCCCCTGAAGCCCCAGGAAAGGGAAGACCCAAGAGGGGAAAGTCTCACAGCTGGACCCTGGGCCATCGGCGCTGGTGCAGGCCCGCCCCGTCAGATGGACGATTCAGGACCTGCGACAGACGGTATTCTAAGCCATTGTGCTTTTTCCTTTAGATTTTTAAAAAAAAAATCCTTACCCAAGGAGTGAGGATATTGTTTCCATTGATGTTCAGAGAAAGTGGAAGGGAGCGGGGAAGAAGAGAGGAGAATCATTGATGTTTTGCATTCCGGGTCGGCTGCCTCCTGCACGCCCCACACTGAAGATCGAGCCCAAATCCTGGGCATGTGCTCTGACTGGGAATTAAACTGTGACCTCCTGGTTCAAGGTCGAAGCTTAACCATTGAGCCACACTAGCCGGGCTATGCATTTTTAACAATAATAAAGCTACCCATTTACATACTATTTATTATCCTCCAGGCACTGTTACAAGGACTTCATATGCATTAGCATATTTAGTCCTTCCAGCAGCCCTTAATAGGTTATCCAAAATTTTCAAGTAAGGAGAGAGGCAGAGAGATTAAGAGATTTGCCCAAGATCACAGCTCGTAAGTGGAAGGGCAGGGTTCAAATCTAGGATCCATGTGGAGAGCTGATACACAGCATGGTGATTATAGTCAACAATACTGACAACAACAATAATCGATAATAATAAAAGCATAATATGCTAATTAGACTGGACATCCTTCCAGACAACCTTCCGGATGAAGCCAGGGCTGTGAGGGGAGCGGGGGTCCTGGGTGCCAGAGGGAAGCCGGTGCTGGCAGCTGGGGGAAGGAAGGCCTACTCTTGCATAAATTTCGTGCATCAGACCTCTAGTACAATTATAATTAGCATATGATTAACAATTATGATTAATAAATAATTTATGTAATATGTTATAATCCATATATAACATATAATGGTTATACAATTACAAACTTCCAAGTTGCTAAGAGACCAGCTCTAATTGTTCCCACCATAAAAAAGAAATAATAATTATGTGGTATGATAGAGGTTAATCGTATTTCAATATGTAAATGTATCACATCAAGACATTGTATACCTTAAACTCACACAATGGTATATGTCGGAGTCCTTTTAACATTTTATACTGAGTTTAATTCCCTTACACATTTGGAATCATAATCCTAAATCTTCTCGGGGCTGAAAACAGACTTCCTCACTAATAATTCCGTCACCCAGCACCTTTGGAAGACGCCTTCTCAGTTGCTGAGGTTGAAAGTTGGTCTCCGAGCCACCGGGGTCCCAGGCCACTCATGGAGGCCTGAATCCCCAGCTGTTTCCTCATTTGACTGGTTTTGTTTAATTGGCCCTCAGGCTATTCACATGCATTTCTGACTAGTTCTTCTTCTCTCTTAAGCCATTCAACTCTTACCATCGGGAAGAGATAATTAACTGGTACCCACTAAAGTTCGGGCTCTCATGTCACCGTGGTCCATAAACTCACCACCACCCAGGCCATTCCATGTGCAGTGACCAGCACCCTCTCTCTTATTCCCTCCGCTCCATCCCCGTCCCAAGTACATGGGATGGAAGAAAGAAAGAATCCCTCCCCTCTAGGTGACTGGGGCCACGTCCGGGCTGAGGGGCGTGGGGAGGAGGTAGGTGGGTGTCGTACATGGGGCTGGCCTGACATGATCAGAAACCTGTCGGATTTGCTGAGAGGTCATAAAGGGGGGAAAGGGAGAGGGCAGAGAGCTGAGCTGAAGACAGTGATCAGGAAAACACGTGTTTGATGCTTTTATGTCCTTGAGCTGAATTGTTCAGGAGACATGCAGCGTCTGAGCAAGGACCGTCTGCCGCTTACGGAGCCCTGAGAGGCATCAGGCTCCAGTCGTGTTCAGCTCTTTGTAGATGTGTGGACCCTGGGTCTCCTGTGTCACCTTCTTCGAGTCCCAGTTGCTAATTCAGCGCCTGTAGGCCATCTCCTGAGTAATGCTGTGTCCCTTGCAGAAACCCACTGTGCGTCTCTGCCCAGAATTCCAGCTCTTCTGTGTCATCCCCAGACCACCCGCCTGGTCCTCTTCCTGCTGGTGTCACGCCTGTCCTGTGCTCCCTGAAGAGACAGCGTGATTCTCACCTGCTGGACAACATTCACCCAGGGTCCAGACGCAGGTCCCTTGCTAGGACCCCCAAGAAGACAGAAGTGCCCATCTGGCCCTCTTAGGGGAGCTTTCTTCTCCACTGTGTAATGAGTGGTCTCCAGAGAGAGCAGGTCCCAGACGGGGAAGCCGGGGACAGAATCTGGACAACCACACAGCTCTGGGGCTGCAGGCTCCTGGGCCCCGGGCCCCAAGCTCTGAGGCGCAGTGAAGCTCATGAGAAACTGGGGTAGGAGCCAACGGGAGAGAACAGGAGAGGAAATGAAATCCCGGCTGGTGGATTAAGTCGTTGTTGCACTCAGGCAGCCGTTCACACCGTCCGGGAAGCCGGATAATGTTTTTGTAATGAGAGGAGCTTGTCACACTGCCATAGTCTTTCTGCAAAGACTGATTTAAGGTTGGTATCAGAGCATGGACCATGTTAAAATACAATTACAAAGGAAACCGGAATTTCACTAGAGAATCGCAGGGAGCAGCTTGGAGCTGAGGAGGCTGCTGAGAGCTGAGAGCGCTGGCAGGGAGGAGAGGGGAGAGGGCCAGTGTGAGCTGGGAGAAGTCACCGGTCCCTCCGGTCCCTCCGGTCCCTCCGGTCCCTCCGGTCCACGCGGGAAGGAAGATGGAGAGGCCGACCTCAGGGAGAGAGCGCGGAGATTCCTGACCCCTGAGCGGTCTGGGGCTCCTACCTCTGTGAGAGCGACCACCAGAATCACCGCGATGCTGTCCTCTCCCACCACCTCCTGTTCAACACACACCTGCGTCTCTGTTCATGGGCCCATCACCTGTGGGAAATGCCATTTCTGGGGGATTTGGGTAAAAGGATTGGACATCTGGGGACCGAAATCCCAGCTGTACCATTACAATCCGTGTGACCGCATCGGTCCCGGTAATTCATCAGCATTTCGCTAAATCCCTGAATCTTAGGTTCTGTCTGCGGTAAAGAGGTGCCTGGCATACAGCAGGGTCTCCACACACAGGACGGGACTGATCATCACTCGGTTCCAATGGGTAGGTTAATCAGTGGCCTCAGAAGTGGGGGTGCTTGTAACCCAGGGGGTGCAAGGTGCCTCACAGGGGTGTGAGAAGGAAATATTGGTATTTCTATTAATGCATACTTTTTTAAATTGATTTCAGGGAGAAAGGAGAGGAAGAGAGATAGAAACATCAACAATGAGAGAGGGGCCTTGTGGGGTGAGAGAGTGGAGCTGAGGTAGGTGACTGTGGTTTGGGACAACTGGGCTTTATGAGGGGATGCATGGTAGCCCTGGCTGGGCAGTTTCCTCGGTGGCCAGTCCCAGGAGGTCTGGGGGCTCCAAACCGGATCCAAAGGGCGGCCATGCTGGACTGGCTGAGACCTGGACTGGAGGGCCACACTACAGTCTGATTTTCAGTGGCCTTTCCCTTCCACACCGTGGGCAGGGCCCAGGCGGGGTCTCGGGTTTGGGCAGGACTTGGCCCTGTGTCCTTCCCTGTTGCATTTGAGGCAGGGCCCGGAGGAGGCTTAGCCTCTGACTTACCCGCAGTTGGAGGACGGCTCTTCTTTTGGGGTTCATGAGAGCGGTGGCTAGGAGCTAGAAGGCCTCCTCTGGGCCTCAGCCTTGGCCTGATCTCGTCTTTGATTTTGGATTTGGGTCTCCTTGTCTCTATTATTAGAGACCTTAAAGGTCAGGTTAACGAGGTCTTTTCTGGGGTTTGTGGACCTGTGTCTATTTTCGAAGTTTGTGGCGTATGCCAGGGGCTGGTTAGGATATAAAATGGGTGTTCGGAGGAAGGGCTCCCTCTGGGGAGGTGGGGTCTAAGGTGGTCCATTTCTGTAAGGCCTCCGCCAGGCGGGAGAGGAGAGCTGGGCTTTTGTCAGGGCCCTGAGTGATTCCATTAAGTTTGTCAAATTCCTTCGTAAAGGTGGTTAGGTCGGTGGGAAAAGACCTGAGATGCCTCTCAATCTGAGCGAGGTCGGACACAGCGAGTGTCAGGTGGCAAGCGTATGCCAGGGGCTGGTTAGGATATAAAATGGGTGTTCGGAGGAAGGGCTCCCTCTGGGGAGGTGGGGGCTAAGGTGGTCAATTTCTGTAAGGCCTCCGCCAGGCGGGAGAGGAGAGCTGGGCTTTTGTCAGGGCCCTGAGTGATTCCATTAAGTTTGTCAAATTCCTTCGTAAAGGTGGTTAGGTCGGTGGGAAAAGACCTGAGATGCCTCTCAATCTGAGCGAGGTCGGACACAGCGAGTGTCAGGTGGCAAAGGCTGTTTGGAGCTTGCGTTATCTGAAGCTGGGCTCTCAGGGGCGGGGAGGTGGCTGCTGGTTAGGAAGGTCTGGGTTTGGGAATCTCCTGAAGGTGAGGGAGGGGATGTGTAAGGGGGTGGAGGTCGGTGGTCTGCTGGGTCAAAAGTAGGTGCAGAATCAGAAGTGTTAGGGGGTGATGTTTTATGTGAAGGAGAAAGATCTGATGGGTAGAGCAGGACTGAGAGAGAGAGTTGGGACTGGAGGGTGAAAAAGGCCTGGACGTAGGGAATCTCTGACCATTTTCCATTGCAGTGACAGCAATTATGTAAGTTGCTCAGTGTGTTAAAATGGAAAGTGCTGTTTTCAGGCCATTGAGACTAATTATCTAGTTTATGTTGTGGCCAAACAGTGTTACAGAATAAAGTGAGGTGGTTGGGCATGATCTCCCCTGTGAGTGTGCAGAGGGAGTGTGCGTGGCCCATGAGAGAGGAAGGGTGAGTGACAGACCACAGATCCAAAGGTGACTGTTTAGGGCCGGCATCCCCGCTGCTAAACAAATCACCACGAGAAACAAGAGCTGACCCTCCGGACTGGGCGTCCCCAATCCAGCAGGACCCAAAGCCGAACGGCTGAGGAGGCTTCTGGCCCAGCGCTGGGACTTTTGAGACAAGAGACTTTCAAGAAGTCAGTGAGAGAGAGTGGGCAGAAGACCTGGGACGAGGGGAATTATGGAACGTCACTCACCTAGAGAAGAGTGGCCGGTGTGGGATGGAGGGTCAGCAAAGGAGAAGGAGAGGTTCCCGGTCCTGTGTCCTCCTTGGCTGGCTGGAGGTCAGGGTCGGGGTGGGGGGACGACCTCATAAGGGAGGGAGGCCTGATTGAGGCCAGCAATGGAATCACCTGAGCAGGATTGGAGGTTAGCCCAGGACGAGCTGTGCTGCCTAATGCTCTCCAAGTAGCAAACGGGGTGACCAAAGCTGGGGCGACGGCTCCCCATCCCTGTGGAACCCTCCCGGGTTTCAGCACCAAATGTTAGGTTGCCGAAGGAGGAACGCACGAGGCCAGAGTGGTGAGGGATCACGAATTTATTCGATCATCCGCACACCAAGTAGCTCCAGCCCCCAGTGACGGGAGTCAGCGGCTTTTAAAGGACTTTTGTCGGTTTTTTTCTGGGTGGAAAATTCTCTGTGCATATCCGGTGGGGAGATGTGGAATGTGGTCCACATGTTGCCAATAAGTACAGCTATTGTGAGAGTGGCACTGATATTGTGTTTTGTTAGGACTCTTATTGTTAAGAATTGCATTTTCCAATTGATGGAAGTACTTTTGGTACATTATCTATAATACTCTTTTTAATTATAACAGTGAATATGGAAATTAGACCGGAACATAAAATTAAAAAATGTTGAGGCATGAAGTTGAGTGCCTCTGTCCACCGCTCCTCCATGGTGAGGTGGTTCTGATGGAGTGGAACTCACCGCATCTCAGGTCCCCCATCAGGCCCTGTTCCACGAGGTCCTGTGGGGCATAGAGAGACTCAGCTCGCCCTTCTCGGCTTCCTCCTTGACCAGCCGCATGCAGCCCAGGAAGGCCACCACGGCCTGGTCAAACTTACTGTCCAAGAGAGAGCGCGTCCCCCCCGGTGCAGAACAAGGGCAGCTCCATAGGGCCCTCTGCCAGTGACTTCAGGTAGGAGTGGTTGCCGCGGGGGATGAGCTGGTACCTCTGAAACTGCAGACCCACTGTGCTAGACAAGGCCATGAGCAGCAAGGCTGTGTGCCCCCAGGCTGCATTGATCTCCCTCCAGCTCACAGGGACAGTGGGGATGGATGCAGCCCAGCCTGAAGCTATTGATGATGGCCGGGGGCCAGCACAGCAGATCTCAGACGCGGCCTTGAAGGCATTGGTTCTCTTCAGCCAGGCCAGCTGGGTCTGGGCGTACCCAGGCAGTCGCTCCGCAGCTCGTCCTGTAGTTCCAGTTGTTGCCACTGCAGTTCACCACCGAGGTCCCCGTGACACTGCCTTCCCTGCTGCTCCAGCTCTCCGGCTCTGCCCTGGCTGCCTCCAGGGCCACAGCTGCTTGTCTCGGTTCTTCTCCACCTCCCCCAGCTCCTGGACCAACCTCCCTTCCTCCAGCTCCACGACCTTCGGCTCCTGCTGCCGTGTCTCCCTCGAGTCCTCACCCAACCCATCCCTGGTCTCCAAGCAGCGTTTGTAGGTCTGACTGTCGGACTCTGAGATCGTGAGCTGGCTGTCCAGCTGCTCCGAGAGACTGTCAGTGCATCCTCGCACAGGGGTGGCCCACTCTTCACCGGATTGGACGTCACAAAGGCCCCTCATGGCCCTCTGGGTGCTACTGAGGTTCTCCCAGAGGCCAGCTTCCCGACATCTTGCCATTACCAGGGATGGTCCAGCCGGAAGCACCACCCTGCAGCTCTTCCAGGTCCATCTCCATCCTGGAGGCAGAGCCTTCCTCCGGAGTGTCTCCCGGCTTCCCCTGAGCTGAGGGGAAGGTCAAAGCTGCAGGTGGTTGGCTGAGGTCAAGGCCTGGGGTCTCCGTGGACCGAGTCAGCTTCAGGGGTCGGTGGCAGAAATGGCAGATGAAGCGGATGGAGGACATGGTATATAGCAGGTGGCCCTGAGCTGGGAGTTGTGCCTGAGCTGGGAGGGCCGGTGTGGCCTGGGTTAGGGAGCCAGGGTGGGGGGCAGGTCAGCGTGGGCAGGGTGGGCATGGAGAATGTGAGGTTCTCAGCCTGGAAGCTGGCAGTGCCCATCTGGCAGTAGACAGCCTCATTGATGAACACGGGGTACACAGTGGACTCCCCCTCGCAGAGCACATCCTCAGCGCTGAACACCTGGAAGATGAATGTACTGGGCCCCAGTGGCTGGAAGACACAGTC
>NW_006291020.1:2936422-2937227 GCF_000327345.1 Myotis davidii
GGGATGGTCCAGCCAGGAGCTCCACCCTGCAGCTCTTCCAGGTCCATCTCCATCCTGGAGGCAGAGCCTTCCTCCGGAGTGTCTCCCGGCTTCCCCTGAGCTGAGGGGAAGGTCAAAGCTGCAGGTGGTTGGCTGAGGTCAAGGCCTGGGGTCTCTGTGGACCGAGTCAGCTTCAGGGGTCGGCGGCAGAAATGGCAGATGAAGCAGATGGAGGACATGGTATATAGCAGGTGGCCCTGAGCTGGGAGTTGTGCCTGAGCTGGGAGGGCCGGTGTGGCCTGGGTTAGGGAGCCAGGGTGGGGGGCAGGTCAGCGTGGGCAGGGTGGGCATGGAGAATGTGAGGTTCTCAGCCTGGAAGCTGGCAGTGCCCATCTGGCAGTAGACAGCCTCATTGATGAACACGGGGTACACAGTGGACTCCCCCTCGCAGAGCACATCCTCAGCGCTGAACACCTGGAAGATGAATGTACTGGGCCCCAGTGGCTGGAAGCCTCGGTCCCTGGTTGAAGAGCTGGGTGGAGTCCAGAACTGCAACCACCAGGGCCTCAACCTGGTAGAAAGGTTGGCCCGAAGCACTCCCTGAGGTGGGGGCCCCGCTCCGGGACTGGGGACAGCGAGGGAGCAGGTCAGGCAGGTATTCCAGACACTTGGACGCTCCAGACCCCAGGCCCCTGACACGGCCCATCACCTCTCTCCATTTCTTGCCACCATCACCCATGGGCTCCTCTGTGTTCCTGAAAATGAATTTTCTTTCTTTCTTTCTTTCTTTCTTTCTTTCTTTCTTTCTTTCTTTCTTTCTTTCTTT
>NW_006291020.1:2937256-2943036 GCF_000327345.1 Myotis davidii
TTCTTTCTTTTTCTTTCTTTCTTTCTTTCTTTCTTTCTTTCTTTCTTTCTTTCTTTCTTTCTCCTTCCTTCCTTCCTTCCTTCCTTCCTTCCTTCCTTCCTTCCTTCCTTTCTTTCTTTTTTATTAATTTTTAGAGAGAGAGGAAGGGAGAGGGAGAGAGAAACATCAATGTGAGAACAAAACATTGACTTCTGTCAACCACCCAGTTAAGCACACTAACAAGCCAGAGCTTTTAACCTGAAGTTATTGACCGGGTGGAGCAGAGCATAACAAACACAGCAGGCCCAGCCACTGTGGCTCTGTGGTTGAGCGTGGACCTATGATCCAGAAGGTCACAGTTCGATTCCTGGTCAAGGCACATGCCCAGGTTGTGGACTTGATCCAGAGCGTGGGGCATGCAGGAGGCAGCTGATCAATGATTCTCTCTCATCATTGATGTTTCTCTCCCTCCCTCTCTGAAATCAATAAAAATATTTTTTGAAAAACAAAACAAAAAATTAAATTAAATAATTTAAAAAAGAGAGAGAGAGAGAGAATCATTGATTGGCTGCCTCCTGCCCGTCCCCTACTGGGGATCAAGCCTGCAACTGGGGCATGTGCCCTTGACCGGAATCAAACCTGGGACCCTTCAGTCCATGAGCCTACGATCTATCCACTGAGCCAAACCAGCGAGGGCTATCAATGTGTACTTTTTACCTAAAAAAAAAAATAAGGACAAAATTAACCATTATTCGCATTTATTCGATAGATTAACAGTAGTTAACCTATCTGCTAATCTAGGCTTAGCACACAGTAAGCACAATAAATGGGTTTGCTGTAATTTTATGATTGTGTGTGTGTTTGTGGAACAGAGTTGTGTATATGTGTGCATGTTTGGTGAGCGCTCAGAATTATTTTTAATTATAGAGATATACAATAAAAATTTTGAGACCAATGTCTAAGCAATTTGTGCTCCAGGGGAATAAGGTGAGAGAGAGAGGGCGGGGGGAGAGCAAAAGGATGAAGAGGTGAGGTCTCCATGGGACTGGGGTGCCCACAGATGACGGTGCTGCTCACAGGAATGCTCTTTGCTCACTGGCCAGTGCTCCCCAAGTGTGATCTCGACAGTCGTGTCCTCTGCCTCTGCAGGTGGCCTGGGACTTCTGTGCCCTCTGAACCCTGAGTAGCAGTGCTCTCCTGCAGGGCAGGGGCCACCTCCAGGTCGCACTTCCTGTCCCGCTGTGGGTGGTGGCCATGGGGCAGTTAAGTGTGTCTCAGCCCCATGAGGATGAGGTTCTCCCAGCACTCAGCCCTTCACTGGTGTCTGACAGGATCTCAGACTCACCAGGAAAGCCTTACAGATCCAAACTTTCTTCTCTAATCAGACCAGTTCCCACGGAAACCTGCAGTCTCATCTTAACCATTTCAGCCCACCTCATTCTGGGGCCCAGCTTAGTCCCCAGTGTCCTGACTTTCCCAGACCCCGGGCTGCTCCAGCCAGGCATTTGGTACATGGCACCCGGCCAGCAGGGCCGTAGGCCTGCTGGGCGTTCTAACTGCTCGTGGATGGCCTTGGGCTTGGGGTGGGTAAAATACTCTGCCAACAAGTTCAGTTAGTCTTCACCTGATGGGGAAGAGTCGGCCACCAAGCTCTTAGAACTCCCGTGTGATCTTGTATTAACTGCTCCTAGAAATAAAAAAAGCTACAGGTCCTGCCGTGGCCGGTGTGTCTGAGTGGTTAGAGTATAAGCCCGAGCACTGAAGGGTCCTGGATTCGATTCTGGACCAAGGGCAGGAACCTGGGTTGCAGGTTCAATCTCCAGTCCAGGTTGGGGCAGTTGCAGGAGGCAACCAATCAATGTCTCTCTCCCCTTCTCTCTCTTTCTCCCTCTCCCTCTCTTTCCCGCCCCCCGCCCTCCACCCTAAAAATCAATGGAAAAAATATCCTCAGGTGAGGATTAAGTAAATAAATCAATGAAGCCAGAGGTCCCAAAGAGCTGACTCTACCCCGTACCCTGGTCCTCCTTGGGCGGAGGACCCCTGGCATCCCGCGGGCCTGCCCTGGGAACATCCACCGCAGCTCTGAGCTTCCAGACCCGGTCAGGTCGCCCTCAGCTCCTCTCGCCCAGCAAAGCATGGCCGCCTCCTGGCTGGGACGGTGACTTTTTCATCTTTACATGCCCAATAGCCAGCACAGTGCCTGTCACCCGTGCCCCCAAAATGTTTGTAAAATGAATGAAAACAGTTCCCCTGCCTGAGCGGAGGCTCCTGGGTCATCCCACAGGGCAGCTGCTGCCGTCTGGGCTTCTGTCGTCACCGCGGCTGCTGGCAGGGCAGCTGACACGGGGTCCCGGGCCCACCACGCGGATCCAAGCTCCCTTAGTCGCAGGTGTCTGCTTCCTGTGACAACTCCTTCCCCACGAGCTCTTTCTCCCACCACCCTGGGTGGTTGAGGGGAAGCGGGCTGACGGCTGTCAGCAAGCGAAGTCGCGCATCTCCAGGGAGACCACCCAGTGCAGGCGACAGGCGTATAATTAGTCAACAACCAAGCTCGCTTTCCAAAGGAGAGAGAAGAGGAAGGAAGAGGGACAAGGTGGCTTTAGGATGAGCGACAGGAGCCGGGCACGTGGGGAAGGTGTTTGTGTTCTCCTCTCGGTCACTGACCTGACTAGGAGCCAAATCAGGACCCCAAACTCTGCTCATAGGGGACCCCAGGGGCCTCGGAGCGGCCGGCTCACCTCTGTGCCACCCACGCTGCGTGGAAAGTACACTCTGAACACGAAGGCGAGGCTGAAGGTGGAACAATCCTGGTAGTGACGTTATCACCTGTGGTTCCGTCTCCCCATGGCAGTCGGCTCCGTGAAGCCAGCACTCGCCGCTGACGGCCTCCCTCCCAGACCATGTCCCTCCCAGACCATGGTCTCCCTCCCAGACCATGTCCCTCCCAGACCATGTCCCTCCCAGCCCTTGTCCCTCCCAGACCTTGTCCCTCCCAGACCGTGTCCCTCCCAGACCGTGTCCCTCCCAGACCTTGTCCCTCCCAGACCTTGTCCCTCCCAGACCGTGTCCCTCCCAGACCGTGTCCCTCCCAGACCTTGTCCCTCCCAGACCTTGTCCCTCCCAGACCGTGTCCCTCCCAGACCGTGTCCCTCCCAGACCTTGTCCCTCCCAGACCTTGTCCCTCCCAGACCGTGTCCCTCCCAGACCGTGTCCCTCCCAGACCTTGTCCCTCCCAGACCTTGTCCCTCCCAGACCGTGTCCCTCCCAGACCGTGTCCCTCCCAGACCTTGTCCCTCCCAGACCTTGTCCCTCCCAGACCGTGTCCCTCCCAGACCGTGTCCCTCCCAGACCTTGTCCCTCCCAGACCTTGTCCCTCCCAGACCGTGTCCCTCCCAGACCGTGTCCCTCCCCGACCATGTCCCTCCCAGACCGTGTTCGCTCTTCTCTGCCCGGGCCCTGCTCAGCTCCCTTCCCTGTGGCTTCTGTTGGCTGTGGCCTCCCACCAGCAGCTGGAGACCAGAGGATGGAGACAGAGTCCCCTCCTGCCCCACCTGCTCCAGCAGCCAGTGCCCAGGCAGGTGGGGGGATGGACACGAAGCTCAGAGGAGAGATGGGCCTTTGGTGGAGGTGGGCGTCCGCTCCATCTCAGCCGCTGAGGGAGGGACAATGGAAATGACCGCTTTTCCCAATCGTCAGCGGGAGGGCCAGAGCCTGGAGGGAAGAAATGAAGGTGTGGCTTAGTGTTCAGCCGGGGGAAGGGGAACTTCAGTTAGGAAAAGGCAGGTGGATGTTTAGCTAATGTAAGGCATGCTTTTGCGATTCATAGTAATAAGTTGAAGTCCACCAAGTGGAGCATGTGTGTTTTCCTCCCTCCTACCCTCCCTTCCTCCCTTCCTCCCTCCCTTCTTTCTTTCCATCCCTCCCTCCCTCCTTCCCTTCTAACAATGCCCAGCTTCTCTGATGTGGGCATAGAGCAAACGGCTGGTTGGTTTAAACCAGGTTGGGACTTGGCCAGCAGTTACCGCAGGGCGTGGGGAGAGAAGGTGAGAATTTTTTAAAGATTGATTGCGGTGCTGGAACCTGAATTCAGGGGAAGAGGAAACGAGTGCCCAGAGAAGGGAGGGACAGTGCGAGAACCAGTAGGGCCAGTGGATGGGTGCTCTTATGGGGTCGAAGGTAACGCGTGAGTAGCTCAGCTGAGAGGGTAGAGCTTTGTGCTGGGCATCCTTGCTATCCACAAGCTCTTGTTCGGCTGTAGCCTTGGAATTCAGCGCCGTCGCGGCATGTGGCCGGCAGTGCAGGTGAAGTTTGCAAAAGTAGATGAGCTGTCAGAGCCCGAATGTGTGTATGTGGGAGGAGCGGGGGGATGTTGCCTCTGCCGTCCATTTACCAGTTGTGGGGAAATCCATGCAGAATGGGCTCGGTTTGGGGACCATCCCTTCCACAGAGGAGGCGCTCCCACTCAAGGAGAATCGGCCACAGAGCAGAAGCCCTTGAAAGTGCGGCTCCGAGGCCTGAGGCGTCCCAGCTCCCTGAGCCTGGAGCGTCCCCTGGCCTATGGGACAACAATTTAAAAGAAAAAATATAGGGCAGAAGTAGAGTCTTTAAAAGCACTTAAAAAAAAAAGGAAGGAGGGTGCTAAAAGGCTCATGTGGGGATTTGCATCCCATGGCACACCTAATTACTAAAATTCTGCGGCACACCAAGAAATAGATATTTTTCGCTGATCTGACCAAAAAATAGGTATAATTTTGTTTCCTTCACACTGATAGGTATGGTGTTTTTTATTGACTTTTAGAGAGAGGGGGAGGAAGGGAGGGAGGGAGAGAGAGGGGAAGAGAGAAACGTTGATCAGGGGGCTCCCTCACTTGCCCAGACGGGGATCAAACCTGCAGTGGGTGTAGCAGACGACGCTCAACCAGCGGAGCCCCGTCCAGGGCCGGCCTTCCCTTGCTCAGAGGTTCTGAGACGATGTGAACACATTGGGAACTATCAGATGACACACAATTGCCAAGTGCTCCGTGTCCTCGATGGGTGAGTCCATGAAGAGGTGAGTCCCTGTGCGCGGAGACGCCTCTGCCAGCCCGGACTGTTTCCTGCATCAAGTCCTTCGTTGTGAGAGGAGCCTTCCTGCTTCCTCCCCAGCTGCGCCCTTTCCACGTGAGTGGGCATCCATGTGATGCCTGGCGAGGAGCGGGCTGCTTCATTCCGTCACTATTAGCAGATCAGTGAGGAAGCGGCGCTCACTGCAGGGCGCGAGCACCTGCTATGAATACTGCCTCCCTTCTAACCATCCCGGCTGGCAATGTGACACCCAACGTGGACGGACACCGCCGTTCTTGCCTTGGTCTCGGCCCCTCCCCCTCCCTCAGGGTATTTCCTATTCCCCCATGAGACTCTGGGTCCGGCCCCGCAGCACCCCACCTGCTGGCACTGTCTGTACTTAGGCAAACCCAGGAACGGATCTGACTGGTCCCTCCAACCTCAGTCAGGAAGCAGTAATTGAGAGGGATGATGGGGTTTTATTTTCATGTGTGTTTGGCAAATCCAAAAAAATAAATCTAATAACTGTTACTATCAAGTTCAAGATTTAGTGGTAGTAACCACGACTTTCTGTACAACTTCATGTTATCACAGGACCACACAAGACTCATACAGATCGGAAGCAGGAGCCTCCCACACAAGCCGCGCCTCTCCCACTCGAGGATGATGCACCCCCCGGGGCCCAGCTGACACCGGGTCTCATCATCCCGGCAGGGGCGGGGCACAGGGCTGGAAGGCACCCTAGGCAGCAGCGGGAA
>NW_006291020.1:2943078-2947418 GCF_000327345.1 Myotis davidii
CACGTGTCCTCCGGGCTCCTTTCCGCTGTTTGCAGTGTGACCTCTGAGGGGACCTTTACAGCCTCCTCCATCCTGACCTGTTCAGTTTCATGCACCTGCCCCCATCAATGTCGCCCAGCCTGGCTCTTCTGTCACACTTCTGGGTATCTGCTGACCCTTCCCTTCCCCTGTCACACTCGACGTGCTCCCCAGGGTCATCCTGAAGGGGGACCCGGGCTGCATTTGAAGCCTCCTCCGCAGAGGCGCCCAGGGAACGCTCACCTGGCAGAGTCGGCCCTGCCAAACCGTCTCTCCATTCCTAACCAGGAGACCTGCATGCTCCCACTGAGCTTCTCTGCATGCCCTGCTGCGGATCCCTCCCTAACGCCAGGAAACCCATCCCGTGGAGGAAGACTGGAATCGTCCTGCCATCATTTTCAGAGAAAAGCTACAATCCCACAGACAGACCTGCCTTTGGTGGCAGGGGGGCAGGCAGCGCGGAGCCCTCTTGGGAAAGGGGCTCGGTCCGCACTGAGCTGCTGGGGTGGGCACTCCAGTCAGCTCATCCTTCTCATGAGCGGTAGCAGCGCCTAACCTTCTCCATCTCATGGCACACGATCCACTAAAACTCGGCGGCACACCAAAAATGTATGTTTGCCAATCTGACCAAAACACTAGGTGTCATTTCATTCATCCACCCCAGATGGCGACTGTTGTGTTGGCTGTTGTCATGTTTTATTGGATGATCTACGGGAAAGGGGGTTGGCGCCCCTGACTAAGTAGCCAGTATGGCATCTTTTTAAATTCCTCTTGCCACACCGGGTGGAACCGCCGGCCTGAGGCCTCCACCTGGTTAGGCGCAGGCATGAGGGTCTGTCCACCCTCCCTTCTGCTCCCTCTGCTTCCGGGCGTCTGGGTTCCAAGTACAACGAGGAGGTGTGGGAGCATCAGACACCGTAGGCCAGCGGCTCAAGACCTTTTCCAGCATCTGCTAGAGGCTGGCGCCCCATGTCACGCAGGGGACGGCATGGAAAAGCGACCATGCAAGCGATCGGGGACAAGGGCCAGGAAGACTGCCCTGTGACAGGCAGGCTACCGCAGCGACCACCGTGGGCTCTTCTGACCTTGTGTGCTCGTGCAGGGAGAGCTCTAGCCTGAGGGCACGGGAGCTGGCCGGGAGTCGCAGCGCGGAGATGTTGTTCAATAAGCAAGAACGGACTCAGTGAGGCCTGGGGCCTGGCACCGGCACATCCGAGCGCTCGCTCCTCCGCTCGCCCCTAACTGTGACTCGTGACTCAGCTGTCTCCCCGGTGAGGTCAGAGGCCAGGTTTGGATCCTTCCCTTGTATCTTTCCAGCACCAGCAAGAACATATATGGAGAGAGAGAGAGAGAGAGAGAGAGAGAGAGAGAGATAGAATTTGATTTGGAATCTTAGGAGAGCACTAGTGGGCTTGGGATTCTATCATTCCAGAAGGCATTTGCTTAAAAGACATGAGATAGAAAAATGGAGCATAAAACGGAAATCAAAAGAGATGACTGGGGGCGACGTGGATGGTGGCAGCTGACACTCATGGGGTGCCTGTCTCGTGGCCACAGAGCCCTGGCCTGCAGACAACGAACCACCAGGTGCTGAGCTGGACCCAGAACCCAGCTGCCTGGCTCTGAGTCCCTCCTTCCCCACAGCCTCTGGCATCGGAAGAATGGAGAGGGGGTGTGCCCGGCGCCTGCTGGACCAGGCAGCAGCCCTCACATGAGACCCCCAACCTCGACGGGAACATCTTCCTGTCCAGGGGAGCAGCGTGGAGGGCACTGCAGCCCACCCTTGCGGCTGCCCAGCTGGGGAGGTGGGAGGTGGGGTCCCGTGCAGGAGCCGCAGCCGCAGCGCTGGGGCTCAGGGGCTCGGCCTGGCACCCGGGCTGCACGGGAGACGCCATATTCCGTCTGTATCTGTGTCCCTCCCTGTCCCGGGGCGACTCATCCTTGGCTCCGGAGGCCTTGCCCTCTGGTTCTAAGGAGATGAGAGGTCGGAAACTGCGTGCCGAGCTGCAGGGAAGCGAGGACAGGCCCCGTTACAGCAGGAGGGTGGGAAGAAGTAGAACGAAATGTGAATTTTCGGACTTACAGTTGTGGTGGCTGGTGTTTACTTCCCCTTATAGGTCTCTGAATTGTCCAAATTGTCAAAATGAAAATGCTCTTCTTTCATAGCTAGACAAAATGTAACAAATTTAAAATGAAAATTAAAAAATACATACATTTAGAAATTTTAAAATGCCAGTAAGAGATTTTTTAGGAAAATACAATTATCTTAGGAAAATGCAGAAAATGATTGTGTCCGTCCTCTTCCAGTAGGATTCCCTTCTTGTGATCGGACACGCCTTTCTCCCGTGCCACGAACTCAAACCAACAAGCAACATAAAGGTGAATGTTAAACGGCCAGCAGTGTGTGGGAGCTGGGAGCCAACATGCACAGCAGCACCCTTGGAACACAGAAGCAGGCCGTCCACCACGGCGGCCTTAGAGCTGATGGCCAGGCCAAGGCGACTTCACCCCAAGGCGTCGGAGCTGGGCTGGCTGCACCCCGCACACCCAGGCGCCGACACCCAGGAGAGCTCCAGGCAGAGAGGCAGTGGCAGCCAGACGGGAGGCGAGGTCCCCGTTTCAGCCGGGGGCTGCTCGTGCCCGGTCTCAGAGGCTTTCAGAGAGACCCAACTCCTCGTGAGCCCAGTGTCCTAGAGGACAGAGACCTCGGCGATTGTCCCCAGGCCAGCAGACCGGGGGGAGTGTGACGAAGCAACGCTCTGGTTGGGCCTCTGAGATGGAGAGGTCATGGGTCATAAGATCGTAGACAACTGTCACGAGCAGAACTCTTCCCATGCTCCTTCTCCCGAGGGCACCTGGGGACCTGGGGACTCAGATGCCGCTTCTGTAGGTGGGACCCAGGCTGCCTCTATCCACCGAGGATCACACATGAGAGAAGGTCCGGACGCCACCCACCCTCGCGTGGCTGGTGTACCTCTTCCCGAGGAGGGGGCAGGTGCGGACACGGCTCTACGCTGTGGTTTTTGTAGTTTAGTCGGAGAGATGGCCCATGAACCGGCAAAGGCCTGAGGATGCTGTTATGTTGAGAGAAGGTGGTTAAGTAGGTATTTGCTTGCGAAGGAGATTCCAGCAGTTGGCTGGAGTTGGGTGGAAACAGCCCACGGAGACTTACAGGAAGTTTGCATGGAGCTGGGGATGAGAGAATGAGGCACCGGGCTGGTAGGAAGGAGGGACCGATTGAGGAGGCATCGAAGTAATTCTTCCCGTCTATAAAATTAAGGGAAAATAGCACTTCCCAGGGCTCCTGTGAGGATTAAATGGAATGACGTCCAGTCAGTTCTCTATATCCGCAGGGTTCACATCCACGGGAATTCAACCGACTGCTCATCGGAAAAATATATATATTTTTTAATTCTAGAAAGTTCCACAAAGCAAAACTTGGTCTGGCACATGCCCAGCACCATGTGGAGTCAGAGGATGGAGTGGAGTGTGGGCACGCCCTGCTGAGGCGCTGGGTCAGTACAGGCTCCAGCAGACACTGCGCCACTTAAACAAGGGGCTTGAGCACTGCAGTCCGGGATCTCGGGAACAGTCCCCCCGGATCCCGAGGACGGCTTGGTTACAGCCTGCGCTCAGTGTCTTACACACAGTCCTCACGCTTGGTTTGCCGTCCCTGCCTGCGGGTGTTTAACGTGAATGCCTGATGTAAACTCAAACCATCCTGTGAAGTACACACCCTCTCTCTCCCTCCCAGCAGACTCCCGTCCCCCCTGGGAACTGCTCTTAGCGATTTGTGTGTCTGCCCAGAGTTTTATGCCGGTACAACCGAACACAAACATACCTTCCCGTTTCCCCTTCTTATGCAAACGGTGCATGTATGTGCTCTGTTCCACACTCGCGTTTTTCACCTTCTTCTCGTCATATAAGTAACTGGAGAAACTTTTCTCTGTCTTACAGCTGAATAGCATTCTACTGCGGGGTTGTCCCAGTTTATCAGCCCCCACCGATGGGCACTTGGGTTTCTTATTATAAACACACGGCAATGAGTGACTTGTCCGTGTGCACTCCGATCTGCCCGTTACATTCCCGGAACCGGAGTAGATGCCCGTGCAGTTGTGCTGACCCTACAGACTCTGCTGCAGAAAGGGCAGGTGCACTGCCTGCTCTGCTGTCAGCCTGCGCCCGCAGCCCTGCCTCCCCCCTGCGCCCACAGCCCTGCCTCCCCCCTGCGCCCGCAGCCCTGCCTCCCCCTGCTACCACAGCCCTGCCTCCCCCTGCGCCTGCAGCCCTGCCTCCCCCCTGCACCCGCAGCCCTGCCTCCC
>NW_006291020.1:2947666-2949001 GCF_000327345.1 Myotis davidii
TGCACCCGCAGCCCTGCCTCCCCCCTGCTCCCAGAGCCCTGCCTCCCCCTGCACCTGCAGCCCTGCCTCCCCCTGCACCTGCAGCCCTGCCTCCCGCACGTGATGATGAACTCTGGGGTTGTGGCCACCTTCACCACCACTCAGCTCCTTTGCTCATAAGGCCTGGTTCCGAGCTTCCGTTTGTTCTATGGCCCGTTTGCCTGTTCAGGGTCCTAGCTCTGCTTCCGTTATTGCGGCTGTGGGTACACGTGGCTGTCTGAGGGGCTGGCTGCTCCCCGCTCCTTGTTTTTGGGATGTTTCTGGCTATCCTGGCTTCTTTATTTTTCCCATGGACTTTAGAATCTGCTTGTCCAACTCCAGGGAAGGAAAAAGGGGAGGCCTGTGTTATACGCTTTGATTCAGATCGAGTTAAATGTGTACACGAGGGAGCACTGGCCTCTCTCTGGTGCTCAGACTTCCTGTGCAAGAGCACGGCTGCCCCTCCGTGTGCCGAGTCCCTTCGTGCTGCGTGTGTCCTTTCGGCGCTTATTCACAGAGTCGTTGGCAAGTTGAGAAGCAGGAGGACAAAGGCCAAGTTATGATGGCGAAGATCAGACAGACCAGCCTGTGAGGAGTGAAGGGCTGTAACTCTGAGTGCTGGCAATGTGGGCAGAGGCGGGTCTGGGTGAGGACGGGAGTAGTGTGTGTGGGGGGAGCCATGAGTGTTGGGCTCGATGCTCATTCCACAGGTGAGAACAGTGTCCTCACAGTAAGCCCTGCCCCGTAGGACTGTTCTATCCCTGAGGTAACGCAGGCAAAGCACGTGCCTGGTGTAGGCCACATGGAAAGATCTCAACAGATGTTAGAAAATGGTCCCTGACGAGGATGGACGAGAAGGAGAAACGGAGGCTCTGACCTATGAAATAGTTCTGCCCGAGTTGTTACAGATCCGTAATTCAAACGCAGATCCACCGACGGAAGCGCACGCGGTGCACTGCCTTCCATGGCCGGGACAAATTCATAGATAGGGAATTCCCAAAACATAGGGACCCGCTCCCCCCTCCATCTCCCCCTCCCCCTTGCCCTGACTGTGGTCTCTGCTTCCCTGTGCTTTATGCTCCGGGCTGGCTGTCTCCTGGTGTCAGGTCATCATTGCTCCGGGCTTGCACCCTCACACCAAGCTCTTCTGCTCAGCTCCAGTGAGAAGGCTCCTGGGAAAGTCCTGAGGGCCAGGCTGGTGCCACCTCCTTGTGATCATGGCCAGAGGGCGGGTGGTGATGGCAGCCTCACAGGAATCAGTGGGTGGAGGGCGGAATAGCAGCCACTCAGCTGAGCATTCAAAGCAGCGTTATTCAC
>NW_006291020.1:2949313-2949838 GCF_000327345.1 Myotis davidii
GGTTCATGCTACTTAATCAGCGTTTATTAAGCATTTGCCGCAAGCTACTTGAATATCATGTTGCATTCCAGGAGGCCCCCGGGGGGGCCCATTCATCTACCATAGCAGCAATTCCACCATTCTTAAGCATAGCATGAGTAAAGGAAGTACTCATCAGCCAACGTGACCAACTGTGGAAAGGCCTACGGAAGACTGGCCTCAGGGGTGGGTAGGCTCAGAGATTCACATGCTATAGGGTTGATCTCCCTCCCTCTCCCTCCCCCTCTCCCTCTCCCTCCCTCTCAGGGTGGTGATGGCAGCCTCACAGGAATCAGTGGGTGGAGGGCGGAAGAGCAGCCACTCAGCTGAGCATTCAAAGCAGCGTTATTCACAGCAGCCAACAAGGGGACCAGCCAGAGGTGCGTGGGTGATGGATGCACCGGATGCACCGGGTGCGTGGACCTCGCAGTGCAATGCTCTTCAACAGCAGGAGGGTCACGTGCCTCATGACGCCATGCCAGGCGCAGCCTCAGACGTGCTCTGCTA
>NW_006291020.1:2949879-2955953 GCF_000327345.1 Myotis davidii
ACAGACCTCCTAGCGTGTGACTCCATGTGCACGGAACTTCCCAAAAGCCACCTCCCTGGAGATGAAGAGTGGCTTTAAAGCTTGGCCAAGGCTGGAGCAGTGGGAAGTGCATGGCTGCTGGTTCCTTTCTTCGGCTCGATGGGAACTTTTCACACTTAGACGGTGGCCAGCGCATGACACTGAAAACTCACCTAAGATCACACAGAATCCAGCTCCCACCGCCGGACAGACCGCTGGCTCACTCCTGCAGGGGAGCACGTACAGGTGCCGGGAAAGGCGCTCGGAGGGCTTCCCGGAGGCGGCGTGCTATTCTGGGAAGAGTCGCCATTACAGCAGCCGGGCGGCGAAGCAGATGAGCCACTGCACTTGCTGGGCCAAAGGGCTCTTTCGCCGAATGGACCAAACTCTTTGGCCTCCCGGTGCCCGAAGAAGTCACAGGAGTAAGGCTGACAGGTTCTTCGTGTGAATGAGGGTGATTTTGGGGGGGTGTCAGCAGCACGGAGGAGGCTATAGGTGCAGCCTGGCTGGAGACCCCTGAATCCATCGAATGCAAACTAGAAGGCCCCGGGGAGCGTGGGCCGGGTTCTCAGGCCAGGGCAGGGACCCGCCTGCCTGCGTGGTCGTCACAGGGAGCGGGGAAAGGCAGTTCCCTGGCCCCTCCCCAGATTTTGAGTGAGTGGGTCTGGATTGGCCTCTGGAATCTGCATTTTTACATGCGCCCCAGGCCCACTCATGGACAACCAGGTTTGGAAAATGTGGATCTAGTCTAAACCTCTCCTGTTGTAAAGGGGACTGCTGGCTGCGGACGCCGTGACTCGGGTGCAGTGTCCCAGAGACTAAGAGGCAGCGGTCTGACCAAACTGTTACCCCTAGCCAAGGCCTCTGCATGAAACGCGCCCCCCCGCCCCCCCCCCGCGTCCCCAGCGAAGAAGGTTTGAGTCGCGGGCCAACAGGGGAATGGTGGCTCGGCACAGCCAGCTGCCGGTCCGAGTCCCGGCTCTGACCACATTTCGACACTCACAAGCGCAAAAGCCAAGGAGAGAGACCAGCTTTGTCACCTCAGGGGCAGGAATTCCTCCTGCGACTCCTTTCCATCCTCCCTGTCCGCTCTTCACACACACTGGTTCTTGTCAGTGCAAATGAGGGAAAGCTTTGCTGTTGCCATGGTACCATCACAAGAAGCTGCTGTCAGGTGTGAGCTGGTCTGAGCTGCGGGCTCTGTCTGGAGAAATGAGAAGCCTGTGGGGTGGTGGCAGGGCGGCCGTCACGGGTCATCAGGCTGCAGAGAACAGGGTGCTCTCCAGGCGGTGGCCCCGGCCCGGTCCTGAGCGGCGTGAGGACAGCTCTCCCTTCTGTCCGCACACGCAGCCACGAGGCCTCAGCGAGGCCGAGACCATGACCATGGCCTCTGGTGGCTGCCTGCTGGCCTTTACTGGGATACAAGGCTGATGTCTTGGGGTCTGGGTTATGGGGGAAGGCCTGGTCCGATGGAAGCACTGAGGTCCTTCCTTTCCTTTTTTTTTGCTTGAATGCATGTGTCCTCCCTGCCCTGGAACTTCAGCCTGCCCTTCCAGGCCGGATGGACAGATAGCCCTTGAACTCAGATCCAGTGTTCCAGGCACGACCTCGAGGCAGCCTTGTCCTTCAGCCACTTTTGTGTTCGCAGCCTCAGGCTCTAGCTGAGCAAGTGACTGAATGATCGTCCTCTGCGTGGCCTGTGACCTCCTCGCGGGCAGCGGTCCTGTGTGTGCCTCTGCCTCGTGTCTGACACATGAAGGACTCGTGTGTGTTTCTCAGGGTTCAGAGGTTACTTTGTTGTTGTTAATCCTCACCTGAGGACACACTTTCCATTGATTTTATTTTAGGGAAAGTAGAAGAGAGAGGGAGAGACAGGGAATGAGAAACATGGATGTGAGAGGGACACATCGATTGGTGCCCCCTCCTTGATGGGGGCCAGGGATTGAACCTGCATCCAAGATACAGGTATGTGCCCTTGACCGGAATTGAGCACAGGCCTTAAGGACAGTCAGGAGGGTAAAGAGAGCACATAGAGGCTGCTTTTTGAACTGAACGCTTAATACCTACGTCGATTCCACGCCTACGCCATGTACACCTGCACCTGTGTCTCCTCCTACACCCACATCTGTGTCTACGCTAAACATGGGCTGCTGTGGGACATGCCGCCGGCAGGGATGTGGGAATGGTGAGTGTTCAGAAGTTAGCACGCGGGGGCCCAGATCCACAGCCAGACAGCAAGCCCCGAACTCCCGTGGGGGCAGGAGCAGAAGATGGCCATCCCTGTCTGGTCGTCACCAAGTTGCAGTGTTGCTCATAAACCTTCTAGAGTTTCCACACGTGGTGGATTGAGGAACTACTGCCCTGAGATGCCCCCTCCCTCTCTGCCCAGAAAGTCCTACGTCCACGAAGGACCTACTTCCGTTCCAGTCTCCACGTTCCCTGAATCCTCGTCTGGACCACAAGACTCTTCTCCTTTGACGGGGGTTTGGCTCCGATTGAATCGGGCTGCTCTGCATGGCACCGGTACGCTTCCCTGTTGCTTATTCTCCTGCCTAATTGTCTGGCATGTGCAGCCTTTAACTTGTAAGGCACGCGGTCCTTCCTTAAAGGCAGACCTTGTTTGGGGCGTCTACGCCTGTGCCTCACTGTGATGTCGAGTGCAGGACCCGGATTGCAGACTCGGGACCCAGATTCCCAGCTCAGCTGAAGCAGCAGGTCCAGGTGCGGGGCCCTGAACTCCATCATTTACATCAACTGTTCGGAGCGTAGGATGTCGCCGGAAGTCGCTAACAGCTGCTCTTGGAGAGGCCTCAACAACAGCTTGAAGATTCCCCTTCCTTTCTCTGCACCATCATCACACTAAGCCAGGCCCCTGTCACCCAAAACACCCACACACACTCACACCTTTAAAAAAGTGTAATCTCTGCCCTAGCTGGGTGGTTCAGTGGATAGAGCATCAGCCCGTGGACCAAAGGGTCCCGGGATCGACTCTGGTCAAGGGCATGTACCTTGGTTGCAGACTCCTTCCCGGCCCTGGTCGGGGCGCGTGCAGGAGGCAACCAATGGAAGTGTTTCTCTCACATTGATGTTTCTCTCTGTCTTTCCCTCTCTCTTCCACTCTCATACAAGAAGCAACCAATGAATGCATAGATAAGTGGAACAACACATCGATGTTCCTCCCTCTCTCTCCTCTCTCTCTCTCTCTCTCTCTCTCTCTCTCTCTCTCTCTGTCTCTCTCAAGACAATATAAAATAAAATTAAAATAAAATAAAGTAATAAAATAAAATAAAATAATAAACATCGATGAAGGGAAGCAGGAGCAGGAGGGTAGGAAAGACCTATATGGCCTTATAAACAAAGTCCCTGATATCAAGGGATTAAACAGCTGCTTGCACTCAGCTCAGAACCTGCTGCCTCAGGAAAAGCGTGCTGAGGAAGGGAGGATGGAGACCGCCTCGGGAGGGATCGGGAGAATAATAGGGCTTTTTATGTCGGAGAAAAGCGTGGTGCAGGCGTAAGTCCGCTGACAAATGGGAGGCGTATTAGATAAGCAATTAGCCCAAAGGTATCCACGTTGAGCTTTACTCACAGAGAAAGACAGACGAGGAGCAATTAGGAGCTGCTGCGATATGAGCAGAAAGCTGTGGGGCCGCGCTGCCAGGAAGGGGAGGGCCTGGCAGCTGGATGCGGGCAATTAGCAGGGCCCCATTGCCAGAGCCCAGGGAGTCGGTAGTGAACCTGGCCTGTCAGGGCTGACTCATCAGAGGGACCAGTAGGGTGGGCCCTAGGGTGGGAGGGGTGGGCCCTGCACAACTCCAAATTTCTCAAGAGGTCCCAGGAAGTCCGTGGGCAGTGCCAGGAAATCAGCATCTGGCTGGGCCCGGGCGCACGCTCAGTTCAGCTTCCTGTGCAAGCTGTGATGCAGCGAGTGGGTGCGACTGGAAGCAGGGCCGGTCGGCTGAAATCAGTTCCTAAAGAAAGACATCAGCAGGATCAAGTGCACCAGTCCTGAGTGGCATGTTTCTAAAGGGTGTCCCAAAATTCATGCGAGATTTGAATTTTGCGTGAGCATTAACAACAACAACAACAAATAAAAGCCTAATTTTACTTGGTTTATTGAATCAGATGCTAATATCTGTTGCCCTTTGATTTCAATCCCTTCAATTTGATAAGCATTACCAAGTACCAATGATGGACAAGGAGCAGGAAGACAATGAAGACCACAGATTTGCGTATGTTACCTGAAATGCTATTCCATACTTAACCCTATTCTGTATGTTTTATGAATCAATAAAAAATTTACAATTTTTAATTATAAATCTGTGTTTTCTATCAAAATTACTTCTCGCGTGAATTTTGGGACACCTTTATCACTGGACTAGGGTGGGAACAAACTGGACCTTTACCAGAACTCAGGGGCTGGGTTGCATTTCCTGTTGCTATTACTGTTGTTACTGAAAACAGTGGCATCTGATCACCACCTACCAGGTGCCAGGCACTGGCGCTAAGTATGCTCCATGTAATGAGCTCGTTTAAGCCTCAGGACACCCTGATGAGTAAGTTTGTTCTCATTTTACGGGTAAGAAAACGAAAGCTCCCAGAGGTGAAATCAATGGCCTACACTCACATCACAGCACAGGAGCAGCCCTTCTCTGCCAGCCCCTGGGCTCGCTCCCTCGCGGCAGCCACAGGGAGCCCTGCCCATGGGCACCTTGGCCCCTGACAGCCTTGGTTTTCCTCGTGCCTGTCATGTGCTGGGGGTGTCACTAGGAGTCCTTTAATAGTAGGTGGAGGCACCTGTGGTAGAAAGAACAAAGGCTTAGAATTTGAAGAGAGCTGAGTTTAAATCCCTTTACCACCAGGATAACCTAGCCATGCCTCAGTTTCCCCATATATAAATAAGGAAAATCATACCTAACTTGTAGGGCTCCTGTAGAATTTAGTGAGATGCTAGCTTTGATGTTCTATTATTTTATTCTAGTGGTATACTGACCAGTAAATTACATGAAAACCAAAATATAAAATGGTAATTCACAGGATAAAAACCTCTTTTGAATTAATGTAATAAGTTAAATTTACTGCAAAATTAATAGTTTCTAAATGTGTTATATAGTTCTGTCCAGTGAGATGCTATAATAATTTTTTAAAGAGGGTGCTCTTCTATAATTTAGAAAAGTTATAAAGGTTTTATTTCCTTAAGTCCCTCAAAATTGAATACTGAATCTAATAGCTGATTCCAGAGTCTCTGAGAATAATAAAGATTATCTTCTAAAGAGAATTCTTTTCAATGAACTATAATACCATGTTACCCAATCTCTTCCAATAAATAGTGTGTGTTCATGTAATAGAAATATTTTGGGGAAATTTATACCATTTTGTCTGAAGACAATGATCTTCCTTTTTTAGCTGCAGTGAACATTTATCTTTGTAACTTCTTTGCTGTACCAATTTTAAATCCTCGATCAGTCCTCATTCGCTTTAAGAGGGCAGACTGTGTGACAAATTGAATGTAGGACTTTCTGGATGGCCTTCATTAGACTTGATTTGGTCAAAATCAGTCTTCCTCTTAATCAGCTTCTGCAGGATCCTTGGGAGGAGACAAACAGAAATTGCCAGATGGCTGAACTTCATTCTCCTACCAGAAATGGGCAAATGGAGGGAGTGTGGTGGCAGCCAAGACTGCTGGTGCCGAGGCCGGCATCTGTTCCTGATACCAGGTGGTCTGAGCAAAGGATTGTGGCCACGGGATTACCGAGCACACGCTGGTAAGATTAAGGACTCAGGGGCTTGGATGTGTCATCACATCCAACTGCCCGCTCACTCCACCACAAATGGGGAGATTACACAGCTATGAACACCGCAAAAGCGAGGTCGGGGCTCATGCCAGGGCAGATGTTAGGACCGATATCAGGGCCGATGTCAGGGCCGATGTCAGGGCAGATGTCAGGGACGAGGTCAGGGCCAAGGTCAGGGCCGAGGTCAGGGCCAATTTGAGGACAGATGTCAGGAGAGATGTCAGGACAGATGTCAGGGCCGATGTCAGGACAGATGTCAGG
>NW_006291020.1:2956296-2957696 GCF_000327345.1 Myotis davidii
ACAGATGTCAGGGCTGATGTCAGGACAGATGTCAGGGCAGATGTCAGGACAGATGTCAGGGCCAATGTCAGGACAGATGTCAGGACAGATGTCAGGATTCATGACAGGGCCTATTCAGGACAGATGTCAGGATAGATATTGACAGATGTCAGGGCTGATGTCAGGACAGATGTCAGGGCCGATGTCAGGATAGATGTCAGGCCGATGTCAGGGCTGCTGTCAGGGCAGATGTCAGGAGAGATGTCAGGACAGATGTCAGGGACGATGTCAGCACAGATGTCAGGGCTGATGTCAGGACAGATGTCAGGGCCGATGTCAGGACAGATGTCAGGACAGATGTCAGGAATGTCAGGACAGATGTCAGAGGAGATGTCAGGATAGATGTAAGGACAGATGTCAGGACAGAAGTCAGGACATATGTTAGGACAGATGTCAGGACAGATGACAGGATAGATGTCAGTACAGATGTTAGGGCTGATGTCAGGACAGATGTCAGGGCCGATGTCAGGAAAGATGTCAGGGCTGATAAAGTCAGGACAGATGTCAGGACAGATGTCAGGACAGATGTCAGGAAAGATGTCAGGGCTGATGTCAGGACAGATGTCCAGGCCGATGTCAGGACAGATGTCAGGGCTGATGTCAGGGCCGATGTCAGGGCCGATGTCAGGATAGATGTCAGGGCTGATGTCAGGGCTGATGTCAGGACAGATGTCAGGAGAGATGTCAGGACAGATGGCAGGGCTGATGTCAGGACAGATGTCAGGACAGATGTCAGGGCAGATGTCAGGACAGATGTCAGGGCCGATGTCAGGACAGATGTCAGGACAGATGTCAGGGCTCATGTCAGGGCCGATGCAGGACAGATGTCAGGATAGATACAAGGACAGATGTCAGGGCTGATGTCAGGACAGATATCGGCTGATGTCAGGGCCGATGTCAGGGCCGATGTCAGGACAGATGTCAGGGCTGATGTCAGGACAGATGTCAGGGCCGATGTCAGGACAGATGTCAGGGCTGATGTCAGGACAGATGTCAGGATAGATGTCAGGTACGATGTCAGGACAGATGTCAGGAGAGATGGCAGGACAGATGTCAGGAGAGATGTCAGGACAGATGTCAGGAGAGATGGCAGGACAGATGTCAGGAGAGATGTCAGGACAGATGTCAGGAGAGATGTCAGGATACATGTAAGGACAGATGTCAGGGCCGATGTCAGGACAGATGTCAGGGATGATGTCAGGAGAAATGTCAGGACAGAGGTCAGGGCTGCTGTCAGGGCCAATGTTAGGGACTATGTCAGGACAGATGTCAGGGCTGATGTCATGAAAGATGTCAGGGCTGATGTCAGGACAGATGTCAGGATAGATGTCAGGTACGATGTCAGGACAGATGTCAGGAGA
>NW_006291020.1:2958872-2959549 GCF_000327345.1 Myotis davidii
TGTGATGTCAGGACAGATGTCAGGACTGATGTCAGGACAGATGTCAGCGCTGATGTCAGGAAAGAAGTCAGGGCCGATGTGAGTACAGATGTCAGGGCTGAGGTCAGGACAGATTTCAGGGTCGATGTCAGGACACATGTCATGATAGATGTCAGGGCCGATGTCAGGGCCGAAATCAGGGCCGAAGTCAGGACAGATGTCAGGTCCAATGTCAGGGCTGATGTCAGGACAGAAGTCAGGGCTGATGGCAGAAGTCAGGGCTGTTGTCAGGACAGATGTCAGGACAGATGTCCGGTCAGATGTCAGGACCGATGTCAGGGAAGTTGTCAGGGCTGATGTCAGGGATTATGTCAGGACAGATGTCAGGGCAGATGTCAGGGTTGATGTCAGGACAGAAGTCAAGGCTGTTGTCAGGACAGATGTCAGGTCCGATTTCAGGAGAGATATCAGGACAGATGTCAGGGCCGATGTCAGGACAGATGTCAGAGCCGATGTCAGGACAGATGTCAGGGCCGATGTCAGGGTTGATGTCAGGGCAGATGTCAGAGCTGATGTCAGGAGAGAAGTCAGGGCTGATGTCAGGACAGATGTCAGGACAGATGTCAGGGCAGATGTCAGGGCTGTCAGGACAGATGTCAGGGCAGATGTCAGGACAGATGGTAGGGCTGATGTCAGCC
>NW_006291020.1:2959808-2962104 GCF_000327345.1 Myotis davidii
CGTCAGGACAGATGGCAGGATAGATGTCAGGGCTTATGTCAGGACATGTCAGGGCCAATGTCAGGAAAGATGTCAGGGCTGATGTTAGGACAGATGTCAGGGCGGATGTCAGGACAGATATCAGGGCCGATATCAGGACAGATGTCAGGGCTGAAGTCAGGTAAGATGTCAGGTCCGATGTCAGGACAGATGTCACGGCTGATGTCAGCACATATATCAGGACATATGTCAGGCTGATGTCAGGAGAGATGTCAGGACAGATGGCAGGATAGATGTCAGGGCTTATGGCAGGACATGTCAGGGCCAATGTCAGGAAAGATGTCCGGGCTGATGTTAGGACAGATATCAGGGCGGATGTCAGGACAGATATCAGGATAGATGTCAGGACTGATGTCAGGACAGATATCAGGATAGATGTCAGGACTGATGTCAGGACAGATATCAGGATAGATGTCAGGACTGATGTCAGGACAGATATCAGGATAGATGTCAGGACTGATGTCAGGACAGATATCAGGATAGATGTCAGGACTGATGTCAGGACAGATATCAGGATAGATGTCAGGACTGATGTCAGGACAGATATCAGGATAGATGTCAGGACTGATGTCAGGACAGATATCAGGATAGATGTCAGGACTGATGTCAGGACAGATATCAGGATAGATGTCAGGACTGATGTCAGGACAGATATCAGGATAGATGTCAGGACTGATGTCAGGACAGATATCAGGATAGATGTCAGGACTGATGTCAGGACAGATATCAGGATAGATGTCAGGACTGATGTCAGGACAGATATCAGGATAGATGTCAGGACTGATGTCAGGACAGATATCAGGATAGATGTCAGGACTGATGTCAGGACAGATATCAGGATAGATGTCAGGACTGATGTCAGGACAGATATCAGGATAGATGTCAGGACTGATGTCAGGACAGATATCAGGATAGATGTCAGGACTGATGTCAGGACAGATATCAGGATAGATGTCAGGACTGATGTCAGGACAGATATCAGGATAGATGTCAGGACTGATGTCAGGACAGATATCAGGATAGATGTCAGGACTGATGTCAGGACAGATATCAGGATAGATGTCAGGACTGATGTCAGGACAGATATCAGGATAGATGTCAGGACTGATGTCAGGACAGATATCAGGATAGATGTCAGGACTGATGTCAGGACAGATATCAGGATAGATGTCAGGACTGATGTCAGGACAGATATCAGGATAGATGTCAGGACTGATGTCAGGACAGATATCAGGATAGATGTCAGGACTGATGTCAGGACAGATATCAGGATAGATGTCAGGACTGATGTCAGGACAGATATCAGGATAGATGTCAGGACTGATGTCAGGACAGATATCAGGATAGATGTCAGGACTGATGTCAGGACAGATATCAGGATAGATGTCAGGACTGATGTCAGGACAGATATCAGGATAGATGTCAGGACTGATGTCAGGACAGATATCAGGATAGATGTCAGGACTGATGTCAGGACAGATATCAGGATAGATGTCAGGACTGATGTCAGGACAGATATCAGGATAGATGTCAGGACTGATGTCAGGACAGATATCAGGATAGATGTCAGGACTGATGTCAGGACAGATATCAGGATAGATGTCAGGACTGATGTCAGGACAGATATCAGGATAGATGTCAGGACTGATGTCAGGACAGATATCAGGATAGATGTCAGGACTGATGTCAGGACAGATATCAGGATAGATGTCAGGACTGATGTCAGGACAGATATCAGGATAGATGTCAGGACTGATGTCAGGACAGATATCAGGATAGATGTCAGGACTGATGTCAGGACAGATATCAGGATAGATGTCAGGACTGATGTCAGGACAGATATCAGGATAGATGTCAGGACTGATGTCAGGACAGATATCAGGATAGATGTCAGGACTGATGTCAGGACAGATATCAGGATAGATGTCAGGACTGATGTCAGGACAGATATCAGGATAGATGTCAGGACTGATGTCAGGACAGATATCAGGATAGATGTCAGGACTGATGTCAGGACAGATATCAGGATAGATGTCAGGACTGATGTCAGGACAGATATCAGGATAGATGTCAGGACTGATGTCAGGACAGATATCAGGATAGATGTCAGGACTGATGTCAGGACAGATATCAGGATAGATGTCAGGACAGATGTCAGGGCTGATGTCAGGACAGTGTCAGGGTATATGTCAGGGCTGATGTAGGGACGTAAGTCAGGGCTGATTCAGGACAGATGTCAGGACAGATGTCAAGTCAG
>NW_006291021.1:0-13978 GCF_000327345.1 Myotis davidii
CTCTCTTCTCCTCTTCCATCTTGTTTTCTTCCCTGTTTTAGTCTCAGTATTTCTCTTGCTCCAAATTTTCTCTTTCCTTGACTTTCTACCTGATGCTGGTTTTGTACTTCTCCTTTCTTCTCTCTCTGTCTCCACCTTTCTCTCCTTCCAGAGCAGACCAGGTCCCCTTCTGTCCTCTACCGACCAAGGCTGGGTCCCTGCTGATCTGACTTCTCCTGCCTACCCCTCCCTCCTCCTCACAGCTGGTGGTGAAAAGTGCCATGAAGGAGGAAAAGCATCAGCATCTCCCTGGACAACAGATATCGCTCAAGATTGAGGGTAACCAGGGGGCTCGAGTGGGGCTGGTAGCCGTGGACAAGGGCGTGTTTGTACTGAATAAGAAGAACAGGGTGACTCAGAATGGCGCTGGGGACAACCAGTGACATGAGGTTGAGTGTGGGTTGAATTCAGAGGCCAAAATGGACAGAGACATGGGGAAGTGTTGAAGTTCAAGTTGCAGATGGAAATGTGGATGGACAGGGTCTAAGTTGGGGATGGTCATGGTAATGGGCACAGCTCTCAGTCCCACAGCAGCACACTCTGATCATCCACTGTGGAGTGTCTGGGCTCGGGATGAGGATAGTAGAGAGGTTGGGTGGATGTGTTGGTGCAGTGACCCAGGCCCTGCTGGCCTGGCCTCATCCTGCCCTTGACCCCTCCCGCCCTGCAGATCTGGGACACAGTGGAGAAGGCAGACATTGGCTGCACACCAGGCAGTGGAAAGAACTATGCGGGAGTCTTTACGGATGCCGGGCTGGTCTTCCAGACCAGCAAAGGCCTCCAGACGGAGCAGCGGTCAGGTGAGGAGTCGGCCAGTGGACTCCCAGGGAGGGGCAGCACTTCGACCTCCCAGATGGGATCCGGGACCCTGGTTTCAAGCCCTGCCTCTACCACCAACTAGCAAATCACTCTCCTCTCTGAGCCTCAGTGTCCACATCTGTTAAATGGGAGCAGTAACACTCCCACCTCGCAGCTACTGTGAGGAGTAAACCAAGGACAGGCAGTCAGTGCTTAACCCATCTTGTTCCGTCCACCTGCCCCTCAGATTTGGCATGCCCGAAACCAGCCACCCGGCGCCGCCGCTCAGTGCAGCTCATGGAGGAGAGGATGGGCAAAGGTGGGAGCCCTCATCGCCTCCCCTACCCTTACACCCTGTCCTTTGAGATCCCAGCAAAGTGGGAGGAGGGGATGGCCTGGACCTGGGCAGGTCCTCCCTGGGAGGCCCTGTGGGGACTTGACTGGGGGGTGTTCCCACAGCGGGTGAGTACCCCAGCAAGGAGCTGCGCAAGTGCTGTGAGGACGGTATGCGGGAGAACCCCATGAAGTACCCGTGCCAGCGCAGGGCACAGTTCATCCTCCAGGACAAGGCCTGCGTGGACGCCTTCCTGGACTGCTGCAACTACATCACCCAGCAGCGGCTGGAGCACAGCCGGGACAGTGACCTGGGCCTGGCCAGGAGTGAGTCCTGTGGTCTGGGGGCCCTGCCTGAGGGCTGGTGGTGGGAGGGGGAGGCGCCTGTCACTGGGGACTGGAAATTGTGTGGATCAAATTTGCTTCCAAGAGCAAAGGCAAGTGTGAGCGGCTTGTAAAATTGAAGGAAATTTCATGTTAGCAATTACAGATGAAAAGTAACAAAAAGAATGCTTCTGCTTAAAACCTAAGGAAGATTGGGAAACTTGCCCAGTGGCTGGCTGGCCGACAAATGCAAAAATAATGATCTTTTTTTCTTTAAACAGCCTTTAACTCACAGACAAACTTGTGGGGTTTAACACCTTTCCCCGCTTGAGCTGTTGATGCCCCCAGAGTTCTGAATAGTTTAGTGAGGATGTTTTGGCAGCAAAGATATTTTCCTAAACACCCCAGCAAACTGCTCAGCATCAGGACGTTAACGTGGATTCCTTTCCACCAAGTAATTCACAGAATCCATTCAAATGTTGCCACTTTTTAAATTCTTTTAGTTCTCTCTAGGAAAAGGACCCAGTTCAGAATCACACATTACATTGGTATGTCTGGTTGTGTCTCTTTAGCCTCCTCCCATCTGCCCCACCCCCAGCGGCTCTTCGGTCTTTCTGTGACTCTCATATTCTTCACAAACATGAGGTACACAGGCCAGATCATTTGAAAGTTGTTCAGCAACCTGAGTCTGCCTGGTGTTTCTCCTGCTCACATTCAGGTTTTGCATTTGGGGCGGGGCTGTCCCAGAGGAGATACTGTGCCCTCCTTGGTGCCTCGCCTGGGATCAGAAGGCAGGTAGCATTTGTTATGGCAAAATTTCCAGGCAGCAGGAAGATGTAGAACCAGGCACTCGGAAGAGTCAGAAAATGCACTTTATTGCAGAAGCACGGGTGCTGTGGCTCAGGGGAATTGGTTCCCAACGCTGAGCTCTGATTGTAGTGGACTTTCTCTTTATAAAGGGCATTAAGTTTTTTGTTTCTAGTTCCCCGGCTTTCCACGGGCTTTTGCAGCGCCACTCCTCCTATGACGTTATTAAGGGGGAGCTGAGAGGCCCTGGATGGTGTCTGCAGTCATCTCTTGTGGGGGTTGTGTATCGTTTATGGCCCTTCAAGGGAAACAGGTTTTTCAAGGACATAGCTAGAAGGGGGTTGGGGTACAGGATGCAGCTATGAGCAGGCCTGGGGGGTCCGTAGACATCAGCTATTGTAATCAGTCATCAGGCAATGAGATGATGTTGATGAGATGATGTTTTGACTCCTGATGAGTCTGCCTGACCATACCTATCAGTTCTGCTTGCTGGATTCAGAGCTGGGTCACATCCTCAATTGCTTAGCAGGCCTTGAAAAGAAAACTTTTAAGAAAAACTTAGCCCCCTATCTATATATATAAAAGTCTAATATGCTAAGTGTCCCACCATTCAACCATTCAACTGGTCACTATGATGTGCAGTGACCAGCAGGGGGCAGACGCTCCGACCAGTAGGTTAGCTTGCTGTTGGGGTTCAACTGATCAGGACTGGGCGAGATGGGCTGAACACGGTCTGGAACCAACCTCTCACAGTCCCTCTCTGGCCTCTAAAATATTTCTTCTAATTAATTTCCTTTCAATGTGCACAAATCCATGCACCGGTCCTCTAGTTTACATATAAGAAACTTAACCCCATATGCACATAAGTATATGTATTCTAAGATTTAAAATAATATAATTACTTTTCAGATTAATTCGGGTACTGGATCTATCAGGTTGTAGGTCTCCTCTATCACATTGCCTTGTAACATCATGGATGATGTGAACCTTGATCCTTGATTAAGGTGGTGTCTGCCCTGTTTCTCCATGAAAAGTTCCTCTTTACTCCTTTTATGGGGTTTTTTTTTAAATCTTTTTAAAATTTAAGTCAAGAGAGATATTCCCAAAGATCAATATCACTTAGCTTTTAAGATAACAGATATGGATGGACGCCTTATGTGGTAACACGTGATTTTTGTGTACATGTGTACCTTGGGGTTCGGGGCTTAGCAGTCACCTCTCAAAGGCAGCTGTTGTCAAAGTGGAGACATATTTCTAAATTCTTTTAGCTGGAAAGCTCCCATCTCCTTCACCCCTCCATCCACAAAAGACACAAAGGTTCCCAACACACGTAGGCAAAAGAAAGAGAAAGTGGGTCTGCTCTAAACCCAGCTTGCCCCCCACCTACACAGGTGACCTGGATGAGGAGATCATTCCGGAAGAAGACATCGTTTCCAGAAGCCAGTTCCCTGAGAGTTGGCTGTGGACCATCGAGGAGTTAAAGGACCCAGAGAAAGATGGGTAAGGCTGGGGCACCCCTCATTCCAACCCACCCCCAGGCACTTGCTACCAACACTCAGGACCAGAACATTTAATTTGCATGCACCCCAACCTCCTCTGATTTCTGGAATCATAGTGGAACTCCACAACCCAACCTAGAAAAACCTCCACGTGCCCACACCTACGCCCTCCAACTAGTCCCTTTGGGGCCCCTCATTACCTGCTCTCCCCTCCATCACATCTTCTCCTAAGACCCCCATTTCTCCTCCATCTAGAATCTCCTCCAAGACCATAAAGGTGTTTCTGAAAGACTCCATCACCACCTGGGAGATCATGGCTGTGAGCTTGTCTGACAGGAAAGGTGAGGTGATGGTTTCGCAGGCCCCAGGGCCCCAGGCATTTTCTGTTTCTCATCCATCCCAAAGCTCCTCTGCTTCTTGGTGACTGACACTCTACCCCCTGGTTACTGGGTGTGGCAGGTGCATCAGAGTCCAGATCGTGGGTGTCAGTGCTTTTTATTTTATTTTTTAAAATATGTTCTTATAGACTTTTTAGAGAGAGAGGAAGGGAGTGGGAGAAAGACAGACAGAACATTGATGAGAAAGAAACAACAGCATCAACTGACTGCCTCCTGCATGACCTTTGTTGTAGATGGAGCTCAAACCCAGGCATGTGCTCTCACAGGGAATCAAGCCAGTGACTTCTTGGTGTATGGGTTGATGCTCAATCACTGAGCCACACTGGCTGGGAAGTTCTTTTTATTTTTTAAATTGATTTTATTTTTAGAGCAGTTTTAGTTTCACAGCAAAATTGAGTAGAAAGGGCCTGGCCAGTTTGGCTCAGTTGTTTGGAGCATCGTCCTGTACACCAAAAGGTTGGGGGTTCAACTCCTGGCCAGGGCACATACCCAGGTTTCGGGCAATTGGGGCCTGTGCTGGAGGCAACCAATGAATGTGTCTCTCTCACAACAATGTTTCTCTCTGTCTCTCCCTCTCCCTTCCATTCTCTCTAAAAATCAATGGGGGGGAAATATCCTCCAGTGAAGATGAACAAAGACAAAAATATTCTATTAAAAAATTAAGCAAAAAGTAGAGATTTCCTATATACCCTCTGCCATCCCCCCTCACATGCACAGCCGCCCCCACTGTCAACATCCCCCACCAGAGTGGTGCATTTGTTACAATCAATTGTGAAGACCCCAAGTTCATAGATGACAGGAATTCACACTTGATGTTGTACATTCTATGGATTTGGTCTAATATTTTATGACACAAGTCCACCATTGTAGTATCGTACAGAATAATTTGCAACCACAAAAACTTTTAAGGAGGTACTATTTACATGATAGTGGGTAAAGTGATTAAGAAAGAGGAGGAAGCAGGATGAAGGGGGATTGAAACACTGGTGGTCAGATTGGGAAGCGTGACAAGAAAGGTTACCCGTCCCCAGTCACCCACAGCTGGAGTGAGACCTGAGGAGCTCTAGCCAAATGGGGATGGTTTACAGCAGGACCGGGAGGGGTGAGGGAAGGAAGACCCCTACTTTTAGTGCAAAATGTAAGTGGATACCAAAAAGTCAGTCACCAAGGTAAGTAATATCCCACTGCAATAGTTTTCAAAATAACAATGAGTACCAAAAATATCTATGTTGGCCGCAACCGGTTTAGCTCAGTAGATAGAGCGTCGGCCTGCAGACTGAAGGGTCCCAAGTTCGATTCCCGTCAAGGGCATGTACCTCGGTTGCAGGCACATCCCCAGTAGGAGATGTGCAGAAGGCAGCTGATCGATGTTTCTCTCTCATCGATGTTTCTAACTCTCTATCTCTCTCCCTTCCTCTCTGTAAAAAAATCAATAAAATATAAAAAAAAATTAAAAAAATATCCAAATTTTAAACAGAGATCAGAGCCATGACAAACTACAAAGGAGTTTGAGACAAGAGAAAAAAATGTGTGACCCATATGCATATTTTATGTATACTTTAAAGGTAAAATGTGTCAAACAATATTAAAACATTGAAAGACAGGGGTATTAAAACTCACAATATTAAGTGTAAATATTTTATTTATACCAGAGCCAGACTTTCTTATGCTGTATTCTCATTTTGTTTATTACACTTTAATATCATTTTACTTTCCTGACTTCAAGGTTTTAAAACTCTGTTTCTTTGCTTATCTCGTTTTAATTGAAGGAATTAAAATTTTCTGCCAATTTCTCTTATTTAAGAAAAATATGTTTTTATTGCTTTTAGAAAGAGGAGGGAGAGAGAGAGATTGAGATTCACAAGAGAAAAACATCTATGGGGATGGAGCTCATAATCTGGGCATGTGCCCTGACCTGGAATGGAATTGCCATGCATGGGACAATGCTCCACCAACTGAGCCACACAGGCCAGGGCCATGGCAATTTCTCTTAAACAAGTGATGATCTCAAATGAAATCATTTACACAGGGACACATAGTTTCCTTTTGCCGGGGACTCCAGTATGACTCAGCTCGAGCCACTGTGTGGCCTTAATCAAGTTACTCAGCCTCTCTGTGCTCCTCTATAAAATGACAGGATAGAATAGCATGTACTCTAAGCATTGTTGAGAGGATTGTTATGAGTTAATACATGTAAAGCCCTTATAATAGTGCCTTTAAAAAAAGGAAGGAAGGAAGGAAAAGATGTAATGTGGGCTAGTGTGTTATTTTATGTTTTTGGTAGCCCCATAAAAAAAGAGCATGATGAACCCGATTTCAGAAATACATTTTATTTCACCCAAATATATCCAAAATGTTATAATTTCCACATTTTATAAAAGTTTGTAAAACCACTAACACACTAATAATGTTACAATAATAAATTCATTACTATTTAAGCATAAACTATTAAGATATTAAAATTTTTGCTTATTTACTTTTAAGCCTTACTTATAAGAAATACGTTTTTAATAATTTAAGAGAGAGAAAGGGAGAGGGAGAGAGAGTTAGACACATCAGTGAGAATCGTCAATTGGTTGCCTCCTGCACGCCCCCTACTGGAGATCGAGCCCGAAACCTGGGCATGTGCCCTGACCTGGAATGAAACCATGATTTCCTGGTTCATGTGTTGATACTCAACCACTGAGCAGCATTGGCCGGGAAAGATATCAAAATTTTTAATGACTTATTTTACTTCTATTGTAAGCCTTTGACTCTGGTATGCCTTTTATACTTAGAGTGCATCTCAATTAGGATGTGAGCTTTTCCTTTCTTTTATTTTTAATCTTTATTGTTCAGATTATTACAGATTTTCCTCTTTTTCCTCCCATAGCTCCCCTCCTCCGGTTCCCACTCCACCCCTTACCTTTGCACCCCCACTGTCTTCGTCCATAGGTGTAAGATTTTGGTCTAATCCAGTGATGGGGAACCTATGGCATGCATGTCAGAGGTGACACACGAACTCGGTTTTTTTGGTTGATTTTTCTTTGTTAAATGGCATTTAAATATATAAAATAAATATCAAAAATATAAATCTTTGTTTTACTATGGTTGCAAATATCGAAAAATTTCTATATGTGACATGGCACCAGAGTTAAGTTAGGGTTTTTCAAAATGCTGACACGTCGAGCTCAAAAGGTTTGCCATCACTGGTCTAATCTCTTCCCTCACCCCCCACATTGCCTTCCCCCCAAGAATTGTCAGTCTGCTCCCTTTCCATGGCCCTGATTCTATTACATTCACCAGATCATTCTGTTCATCAGATTTTTTATTCATTTGATTTTTAGATTCACTTGTTGATAGATATGTATTTATTGTCAATTGGTTGTTCATAAATTATTATCTTTACCTTTTTCTTCTTCATCCTCTTCTTAAAGAATACCCTTTAGCATTTCATATAATACTGGTTTGGTGGTGATGAACTCCTTTAGCTTTTTCTTGTCTTGGAAGCTCTTTACCTGTCCTTTAAGTCTAAATGATAGCTTTGCTGGGTAGAGTAATCTTGGTTGTAGGTTCTTGCTATTCATCATTTTGAATATTTCTTGCCACTCCCTTCTGGCCTGCATAGTTTCTGTTGAGAAATCAGCTGTAGTCGTGTGGGTACTCCCTTGTAGGTAACTAACTGTTTTTCTCTTGCTGCTTTTAAGATTTTCTCTTTGTCTTTTGCCCTTAGCATTTTAAGTATGATGGATCTTGGTGTGGGTCCTCGTTGGATTCCTCTTGTTTGGGGTTCTCTGCACTTTTTAGACTTGTAAGCCTATTTCTTTTACCAGGTAGGGGAAGTTTTCTGTCATTATTTCTTCAAATAGGTTTTCAATATCTTGCTCTCTCTCTCTCTTCTTTTGGCACCTCAATAATTTGGATGTTGGTATGCTTGAAGTTGTCTCAGAAGCTTTTTACACTATCTTCATAATTTTGGATTCTTTTTTCTTCTTTCTATTCCAGTTGGGTGTTTTTGCTTCCTCGTATTTCAAATCTTTGACTTGAATCTTGGATCGTCTAGTCTTCTGTTGAATCTCTGTATATTATTCTTTATTTCAGTCAGTGTATGCTTAATTTCTGACTGGTCCTTTTCCTTTTTTTTTTTTTTTTTTTTTTGGCATTCTTACTAAGATCATTGAAGGTTTCACTAAGTTCCTCGGAGGTTTTTAGAAGATCCTTGAGTAACCTTATAACTGTGGTTTTGAACTCATTATGCAGTAGTTTTCTTGCTTCCATTTCTTTCATTTGTGACATGTTTCTTTGTCTCCACATTTTGGCTGCTTCCCTGTGTTTGTATCTATGTATTAGGTAGAGCTGATATGTCTCCTGGAATGTTCACTGAATCTGCCCCTTGAGTGTGTTGCTTATGGATGTGAAGAGTTGTAATCTGGTATGGTCTCACACTGACCACTGGGTACACAGGCTCTTGGATCTCCAAGGAGGTGCAAAGTCAGTCACTTCTTGGGACTGCCCAGCAGGAGCTACAGAGAGATCTGCAGATTCCTCCTCTTTTTATCAGGTTTAGAAGTGCCCAGATGAGGCCTAGCTGTGAAGCAAGGCAGGCTGCTGCTGCCAGACCTTGGGCCTTCTTTTGGTAGCTTTGGGGCTCCCTGCCCCAGCTGCTGCCTGTTTCACAGGTTTTAGGCTGAGAAAGGATAGACCATTCATATGCAAAAACCATTGCACACAGCTTGGATGGGGTTGTAAATTGGGTGAAGCAGGGTCTCAGGGACTCACCAGGGTAGAGCAAATAGCAATGGCTGCCAGTCAGCCCTGCACCCAAGAGGTCCCAGCACAGGAACAATGACCGCTGCAAGCACCTTCCTTCTGAAAGATAGCCGCCCTCGCATTCTGGCCCAATGCCAGACATCCCAGTTTCTCCCCATATGTGTCTGGGTCGCCAGAGTCTTGCCCAAAACTGGAGTTCAAAGCAATCAGGAGCTTGTGTCTCTCTCCCAATTAAAGAAAAGCAGCGCACCCGGTTGCCAGCCCATTCTGTGTGTGCCACTGCACCTCCTACCAGTCTCAATGCTCTTTCTTCTTTACTTCTAGTTGTAGAACTTCCACTCAGCCAGCTTTCCTGCAGTTCTGGATGATAGTTATTTTGTCTTTTAGTTGTAATTTTGATGTGGTTGTGAGAGGCAGCAAGTACAGGCATTTACCTATGCTGCCATCTTGGTTCTCAGGATGTGAGCTTTTCATTGGAAACACTTTGATCTCTATTTTAGGATTCAAAAAATTTGCAGGTGAAAAAGCAGATTGATATATTCAAGTTGTCTCAAACATACCTTTAAAAGTTTTCCAATCACTAAATTAAGCATTATTTTTATTATTTTTAAGATTTTTAAAATCAATTTTTAGAAAGAGAGGAAAGGAGAGGGAGAGAAAAGAGTGCGATGTGAGAGTGAAACATCAATTGGCAGTCTCCACATGCTCCCCACCAGGATGGAAGCCCTCAAATGGGCATGTGTGCTGACCAGAATTGAACTGACAACCTTTTGGTGCACAGGACAATGCCCAACTAACTGAGCCACACTGGTCAGGGCCACACATCATTTTTTCAAAAATTTATCTTCATTGTTGAAAATACTACAAATGTCCCCTTTGTTTGTTTGTTTGTCTTTTCCTCATTGATCTCCTCTATCCCTCGCCCTCCCTTCCAGGCCTTTATTGTCAGTGTCCATGGGCATTTTTAAATCAAATATAATTTACATACCATAAAAGTCACCCTTGGACAGTATATGATTCCAGTATATTCACAAGCACTAGTTTGGAAGTTTAAATCTGAGTTAACTAAACTGAAATAAAAGTACAAATCTAGCTCTTTTGAGCTAGCCACCTTTCCAGTCCCTAGTGACCACATGGGGCTTGGGGCTCCCATTTTGGGGAGCACAGATGGACCCTTCAGTGAGGCTGACTCACTTTCCTCTTCCACCTCCATCTCTGAGTAAAATTCCAAAGACATTACTATATCCTGGAAAACCCCAGCTACCAATATCATTTGTAATTCATCACCATCAACATTCTCTAGTCTATGGGCTTCTACTAAAACCAGCTGAGCTCCAGACAGCTTCTGTGGTCAGGGATAAGCCTTGAGAGGCAGGAACTTGGAACTGAACTTGAACCCTGTCCACCCTGCCCATCCCCTACCCCTGACACTCATGTTCTGTTCCTCTGAGCAGGGATCTGTGTGGCTGACCCCTATGAGGTGACAGTGGTGCAAGATTTCTTCATCGACTTGCGGTGGCCCTACTCTGTGGTTCGTAACGAACAGGTAGAGATACGAGCCGTCCTCTACAACTACCGGGAATCAGATACACTCACGGTGGGGCCTGCAGGAGGTAGAGGTCAAGGCCACTGTCTATCGGTACTTCATCACCGACGGTGTAAGGAAGACCCTGAAGGTCGTGGTGAGTCCTTGGGGCCCCTGCTGCCTCTTGTCCTTCAGGAGGGACTCTTGCTCTCCTTGTGCTGTCAACTCAGTTTGGAGCCCCAGGCTCTGAGACACTAATGCTGTCCATGTTCAGCTTAGGAAAGTCAGGAGTCCCAGCAGTGTGACAGCAGGGCCATGTGAGGCAGGGGAGACATGCTTCTGAGCATAAAATTCTCAGGGGGGTGCCCAAACCTCAGCATTAAAGATAAAAGCAATTTTCCTTAAAATATATTTTAATATCAAATATGATATTTTATAACACATTTCAGTATGAGTTTTGTCTTGACTTGTAAAATTATTTTTATTTTATTTTTTAAAAATCTTTATTGCTGCCCTGACCAGTTTGGCTCAGTGGATAGAGCGTCAGCCTGCGGACTCAAGGGTCCCAGGTTCGATTCCGGTCAAGGGCATGTACCTTGGTTGCGGGCACATCCCCAGTAGTGTGTGTGCAGGAGGCAGCTGATCGATGTTTCTCTCATTGATGTTTCTAACTCTCTATCCTCTCCCTTCCTCCCTGTAAGTAATCATTTCCCCCATCAACCCTTCAAGACCTTCCCAACCCCTCCCACTGTCTGAGTCCATGGGTTATGCATATATGCATACAAGGTCTTTGATTACCTCCCAACCTCCCACCCTCCCCTCTTTCCTTCAAAGATTCTGCACTTTTTTCCATGCTTCTTTGTCTCTGAATCCACTCCTTTCATCAGTTTATTTTGTTAATTAGATTCCAAATATGAGTGAGATCATATGATACTTGTCTTTCTCTGATTGCTGAATTCACTTAGCATCACGCTCTCCAAGTCCCTCCATGCTGTCTCATAGGATGAGAGACTCTTCTTTTTTACTGTTGCATAGTATTCCATGGTATAAATGTACACCAGCTTTTATTTATTTTTATTTTTTAAAATATATTTTATTAATTTTTTTTACAGAGAGGAAGGGAGAGGAATAGAGAGTTAGAAACATCGATGAGAGAGAAACATCGATCAGCTGCCTCCTGCACACTCCCCAGTGGGTATGTGCCTGCAACCAATGTACATGCCCTTGACCAGAATCAAATCTGGGACCCTTAAGTCCGTAGGCTGATGCTCAATCCACTGAGCAAAACTGGTTAGGGCACCCCAGATTTTTAAAAAATAATTCCTTATTGTTGAAAATATTACATATGTCTTCTTTTTTCACCCATTGACTACATCCAGCCTGCCCCCATTTGCTGCCCCAGGACCTCACTGCCCCACTGTCTGTGTCCATGGGCCACGCATATATGCATACAAGGTCTTTGATAGGTTAGCTCCCACCCTCCCACAACTTTTCTCCAAGACTCCACATTCTCTTCCATGATTCCAGTCTTTGGATCTCCTCTGTTCATCAGTTTATTTTGTTACCTAGATTCCACATATTAGTGAGACCATGTGATACTTGTCTTTCTCTGACTGGTTTATTTCACTTAGCATGATACTCTTCAGGTCCCTCCATGCTGTCTCAAAGGGTAAAAGATTCTTCTTTTTCGTTTTGTTGATTTTTAATTTCTGCCTAGTATTCCATGGTATAAATGCACCACCCCTCTACTGAGGGGCACTTGGACTGTTTCCAGATCTTAGCTATTGTAAATTGTGCTGCTATGAACATAGGGGTGCATACATTCTTTCTGATTTTGGTTTTCTTAGGATATATTCCTACAAGTGGAATCATTGGGTCAAATGGCAGTCCATATTTAATTTTTTGAGGAGAATCCACAGTTTTCCATAATAGTTGCACCAGTCTGCATTCCCACCAGCCGTGCACTAGGGTTCCCTTTCCTCCTCATCCTCGCCAGCACCTGATATTGGTTGATTTGTTGATGGTAGCCATTCTGACAGGTGTGAGGTAAAACCTCGTAGTCGTTTTAATTGGCATTTCTCTGATGATCAGTGACTTTGAGCAGTTTTTCATATGTCACTGGCCATCTGTATGTCCACTTTGGAAAAGTGTCTATTTAGATAAGTTGCCCATTTTTTCAATTGGATTGTTTTTCATCCTTTTTTTAAGTTCAATGAGTTCCTTATATATTTTGAATATTAACCGTTTACCAGATGTATCATTGCCAGATATGTTCTCCCACACAGTGGGCTCCCTTTTCGTTTTGTTGATGGTCTCTTTTGCTGTGCAGAAACTTTTTATTTTGATGTGGTCCCATTTGTCTATGTTCTCCTTAGTTTCCTTTGCCCTAGCAGATGTATCCGCAGACATATTGATCTAAGAGATCTCTGAGATTTTGATGCTTATGGTTTCTCCTAGGATATTTATGGTTTTCCAACTTACACTTAAGTCTTTTATCCATTTGGAGTTTATTCATGTGTATGGTGTAAGTTGGTGGTCTAGTTTCATTTTATTGCATGTATCTGTCCAATTTTCCCAGCACCATTTATTAAAGAGATTGTCTTGACTCCATTGTATGCTCTTGCCTCCTTTGTCAAATATTAATTGAGCATAATGGTTTGGGTCCATTTTGGGGATCTCTGTTCTGTACCATTGGTCTGTATGCCTGTTCTTGTGCCAGGACAGGCTGTTTTGATTAAGTTGACTTTGTAGTATAACTTGAAATCTGGTATTGTGATTCCTCCAACTTTGTTCTTCTTTGTCAAGATTGCTGGGGATTTTTTTGGTTCTATATAAATTTCTGTAGTATTTGCTCTAGATCTGTGAATTATGCCATTGGTATTTTAATGGGGAGTGCATTGAATCTGTAGATTCCTTTGGATAGTGTGGACATTTTAATGATGTTGATTCTACCAATCCATGAACATGGAATATTCTTCCATTTGTCTATAACTTCTTCTATCTCTTTTTTTTAAAACGTGCTATAGTTTTCTGAGTACATGTCTTTTACCTCCTTGGTTAAGTTTATTCCTAAGTATCTTAAATTCTTTGTTGCAATGGTAAATGGGATTGTTTGCTTAGTTTCTCTCTGAGAATTCATTATTGATATATAAAAAAGCCACTGATTTTTGAGTTTGTATCCTGTTACATTGCCAAATTTATTCATTAAATCTAGTTGTTTTTTGGTGGAGTCTTTAAGGGTTCCTATGTACAACATCATGTCATTTGTGAATAATGAGTTTTACTTCCTCCTTTTCCTATTTGGATGCCTTTTATTTCTTCTTCTTGCCTAATTGCAATGGCTAACACTTTCAGTACTATGTTGAACAGGAGTGGTGAGAGGGGGCATCCCTGTCTTGTTCCTGTTCTTAGGGGAAATGGTGTTAGTTTTTGCCCATTGAGTATGATGCTGGCTGTTGTCATAAATGGCTTTTATTATGTTGAGGTATGATCCTTCTACTCCCACC
>NW_006291021.1:14056-25913 GCF_000327345.1 Myotis davidii
CTCATAAAAGGAGCTTGGATGTGCTCCTTCCTCTTGGATTTTTTTTAATAGTTTGAGGAGTATAGGTGCTAGTTCTTCTTTGAATGTTTGGTAAAACTCCCCTATGAAGACATCTGGACACAGGCTTTTGTTTGCTGGGAGTTTTTAAATTAATGCGTCTATTTCTTCAGTTGTTATTGGCCTATTCAGGTTTTCTGATTCATCCTGATTCAGTTTTGGGAGATTGTATTTTTCTAGGTATTTGTCCATTTCATCCACCTTGCCCAGCTTGTTGGCATATAGTTGTTCATAGTATTTTCTTACAACCCTTTGTATTACTGTGGTGTCAGTGGTTACTTCTCTGCATTCATTTCATTTTGTTTGGGTCCTCTATTTTTGTTTCTTGATGAGTCTGGCTAACAACTCATCAATCCTGTTTATCTTTGCAAAGAATCAGCTCTTGGTTTCATTGGGTTTTTTGTATTTTTTTTAGTCTCTATGTCATTTATTTTTGCTCTAATCTTTATTATTTCCTTCCTTCTACTTACTCTGGGCTTTTCTTGTTATTCTCCTTCTAGTTCTTTAAGTAATAGGGTTAAATGATTTATTATTAACTAGAGGCCCAGTGCACAAAATCCGTGCGCTGGATGAACAGAGTAAACTGGTGAATATAATAGAACCAGGGGCATGGAAAGGGAGTGGACTGACAATTCCTGGGGGGAAAGGGGTGTGGGGTGCAGGAAGAGACTGGACAAAAATCATACACCTATGGATGAGGACAGTGGGAGGGGTAAGGGCAGAGGGTGGGGTGGGGACTGGGTGAGGAGAGCTATGGGGGGAAAAAGAGGAACAACTGTAATAATCTGAACAATAAAGATTTAATTTTAAAAAAATACATTCAAGTATATATTTAGGGGCACACATTTTTTTCTTTTGCCTTGGATCCCAATATGGCCCAGCATAGGCACTGGTGGGAAAGAAAAACCAAATAGTGCTGAAACCTGCGTGGCCAGCTCTTCCCAATTCTGTATTCACTAACTCTGGTAGCTTGAAATCCATCACGGTGGGGATATTTACACCAAGGAAATTGATAGTGCTGCAAGTCTGGATTTGTTCTTCTGTGACAGCTGGATTTAAATATTTACCAGCACACTTTGTGAAGAAACTCAGTCTGCAAAGGAAAATCTGGGATTTATTACCAGGTGAAAGGAGAATGGGTTCTGGAAGGCAAAAAAAGGTGTATCCACAGTAAAGACTTACCTGAAGACATATGAGGACTTGTGTTGGGACTTTGATGCTAATTCAGATAGCCCCATACACTGCTAAGTACTTAAGCACAGTCTTTTATTTTATTATTTATTTAAATAATTTGTTTAAAAAGTTAATTTTAGCCCTGGCCCATATAGTTAGAGAGTCATCTCATGCACGGAAAGGTTGAGGGTTTGATTCCCAGTCAGAGCAAATACCCAGATTGCAAGTTCTATCCCCAGTCAGTGTATATACTGGAGGCAACCAAAGTTTCTCTCTTGATTCAATATCTCTCTTTCTCTCCTTTCCTATATCTCTAAAAATCAATAAAAACATCCTCAGGTAAGGATTAAAACAAGTACTAATTAATTAAAATTTTAATTTAATATGTTTACTTTTTGTATTTTTTTCACTTATTTTAAATTAATTATTGCAATTTATTTTTTAATTTAATTTAATTTTTAAAATTCCATTTTATTTTTATGTTATTTAACCCATTGAGAGGCATTGGGTTGAAAACAGACTCTAGAGCCAGACTGCCAGGCTCATATTCCAGTTCTGTTCTACTAGGTGAGTGGCTCTGGGCAAGTTACTTCAGCTCTCTGTTCTCCAATTTTACCATCATTATAAGTTTATGTGTTTTGTTTTGTTTTAAGAACTTTTATTAAGAGAGAGAAAGAGAGAGAACGCAAAGAGAGAGAGAGAAACATTAATGTGAGAGTGATACATCCATCGGCGGCTTCCTGCATGCCTGAAACCTGGGATCAAGCCTGAAACCTGCCTTTCTGTGTATGGGACAATGGCCAACCAGATGAACCATACTGACCAGGGCCCAATTCCCCATCTTTGAAATGGGAATGATAATAGCAGTACCTTATTATAAAGATTAAATGAGTTAATCAGAATAAAGGAAGCTTCTAGGCACATAGGAAGATTTCTAAAGGCTTGACTATTTTATTGTTATTAATTTATAATGTTGTTATTATATTGTACAATAGTATGAGGTAGATGTTTGTATTGCCTTCTCCCTATAAGGAAGGAAGCTGAGACACAGAGAAGTTGAGTAACTGGCTCCCAGTCACACAGCTAAGACTGGCAGATGCCATCTAGGCTACAGTAATCCCCAGAACAATGCCCTGCTGACCAGCTGTGGCTCTGTCTGTCCTTTTGTTCAACCAACTCCCCCTTCCCTCAACACTGTCTAGCCTGAAGGAATCAGAATGAACAAGACTGTGGCCGTTAAGACACTGGATCCACAACACCTGGGCCAGAGTGAGTCAGCGCAGGAGTGGGGTGAGGCCTGGGTGGTGTGCAGGGCCTGGTGAAAAGAGGCTGGTGCCAAGGGTGTCTCCAATTCCACCGACAGACGGTGTGCAGCGAGTGGAGGTCGAAGCTGCTGACCTCAGTGACCAAGTCCCTGACACAGAATCAGAAACCAGGATCCTCCTGCAGGGTGAGATGGCCTTGGTCCAACCCCGTGGGGCCCAGGAAGGTGTGGGAGCCATGACCCCTCAAGAGGGCTCCCGGTCCCATCACTGCCGGAAATATTGAACCAGGGCGCCTCTCTCCTTCTCCTGTGCTAGAACAGCCTCCTTGATGTGCTCACAGAAGGCTGCAGGCAGTACTTAGCTTCTGCTGATAAAGAAGCTTCAATGAGAAGTGATAGAGTTCAAGAACAGAAATTCTGGAACGAATTGCCCAGGATGGAGGACTGGGAGGAGAAGGCACAGGAAGGAGCTAGCAAAGCCCCTTGCAACCTCTGAGCTCTTAGGTTTGGGACAGAAACTCTTGGTTTCCTGATCTGTGATGAAGGCAAATAGTGGTACCTGTTTCGAGGATTGTTGGGAAAATTAAATGAGATGCTATATAGTGTTCTCTTAGAAGGGAGCTTGGCAAATGGCAAATGGCATTAAGCATGATAGACGTATTCATGACCATTGTTCCTAGAATTACTTTACTACTGGTGACACATGAGGACTTAGGGGCAACCCCCCTTGCCTCGTTCAGTCACATGCCTCCAGCCGCCAGCTGTTCCTGATTCCCTGACTCTTTGGCCCTGGCTGGTTGGAGCTTGGGAAGGCTGGCTTTACTACTGGTGACACATGAGGACTCAGGGACAACCCCCCCTTGCCCCGTTCAGTCACATGCCTCCAGCCGCCAGCTGTCCCTGATTCCCTGACTCTTTGGCCCTGGCTGGTTGGAGCTTGGGAAGGCTGGGGGCAGCACCGACTCTCTTCAGCCCACATTAGGTCTTGCTGCCTGAACGCCATCCTTCTTCCTGGCTGCAGGGACCCCAGTGGCCCAGATGGCAGAGGACGCCATTGATGGGGAGCGGCTGAAACACCTCATTGTGACCCCCGGGGGCTGTGGAGAGCAGAACATGATCCGCATGACGCCCACGGTCATCGCGGTGCACTACCTGGACCACTCTGAGCAGTGGGAGAAGCTTGGCATTGGCAAGCGGCAGGAGTCTGTGGAGCTCATCAAGAAGGGTATGTCCCCTTCCCCTATTGGAGGCCCCCACTCTGAGGCCCCTCTCTGAGCTCCATCCTCCTCTGAGGCCCCGCCCCTTCTCTGAGACATCCTGCTCTCCCCTCTGTGAGACCCTGGTTACTCGGAGTTCCCTCTCCCAATGAACTCCCTTGAGAGCCCTTCTCTCTCTGAACCCCCTCTCCTCTGAGAAGCTTTTACTCCTCCTCACTCTGATCCCTGCACCCTTGCAGAGTTCCCTCCACCCTATAAGCTCCCCTCCCCTCCAGACATTCCTCCTTTACCTGAGTCCCCACTTTCCTCTCTGAACCTCACCTTCCCCCCTTCACAGAATTCTTGTTTCCTCTCTAAGCCTCTCTCCTTCCTGGCATACCCACACCAGCCACTGCCTCCACTCAGCCCTCACTCCCCCAGTGACACCTCTCTCTTCCTTGCAGGGTACACAACGCAACTGAGCTACAGACATCCCAACAAGGCCTTTGCGGCCTACCAGAGTCGGAAGTCCAGCACCTGGTGAGCCTGCCCATCCTTGGCCCTGCACCCCTTGAGCAGGGCCTGGGCCCTGGCCTGGGGTGATCTAGGCTGGCCTCCCACACACAGCGCTGTGCCTCTGGACCCCTCCACCTTCAGAGTCAAGGTGCCCACTAGTTGAGTGACCTACCGTCACTAAGCAGTGCCTATAAGCAACATTGGGTCCTGAGACCTGGCCCGGGATACTGGGCACACCTGAGCAGGCCCTGCCCCACTCTGCTCCTTGCTTGGCTGGGATGGCAGTCTCTGGATCCCAGAGCCAATTAGCTCATGCTCTGTGCCCATCCCCAGGCTGACAGCCTACGTGGTCAAGGTCTTCTCTCTGGCCACCAACCTCATCGCCATCGATTCCGAAGTCATCTGTGGGGCTATCAAATGGCTGATCCTGGAGAAGCAGAGGCCTGATGGAGTCTTCCAGGAGGATTCACCTGTGGGACAACCACAAATGACTGTAAGAGGCCGGGATTCAGGCTTGGGGAGAGGACTGCCTGAGTGCCCCCACATGGACAGGAGACAGGCTCCGTCTGCCATTTGCCCAATTCCCAGCCTGGGATGGACAGAGAAATAAGGGAGCCATGAATGTCACTTCTCCTTTGCAAAAACCAGAGACCTCAGGGCCCAGTGCAAAATGAAAGTTCCCTAGCCCCCTCCCCCATTGCTTTCATTAAATCTGAGAAGTCCTTAGAATTGTGGTTCTCAAACTCTGGTATCCAGGCCAAAAGCACCAGCATCAGCTATAAGTTTGTTAGAAATGGACATTCTTGGGCTGGATCCCAGATGCATGAATGAGAAACTTTGGGGGTGGGGCATAGGAATTGGGGTTTTAATAAGCCCCCGACTCCAGGTAATGCTGACGTGTGCTCAAGTGAGCAAACCACCGCTTCAGTCTGACCTTCGGGCTTCCAGCCTCGCAGCCTTCCCTCTCCACACTCCACTGTACTGCTGGAGCCTTGCTCCTGGGCACAGGGCCTTTGCACATGCTGTTCCCACTGCCTGGCATGTTTCCGCTGCCCTCTGACAGTTGAGTCCTAATCACTCTTCAGATTGTGGCTCCACCTGTCATCCCTTGGGGACACCTTTCCAACGGCCCTGACCAAGACACACCCCCACTATCAATTCTCAGACCCACCCCCTATCCATTCTCACCGCCACATCCACTTCTGTGCAGCTCTGGACAGTTTGTAATGATATATCTGTGATGAGCTGGTTAGTTCATGCCTGTCCCTCCTACGAGATGGGGAGCTCCATGAGGGCTGGAGCCATCTTACCCACAACACCAGCAACATTTACAGAATGAGTGACTGAGTGAATGGATACTAGAGTACGGCCCTCCTCTGAGACACTGGGGAGAGACCCACCCTTGCCCTGCCCCGCTGATCCTACAGGGAGCGTGATTGGCATGAGGGGCACATGGGTGACCCCATCCTTACTCCCTCCTCCACACCCTAGGGTGGCTTGAATGATGCTGAGGAGAAAGATGTGTCCCTCACAGCCTTCATTCTCATCGCACTGCAGGAGGCTAAAGATATTTGCGAGGGACAGATCAACGTAAGTGTGCCTGCCCTCCCCTCTCCTACCCAGGCACAGGGATTGTGGAGGTTCTGTAATCTCGGCATCTGCTTTGTTCTTGGTCAGTGGTTCTCAGCCTTCTGGCCCTTTAAATACAGTTCCTCATGTTGTGAACCAACCATAAAATTATTTTCGTTGCTACTTCATAACTGTAATATTGCTACTGTTATGAATCGTAATGTAAATATCTGATATGCAGGATGGTCTTAGGTGACCACTGTGAAAGGGTTGTTCGACCGCCAAAGGGGTCAGCCCACAGGTTAAGAACCGCTGTCCTAGGGTTTTGAGAGCCGGTTGTTTGACCTTTAGCTTTCCAAGTGGGGAACTCCAGGATCCTAACTTCAACAGCTGCTTCTCCCTCCTCAGGACCCCAGAAAAGAGAGGGAGGAGAGAAAGGCTATTACCTTTAAGGCCAGAGGAACCTTGTTTTAATCCTTGCAGATTTGAAATAAAGTATGATAGAAAAGAGACAGCTCTAGGGCAGTGGGGTCAGACAGACGTACATTTAGATCATTACTCTCAGGGACGTCCCATTACTGGGCCTCAGTGTGTGCATCTGTAAAATGGGTATAATAATTTTTGTATTTTTAGGACTCTCTGAGTTCTAGATGTAACACATGTGTAAGCTACATTATGTAAAAAACAGGGTAAGGCAAATCACTTAAGAAAAAACAACAATAAAGGTAGTAAACACTAAAAATTCATCACTTCTTAATTATTTTACTACCTTTTATCATCATCCATGATCTTGAGGTTATTTATGTCTGTTGTACCTATACAGTGGACATACTTTATAATCTCTTCCCAATTCTACAGTCAGTGACTCCATACTGGTAGGTTGAAATCAGCCGTGGTTGTATTTACACTATAAAAATCAGCAAACACTACAAAGCATATCTGCCTCTGCACTCATCTCATGGGTCTCAGTGTTCTCTGTGCAGTAGGGATGGTGATGAACATAAAACCTACCTCATAGGATTTTGAGATTAGATAAGTGGGTATGTGACTAGCACATAGTGTTAGCTACAATGACGATGATGATTAGATAATAGGTGAACCCAGTGGTGTGTTAACCCTGGGTGCCTATTTGGGGCATCTCTTTCCCACTCTGTTAAGGTATGTCACACTGGTAGCTTGAAATTAGCATGGTGGGAGTATTTACACCACAGTCATTGGCAATCAGTAAGCTAGCTCCCCAAACCCTCACGCCCTGCACTGACTAGACAACTGGTTATTAAATATTTATTAGCACACCACTGGTATACAAACTGCACCAGGAACATGATAGGTACTCAGTAACAGAGCAGTGCACAGTGGCTAAACTGTCAGGGGAACCCTTAAAAATAGACAGATCCAAGACAAATATGTACCAAGGCAAGAAACCTTATGCCCAGGAAGTGGTGATTGTGTGATCCTTGTCAGCTCTCTGGGGCAGCAGTGCCCACCTGACCAGAGTACCCAATATTTTTCTCATAGAGCCTTGGGGGCAGCATCAATAAGGCCGGAGACTTCATTCAAGCACACTACATGAACTTGAAGAGACCGTATGCTGTGGCCATTGCTGGCTATGCCCTGGCCCAGTTGGGCAAGCTGGAGGGCCCTCTCCTCAACACATTTCTGAAAGCAGCCACAGGTGAGAGGCAGCCTGGTGGGAAAGGAGAGATATGTGGCTGGGGGAAACCGGGCTGCATGGCTTCAAGCTGAGCTGGGAAGAGTGAGCCTGGGTGTGAAAAGTCCTCATTGCAAGCATGACACAATAGGTCCATTGCATGATTCAACAACTATTTGTTGAGTACTTGCTATGACACAGGAGCAAGGACATGAGCTCTGACATCAGACAGATTCAAGTTCAAAATCAAATCACCCTCTACTACATTCTCACGGTGTGATCTTGTACAATCCACTTAACCTCTATGGACATTGTGTATAAAACGATACCTACATCACAAGAATGATGTGAAGATTAAATGAGTGATGTGGTTAGGAGAATGTCTAGCACATAGTAAGAGATCTATCACTGATGTTGTTATTGCCTTTACTATCTATATAATAAAGAGCAGGATTGTAACATTACCACCGAAGGGTCTACCAGACCGGAAGTCAGTGCTGGGTTGCCATGGTGACCCAGCACTGACTGGGGCCACTGCAGGTGCCCTGATCCAGCACTGACTGACTAGGGGGCTGCAGATCAGGCCAGGAGAGAGACCTGCAGAGAGAGAGGCAGGTTCTGATCCATAGCCTCTGTGGCAGCCCTTGATCAGAACTTGCCTTTCTTTCTCTCCCAGCCTGGCCAACAGCTCCACCTCCATTTCACTCCAGGTCTCCACTGGGGCTGCTGATCAGCCCTGCCCCTCTGATAAGGCCCCGTTGGTAGGCCCAGATACGCTGGCTGGCATAGAAACTGGCCAATCAGAACCAAATCTGGGTCAACTGTGAGGAGCCAATGGCTGCCTAGGCGACGGAACTTTTGACGCTGACCTACATAGAAACTACCAATCAGAACCAAAATGGATGGCAGAGGAGGGCAGTTGGGGGCGAGATCAGACTGGCAGGGGAGGGCAGTTAGGGGTGATCAGTCAGGCAGAGGCAGTTAGGGGTGAACAGGCCAGCAGGAGAGAGCAGTTAGGGCCAAGATCAGGCTGGCAGGGGAGGGCAGTTAGGAGAGATGAGGGAGGCAGGCAGAGGTAGTTAGGGGCAGTCAGGCAGGCAGAGACAGTTAGGGGCGATCAGGCAGGCAGAGAGTTTAGGGATAATCATGCAGGCAGGCAGAGGCAGTTAGGGGTGATCAGGTAGGCAGGCAGAGGTATTAGGGGCAATCAGGAAGGCAGGCAGATGAGTGGTTAGGAGCCAGTGGTCCCAGATTTTGAGAGGGATGTCCAACTGCCAGATTAGGCCCAATCCCAGGGATCAGGCCTAAACCACAGTCAGACATCCCCCAAGAGGTCCTAGATTGGAAAGGGTGAAGCAGCTCTCCTCTATACAGTGATGCAGGGACCCAGGCTCTATCTTCTCATGGCTCTGCCACCTCGGGGCCTCAGAATCCCTTCTATTAAAGCAGAAGGAAACAGTCAGGAAGACTGTGCAAGGGAGGTAGACCAGCCATGCAAGGGGCCCCATCAATTGCCTTGCACATTCCATTAGCCAGAGCTCAGTTATGTGGTCATACCTACCTGCAAAGGCCTCTGGCAGATGTAGTCCAACTCTGTGCCCAGGAAGAGGAGGGAATGGTTCTTGGTGACAGTCTCTGTCATGAGTACTTTCTTAGGCACTTGGGACATTGCAGTGAATATGGCACAGCCCCTGCCATCATGGCCTCACGTTCCAGTTGAGGAAAGAAATTGAGTTAATAGATTTCTGTAGAGCATCATAGTGCTGGGACAGGAGAAGCACAGGATGCTTCAGAGACAGAAGGAAAGGTCTCACTCTGTCTTAGGTGCCATTGAAGCCGAATTGTGCCAGGTGGAGAAAAGGTGCTTCAAGAAAGGAGAACAGAACACGCAAAGGCTCAGAGGCAAGAATGAGCATGGAAAACTTAGGGAATCTGCTCCCATAGATCAGAGGAGCTGCAGTTCAGAATTTAAACAAAAGAGTAAAGGTTGATGAGGGAAGAGAGTAAGGCAGGAACCAGCAGACTGAAAGCCACAAATGTGGGCCAGGACACCTGAACACCAAGAGGTCTAGTACAAGTCTGTTTCTGAGCTTTCTCTGAACTACCTCCAGGCTGGACAGAGCAGTGAGCATGGGGGCTGGTGTTCTCTCTCGTAGATAAGAACCGCTGGGAGGAGCCTGGCCAAAGGCTCCACACTATAGAGGCCACATCCTATGCCCTGTTGGCTCTGCTGCTGCTCAAAGACTTTGACTCTGTACCTCCTGTTGTGCGCTGGCTCAACGAGCAGAGATACTACGGAGGTGGCTATGGCTCCACCCAGGCAAGTGGTCCCACATCCCCCAGGCAAATGCATCCTTACCTCCTCTGGCCTGGCTGGCCACCCAGATAAGATGCTGAGACCAAGAGAGGCAGTTGATTGAAATGAAGTTGAGAAATCAGGTTTTTGCTGTGTTTTGGTTTGGTTACAAATCTGTTTATGGATTCTGGATGCCCCAAGTTGTCTTTTGAGCTCCCTTTCCGTCCTGGTATCCAGATCACATTCTCAAGGCCAGGGTTCAAGGGTGAGCTCTCTCTGATGGGTTCTAGACCATGTTTCCAGTTCCACCAGGCCTCTCATCTTATTCTGTTTCACTGGTGGGTTCTAGACCAATTCTCAATTATTATAGGGAATCATCAAGTTCATCTCTCCCTCTGGCGGGTTCTAGACCATGCACTCAGTTCCACAAGGCTCCCAGTGTTACCTAGTCTTTCTATGGGTTCTACATCATGTTCTCAGTTTTCTAGAGTATTGTCAAAGCCTGCTCTCTTCCAGCTGGGTTCTAGATCATGGTTTCATCAACCTCAAATCTAGCAAGCTCAGGCTTCAATTTGATCCCCTTTCTCTCTGGTGGTATTCTCGGATTTTTTAAAACATCCTCATCCAGTGATGTTTATGGGTTTAGAGAGAGAGGAAGGGGGAGAGATAAAGAAAGAGGGAGAGAGAGAGAGAAAACAACATATTGATGTGAGAGAGAACCATCAATGGATAGCTTCCCATATGTGTCCTGACCGGGGATGGAATCTGCAACCTTTTGATGCATGAGACAGTGATCCAACCAACTGAGCCACCTGGCCAGGGCTCAGTGTCACTTTTGGATTCTAGATTATATGCTCAGTTGTACCCAGATTCCAACTTTATTATTTATGCACAAATGGGCTCTAGATCAGGGATGGGCAAACTTTTTGACTCGAGGGCCACAATGGGTTCTTAAACTGGACCGGAGGGCCGGAACAAAAGCATGGATGGAGTGTTTGTGTGAACTATAAATTCAAAGTAAACATCATTACATAAAAGGGTACGGTCTTTTTTTTTTTTAGTTTTATTCATTTCAAATGGGCCGGATCCGGCCCGCGGGCCGTAGTTTGCCCATGGCTGCTCTAGATACATTCTCGGTGTCTGCAAACCCTGTATTAGACTCTCTTCTCTGGATGGATCTAGACCACATTCTCAGTGTTACTAGACCTTACATGTTGTTGTTGTGTTTGTTTGGTTTTTTTGTGGGGGTTTTTTGTTGTTGTTGTAGCAGCTGTTGGCATGTTTTTATTTTATTCATTTTTTAATATATTTTTATTGTTGAAGATATTACAGATATCTCTCATCCCCATCCCACCTCACTCCTTCCAGCCCCTCCTCGCCCCTCAGGTCTTCCCTACCTTATTGCCAGTGTCCACGGGCTAGGCATATTAGACCCTCAGTCTTATGCCTGCACTTTCTCATGTATCTAGACATGCTCAGTGTCTCCACACTCTGGTGTAAGCCTCTGTCCCTTGGAGAATTCTAGGAGATGTCCTCAGTGTCTAATGACCCCCAGTCTTACCCTTGTGCCCTCTGGTCCCGGCTAGGTCACAATCTTAGTGTCACCAAGCACTAAACTGAGCCTCTCTCACTGAGAGAGTTCTAGAACATGTCCTCAGTATATAACAACCCCCATTCTTATTCTCATCCCCTCTGGTGCATTTTAGGCCACAGTCTCAGTGGCCCAGCTCTAAGCTGAAACTTTTCATCCCCCAGCAGGTTCTGGCTGCTTCTGTCTGTCTCTCAAATCACCCTCTTCTTCTCTCATGGGTTCTAGGCCACTTTCATGGTGTTCCAAGCCTTGGCCCAATACCAGAGGGATGTCCCTGACCATGAGGATCTGAATCTGCATGTGTCCATTAACCTGCCCAGCCGCAGCTCTGCGGTCACGCACCGCATCCTCTGGGAATCCGCTAGCCTCCTGAGATCAGTAGAGGTACAGCTTCTTGGCCATTCCCTCCTCGCTCTCATCTTCCAGCCAGTCAGAGTCTGCAGGAGGTAGGAGGGAGGGCAGGTGACCTTTGCAGCCATGGAAGGCTTGGCTCTCAACACCTTCTCTTCTCTCCCCACTCCCTGCAGACCCAGGAAAAGGAGAA
>NW_006291021.1:26748-29964 GCF_000327345.1 Myotis davidii
GTCTCTCTCATTGATGTTTCTAACTCTCTATCTCTCTCCCTTCCTCTCTGTAAAAAATCAATTAAAAAAAACACAGTAAATTAAACAATACATTAAAGGAAATTAATTTTAAAAAAGAAAAGAAACATCAATGATGAGAATCATTGATTGGCTGCCTCCTGCACGCCCCCTACTGGGATAGAGCCCCCACTGGGGCATATGCCCTGACCAGGAATAGACCTTTGACCTCCTGGTTCATAGAGGGAAGCTCCACCACTGAGTAACACCGGCCGGGCTTACATTATGTTTTTATCACAACATCAAATACTCTTGTACTGACAGTTTAAAAAATATAGAGTAAGGAAAAGTGTAGTGAGATGGGTATTTGTTTAGTGCACGGTAATTTAAAAGGTCAGAACATTGAGATTAAAGTTGGTTTTGATTTTTTGTGAAGCACTTATCCAAAGCCAGTGATGGCGAACCTTTTGAGCTCGGCGTGTCAGCATTTTGAAAAAACACCCTGCCTTCACTAAGTGCCTCTGCCCCCATGATGGTCTCTCCAAGGGCAGCAGGTCCACATTCCACCATCTGCTGTTTCTTCTCTGACTCCGTTTAGGTGCTGCTGAAATTTCACTACCAGTGTTACCACTCTCATTTCTGTGCTGCACTTTCATTTTTGGCCATTCCCTTTCAATGATCCATTTTGGTAAAATCTCACATGGTTTTTTACTGAGAGAGAAGGAAGCAACACAATCACACACGTGGCTTGAATGACGGGTGCTCAGTGACCCACCACTGACAGACTTTGAAATAAGTGATGTGATTGGTCATTGATTGTAATGCTCACTTGTTTACATAGTGATGGGTGGACTGAAGAGCTGGCAACTAGATTTGTCCTTTAGGCGTTTGCTCATTAATCTATTGTGGTACTGGATTTAAACCGTGTTGCTGAGGGGCTGGTGTTATTGAACTAGACCGTGATAATGGAATCATGCAAAGTGAGACCTGCCTGTACTCTTGTCTTCGTTTCCTAGAAGAACTGGGGCCCGAAGAGGTGAAGTGACTCATCCAATGTCACATAGAGCTGGGATGTGAACCCATGTAGTTGGGCTTCAGAGGCTGAGGAGATAGTTGCCTTAACCATTACATACCTTTCCTTTATTCCCCTTGGGGGAGTGTTTCCTAAGATCTGGCATCCTCTATGCTGCTGTGTGGGAACCAGAAGCCTCACTCACTGATCAGATTCCCTTGTCCAGGCACTGACCCCTAGGGCTAACCCTCTCTCCCTGCCCCATCCAGGTACCTGGGAGACCACGATGCCACTATGTCCATCCTGGATATATCCATGATGACTGGCTTTGCTCCTGACACTGCTGACCTCAAGCAGGTGTGAAAATCCTGGGCTCAGGGGATAGGATTGGTGGGAAGGAGCCTGGGGCCTGGCAGAGGCTGAGGGAAGGAAGGGATTTTCACAAGCTCTTCCCTTCTCCAGCTGGCCAGTGGCACTGACACGTACATCTCAAAGTTCGAGTTGGAAAACAAGCCCTCCTCCAACAAGAACACCCTCATCATCTACCTGGATGACGTAAGGCTTCCATTGGGACCTTGACCCATATGTCGCTGACCTTTTCCTTCTCTATTGGTCTTAGAGTCCTCTGCTTGATCCATTCCTTCTAGAAGAAAAGAGGATTGATTGTACATGAGATGGATTTTTTTTTAATCTTTTCAATTTTTGTACTTTTAATTTATTATGTAATTCTAACCTTACAGAGCAATTGTAGAATAGTATAAAAAGTTCCATATACTCTTTACCCAGGTTCATTAATTGTCAGCAATTTCCTCCAAATATACTAATGCATGTCTGTCACATATACATACATGTCTGTCTTTCTTCCTTTCTTTTTTTCTTTCTCTTTTACGTTCCCAGATTTATTGAGATATAATTGGCATATAACACTGTGTACGTTTAAGATATACAATGCAATGGTTGGATATATGTATATTGGAAAATGATGACCACAGTAAGGTTAGTTAGCACATGTACCACCTCATAGTGTTAACGTGTGTGTGTGTGTGTGTGTGTGTGTGTGTGTGTGTGGTGATAACTTTTAAGATTTACTATATTACCAGCTTTCAAATATGCAGTGCAGTATTGATAACCATGGGATGTTTTTAGGGGCACAGATAGCAGTCTGTTGGCCAGAATTCAATTTCATGGTCAAACCAAATGGAAAGGGAGGCTGAGAAGTGTAATCTAACCATAAGCCTTGGAGAAAAAGAAAATAGATTTGTGGGCCTGCTCATTAATCTTTGCCACTTCTCACTCCCCCTCCCTCACCACAGACATCCTCTCCACACAGATCCCTCTTGGTCCCCTGTTTCTCCTTATGCTGGACTCCCTCCCACTGACTCACCTCCTCCTTTTCCCAGATCTCACACGATCAAGAGGACTGTATATCCTTCAAAGTTCACCAGTTCTTTAATGTGGGACTCATCCAGCCAGGGGCAGTCAAGGTGTACTCCTATTACAACCTGGGTGAGCAGCCAGCCTCGGGCCTGGGGTCTGAGGCTCCCAAGGTTCTATAAGATGGGGGTCCCAGGGCTTGGTGATTGGGGACCTGGGAGTCCCAGGGTTCAGGACCTTGCATCCCCAGGTCTGAGGGACTGGAGTTGGGAACCTGAGCCCCACAGGCATGGTCTTGGGTGGAGGCTTTAGTTCTCTGATCCCTCCCACTCCCTCTGCCCACAGATGAGACTTGTACCCAGTTCTACCACCCGGAGAAGGAAGATGGATTGCTGAGCAAACTCTGCCACAATGAAATATGTCGCTGTGCTGAGGGTGGGTGCACAGGAGCTAGGAAGTGGAAGTCCATGCCCACTTAATACCCCACCCTCTCACACACACACTCCTTCCATGGCAGTGATGCAAGGGGCCCCAAAAGCCCACACCCAAGGGACACCAAAAGGGATGGGCCTAGGGCTGACCACACCCATGGGTGGTGGGGCCTGGATGGGAAGCTTAGATCATGTCCCCTGCTCACCCACCCCGCAGAGAACTGCTTCATGCACCATTCAGAGGACCAGGTCACCCCAGATGACCGGGTGGACAAGGCCTGTGAGCCAGGAGTGGACTATGGTGAGGAACGGGTGGGGAGACACATGTGCAAGTGTGATTGTGTGTGAGTGATGGTGTGTGTGGCTGTGGTTGTGTGGGTGAGACTATGTGATGGCAGGGGT
>NW_006291021.1:30580-38620 GCF_000327345.1 Myotis davidii
CACATGTGTGTGCTTGCCCCACCCACCCTTCCAGGGCCCCTCATGACCCTGCTGGGTGTCCCTCCTCCCCAGCATCAAGTACATCATCGGGAAGGACACCTGGGTAGAGCTGTGGCCTGAAGCGGACGAATGCCAAGACGATGAGAACAAGAAGCTGTGCAGGGACCTGGCCAGCTTCAGAGAGAGCATGGTCGTCTTTGGTTGTCCCAACTGAGCCCTCATCAGGCTGCTCCCCCCAATAAAGCTTCTGTTTGTTAACATAAAAACATTCAAACCTGCAAAGAATGTTTGTGAGCTTATTTGAGCCAAACTGTTAACAATTGCGGGAAAGCAGAACCTTGACAATTGCCAGGAAGCAGAATCTCGTCGTATTGGGTATTGGGATAACGCTCCAGCGCATGGCAGTTTTTCATCTTGTTTTATATTTTACAGCCAAAGGAGGAGACATAAGTGGGTTACATGACATCTATTGGTGATAGATTAGGGAGGCGGGAGAAAGCAAAGCCGGGAAAACTCTGGGATTGGATAAAAAGTAAAATGATAGACAAACACTTCTTTTACTTAGGTTGGTGCAAGACGGTTAACAATTTTATGTCAACAATGAACTCAGTAACAGTGAGGGAATTTCTGGACTCCGCAGCATGGTGCCTGTGCTTTCAGGGCGCCGGGAAAAAGGGAAATTATTTTGACATTCCAACGTTATGTTATCGAGATGCAAAAAGACAATAGGCTCACTCAAGGTAAAAATTGGCCTTTGTCAGGGAAGATACTGACCTAGAACATGACTATTCACTATCAAGTGCTTTTAGTTAAAGGCTTAATTCCAGACCATTCTTTGTGGCTACTTTAGGTCTTTGAGTTTGCAAAACTGCCACAAATGGTCTTCCCGGAACTAGTCAGGTGAGCATGTGACTTATTTTTTCGTCCATAAGTTGTATTCCATGCGATCTCCCAAAGTCTGGAGGTCTGTGCCAGAGAGAAAGTGACAGTTATGGTCCCTAGCTACCTCACCTGCATCTCAGCTCTGTCCTTACTTGAAATCTCCAAGAATCTTGCATTCTTTCCTATGTACTGATGCCCTCATCATCATCACCTGCAGCTCACTGCCCCCTCACCTGAGTGCTCACCTACTTGTTTTACTTGTTTACTTGCCTTCTTACTGCATCCTGAGTTTTTACCATTCTCAGTGGAATCTGTACCTCTCTTACCTGCATCCTCGACTATATCCACCTGCATTTTTGCATCCTCACCTGGCCCCCCACATCTCTACTTATACTTTCACCATCTTTCCACCCACATTCTCATCGGGGACTTCACCTGCATCTCTAAATCCTAATCTGGATCTCTTCCTGACTTCTTATCAGCATCCTTACCTACTTCTACCTACTCAGTTACGTGCCTTCTCACCTGCACCTTCTGCTGCATCTTTAGCTATGTCTTCATCAGCATCATAACCTTACAGTCTCCTCTCCTTTCTCACCTGCATCCTCACCTGCATCTGCACCTGTTCTCATACTCCTCATTCACAGCTCACTATCTCCAAGGCATTCTCACCTGCATTCCCTTTTGTCCTCTAGGCTCACCTCCCAGTCACCTCTTTCTAGATGGGCCTGCGCAGGCTCTTCTATGCTTCTGTAGGACCCAGTGGGGAGGATGTGCCCAGGAGGGGGCGGTAAGGAGCAGGCAGGGTGATATTTCCGGTGGGGGAGCCTGACTGAGTGAGGGGAAGGCATGAGTCAGCAGTTGAGGAGAGAGTACCGGGGCTGTTGCGGTCACAGCATCACCAGAACTGAGGGGGCGGGGGGAGGGGAAGTGGAATGACAGCCACCAGGTTGAGTGGAACTACTGGTTGCAAAGTGAAACTGGAACTCCAAAGGCCTCATCTAGTCTCTAGATCCTCGAAGACTGTTGAGGGTGGGAACCAAGCACAGGGTTCTGGATCCCGTCATCATGGGGGAAAAAAACCTACAGTCTGGAAATCACCACAGCACATCCCCCTGGCCCTAGAGCTCCTGGTCCTAGAAACCTCCACCTCTCACTTCCAGGATGGTGGGGGAACACATTCACAGCCCACCCCTACTTCCTCCAGCCCCCACTTGCCAGAGACTTCCATGGAGGGGAGACTCAAAGACTCTCATTACTCACTAGGTGTCCCAGCTGACATCTGCCTGCTGCTCCCTCCCCTGATGTGCGTATTCTCCTTTCTTTTCTTGCCTGTTTCCCCTTTCTCCTGCCCTGGGTCCGTTGTCCTCATTTCTTTAACAACTGGGGTTTGGTGTTGCTTGAGCACCTATGGTTCTAGGCCAGGGGTGGGCAAACTTTTTGACTCGAGGGCCACAATGGGTTCTTAAACTGGACCGGAGGGCCGGAACAAAAGCATAGATGGAGTGTTTGTGTGAAATAATATAAATTCAAAGTAAACATCATTACATAAAAGGGTACGGTCTTTTTTTTCAATAGTTTTATTAATTTCACACGGGCCGGATCCGGCCCGCGGGCCGTAGTTTGCCCACGGCTGGGTTAGGCAGTTCATGGGCAAGCAGTATGTGCCAGTAAGTTGCCTGCTTGCTAAGTGAATTTATACAAAGTGTATTTATAAATATTTCCTAGGACTCCTTAAGAATTCACTTGGACAAATCACTCTAACCCCTCTAAGCCTCGGTTTTCTTGTCTGTAAAATAGACCCTAGCCCGGAAGCGGGCTCTTGCCCCATCTCCCTGGGCAAGGGATAGTACTGCACTGCAATGGAGGTTAAGGGAAGGTCAGGCATTATGAGGCAGTTATTTTGAGGTTGGTGAGCTCATTGGTGTAGTAATTATTTTAGAGATTACGCGGGGAAGTTAAATATAATAAGGGCCGTGGTAATAGTAATGATAGACTATATATATATATATATATGTGAAAAGGGAGTTTACCTTTGATAATGTGGGCGAGTCTCATCCAATCAATTGAAGGGATGAAGAGGAAACAAATAAATCGGGTTTCCTGAAGAAAAAGGGATTCAAGACAGCAGTGTAGAAATTCTAGCCTTCAGACTAAATGCTGTGTCAACTCAACTGAATCTCTAGCCCACTGGAGATTTCAGATTGCTGAGCCACACAATTGCATGGGCCAACTCCTTAAAATAAACCTCTGTTTCTCTGTCTTCCCATATACAAATAGATAGATGATCCAGATTAAATATAGATGTAAATTAGATACAAAAACCCCTGCCTAATGCAGATGGTCAGGGATGTCTCCTGTGAAGGGGGCGGTTCTTGAGTCAAGACATAGATGACAAGGAGGATGTGGAAAAGACTGTTTCAGGCAGAGGGAACAGCACATGCAAAGGCCCTGAGATACCTGTTGCAGGGTGAGCGATTGTACAAGGGCTTCAAGATAGTGATATCCACTTAGTGTCTAAGCTCAGGGGATGGCAAGCTTTTTCTCTAAAGGGCGAGATAGTCAATATCTCAGGCTTTGAGGGGCGAGGGATAAAATGGAAGCTATTATTAAGGCACTTCCACCCTGCCATGCCATTTGCTTGGGATGGGCCTCTGGAGTGATGGGTGTGACTTGCGGCCCACTGCTGGAGACATTCTCTGGATGAAGAGTGATCAATCTGAGGCTTGGCAATCTAAGCAGGGGCAGAAGTGGGGGTGACCCCCAAGGCCAGTTTCTCTCTCTGCTCCAGTTCTCAGCCAGCCTGTCCCTTCCAGGCCCAGCTCTCTCATCTGGATAGCTGGTCAGAGGCAAGGCAACATGTTGAGTGACCCACCCCCAGAATGAAATTCATCCACTCAGTGCCTTCCAGTCACCAACAGAGGACATTCCAACATGTTGGGGTGGTCAGTGTGACCCTCACAGAGCGTGGACAGTGTTCAGGTTTGGGCTGCGGGTCAAGGAGGCAGAGTGGGGTTTAGGGGCAGAGGAGAACCCCCAGCTGTGTCTCTACAGCTCACTGAAGTCCCACCCCTGAGAACTGCTCCTGTAGCTGTACAGAAGCAGGAGGTCCACCGGATTGGCCTGCTTATTTTTGCTCATAAAATGGGTCAAGGGGGCAGAGTGGGGTTTAGGGGCAGAGGAGAACCCCCAGCTGTGTCGCTACAGCTCACTGAAGTCCCACCCCTGAGAACTGCTCCTGTAGCTGTACAGAAGCAGGAGGTCCACCGGATTGGCCTGCTTATTTTTGCTAATAAGCTCAACGGGAGGCCATTGAAAGATTTTATATATTTTTTTAATTTTGTAAATATATTTTCATAGATTTCAGAGAGGAAGAGAGAGGGAGAGAGGGATTAAAATATCAATAATGAGAGAGAATCATTGACCGACTGCCACCAGCATTCCCCCACTGGGGATCGAGCCTGCAACCCAGGCATGTGACCTTGACCGGGAATTGAACCATAACCTCCCGGTTCATAGGTCAATGCTCCATCACTGAGTCACGCCAGAAGGGCCATTGAAAATTTTAAACAGGGGGGAGATGAGAGCTCCCTTAAATGTTAAAAAATCTATGATGCACAGTAGCCAAGAGGTGGAAACAACTTAATGCACATCAACAGATGAATAGATACACAAATGTGGTCCTTCCACACAATGGAATACTATTCAGCCATAACAGAGGATCAAAGCATTGACACTCACTATGATGTGGATGAACCTTGAAAACATTATACTCAGTGAACAAAGACCACACATCACATATTTCCATTTTTATGAAATATTCAGAACAGGTAGTGGTTGCCCAGGACTGGAAAGATTGGGGAATGGGAAGTAACTGCTTAATAGCTATGGGGTTTCCTTTGGGGGCATTGGAAATGTCTTGGAACTAGATAGAGTTGCACAACATTGTAAATGTATTAAATGCCACTGAGCAACCTGCTTTGAAATGGCTAGTTTTAGGATATATGAATTTCACCTCAATAAAATAAAATATAAATAACTAAGCAAGGTCACACTAACTAGAGGATAGAGAATGAATTGTAAGGTGACACGAGGTAAAGCAGGACATGCAGCTGGAAAGCCACTGCAACCGTCCACACAAGAAATGATGGGAGCCTTAATGTGTCAGTCCATTCAGGCTACTAGAAGATATCCTAGGGTCTAGGGCAGTGATGGCGAACCTATGACATGCGTGTCAAAGGTGACACGTGAACTCGTTTTTTGGGTTGATTTTTCTTTGTTAAATGGCATTTAAATATATAAAATAAATATCAAAAATATAAATCTTTGTTTTACTATGGTTGCAAATATCAAAAAATTTCTATATGTGACATGGCACCAGAGTTAAGTTAGGGTTTTTCAAAATGCTGACACGCCAAGTTCAAAAGGTTCGCCATCACTGGTCTAGGGCCTAGACTGAATGGTTTAAAGCACAGACCTTTATCTCACATATTCTGGGAGCTGGAAGCCAAGATGAGGGTGCCTGCTTGGTGGGGTTCTGGAGAGAGCTCTCTTCCTGGCTTGCAGATGGCCACCTGCTCACTGTGTGCTCACATGGGAGAGAGCTCTCTCTCGAGTGTCATCTTATAAGGGCACTAATCCCATCACTAGACTTTACCCTCATGACCTAATAATCTCCCACAAGTTCCACGCCCAGATACCATCACATTGGGGGGTTAGGACTCCACATATGAATTTTGAGGGACACAAGCATTCAATCTATAACACTTACTAGTAGCTCAGGTGGTCATGCTATCAAGGAGGTGACAAGACCTCGGTTCTTGTCTTCTTGAAGCAAAGATTTCAGCTGAGAGACAAAGGCAGCAACGCAAACAAGAATTTATTGACTTCATCAAAAGCACGCTCAGTGAAACAAGGAAGGGCCTCACATAGAAGAAGCAACAGGAGAGCCTAGGCTGGGTTTCTTTAGCTCACTGGGAAGTCAGACAAAAGGCAGCTTTGGAGTCAGGGTCCGGGGCTTAGCCTGGGATGAGCTGCTGCTGCCCATTGCCCCACTGGTTGCAAGTTTCATGGGGTTCCTTAGAGTTTAAGGCAGCCGTGGGCCAACTACGGCCCGCGGGCCAGATCTGGCCCATTTGAAATGAACAAAACGATTGAAAAAAAAGACCGTACCCTTTTATGTAACGATGTTTACTTTGAATTTATATTAGTTCACACAAACACTCCATCCATGCTTTTGTTGCGGCCCTCCGGTCCAGTTTAAGAACCCATTGTGGCCCTCGAGTCAAAAAGTTTGCCCACCCCTGGTTTAAGGGATGTGTGCCTATGGGGCAAGGAAAGGAGGAGGGGCCAGGGCAGGAAGTCATTAGTCATTGCAGCTGGTCTTGAGGCAGCCACAACATCACCTGTCTGCTTTTGCTGCTTTTCTGGACCTGGAATACAACTGAGGCCAAGATGTTACCTTTAGGGAGGAAAAGTCAGGAGGTCCAAACTGCATGACCAGCAATACGCTAGGGAGGAAAGCTTGACCCTGGGGTCAAGGTCCTTGTTTTCCCAGTTTTCCCCCTTGCTAGGCACCTGGAGCTTTCTGCCCTGGTGACCTTCTGAATGGCCCATCATCCTTGCTCTATTCATGTCTGTCTGACTGCCTATTACATTCCCCCCTCAAGGATCTTGGCCCTGAATCCTTCCAGAGAAATGGGGCACAGGGTCACTTCTGTAGCTACTTCTGCTGGAGAGAGCTGAGGCTTTCCTTCAGAGCCCAGAGATCCTTGATCTCTGTCAGAGAGGTGCGGAGGCCTGGGCAGAGAAGGAGGTTGTTTGCGATGGTGTCTAGAGGCGCACTCCCTGAGTAGAGTAGTGCTTGTAACCTAGTGGAAACAAACTGTGTTACAAATCTCAGTATTATTGGGGCAAGAATTGTAATGAATGGTCCGATAGAAGAAAAAGGTTTTAGTTACCAATAATTCCAAGTCAAAAAATGGGAGAAAAATAACACATGAGTTTGGAGACTTGAAGTCAAATATTTGGGAACACTAGAAAAATCCAGGATCCAGTTTAGTTCACAGGTGAAAAATAAAGCTTTTAACTGAACCAAAGTCTAATACCCACAACTATGTATTATGGAGGCCATTGAAATATGATTTTCCCTCTAAAATCATCCTTATTGTTATCAAGGAGCCAAATTAAGACCAATTTATATACCGTATTAAGTCCGGTTTCCATCTGGCCTGATTATTTGTATGAACACAAGAATAGCAATAGATCATATATCCTCTTTCAAATCTGCTTTGCTGGCAACTCATAAGGAACAGGAAAGACGAAAGATGCACTGGTGAGCTCAGTTGTTCAAGACTAGTGTGTTGAACCCCAGCAACAAGAGGTCAGAGAGGAAAAAGATTCCATCGGTGACTTTAGGGATGGATGGGCTCTAGCACGAGACAGGTGGGTGGGGATGGGGGTGGGGGTAGGGCAGGTTACATGGTAAAGCTAGCTGAGTCCTCAAACCTGAGCACAATAGGGGAGGGATGCTCTCTTTCAAGCCCACTATGGAGGTGGGGGGGGCGAGGAATGGGGGTGCTTGTTTCTCCTATTTGCCCCCTCTTTTCTATTCCATTCCTCAGGACTCACCCCAGAATGGATCCTGAATAACTGGTCAAAATTTGATCCCCAAGCCCTAAAGAAAAAGAGGTTAGCCTTCTTTTGCAATACAGCATGGCCCCAATACAAACTGGGAACCAGGAGACCTGGCCAAAGAATGGAAGCCTTCATTATAACACCATTCTCCAGCTAGATTTTTTCTGCCATCACCAGAGCCAATGGACTGAAGTCCCATATGTCCAAGCCTCTATGGCAGCGGTTCTCAACCTGTGGGTCACCAACCTGTGGGTCGCAATCCCTTTGGGGGTTGAATGACCCTTTCACAGGGGTCGCCTAAGACCATTGGAAAACACATATATAATTACCGTATTTGCCGGCGTATAAGACGATTTTTTGGCCCTGAAAAATATGCCTCCAAGTGGGGGGTCGTCTTATACGCCAGGTACACTTCAGATAGACTGCCCATAGTGCTTGCCCCGTGCCATAGTGGCCTCCCGATGCCAGCCCCCTTCATTCCACATACCGTTCAGGCATCAGCAGCGCTGCTGGGGCTCTGAA
>NW_006291021.1:38740-49553 GCF_000327345.1 Myotis davidii
AGCTAAAAGAGTTCATCACAACCAAACCAGTGTTACATGAAATTCTTTAAGGAGAGGAAGAAGAAGTAGGAGGAGGAGGAGGAGAAAGAGAAGAAGAAGAAGAAGAAGAAGAAGAAAAAGAAGAAGAAGAAGAAAAGAGAGAGAGAAACATCAATGTGTGAGAGAAAAACATCAATTGGTTGCCTCCAACATGTGCCCTGACTGGGGATTAAACCTGGCACCTCACTGGCCAGGCCAAAAATGGGTGGATTATTTTATCAGTCTTTTGACAACATTGGTTGGCAACCCAATTCTTGAGATATTAAAAATTACTATCTTGCCCAGCCAGTGTGGCTCATTGGTTGAGCATCAACCTATGAACCAGGAGACTATGGTTCGTGGCCTTAAGGAGCAACCAGGACCTTTGAAGGACTTGCAGCCAGACCTGCTTTGCCGGTCCCTGAGAAATGGACAAAGGTCCCGTATACCAGTCTACGGCTCTCAGGGATGACCCTAAGTTATATGCTACTGTAAATCAGGAGGTCACAATTCAATTTCCAGTTAGAGCACAAACCCAGGGTACAGGCTCGATCCCCAGTGAGGGTGTGCATGAGGCAGCCGATTGATGATTCACTCTCATCACTGATGTTTCTGCCTGAAGGAAACTACCCAGACGAAAAGGAAACATTCTAAAAATGGGGAAATGCTTTTTAAAAATTATTTTTATTGATATTAGAGAGCAGGAGGAGGAGGAGGAAAAGAAAAAAATCACTCTCCTTGTTTTACAAAAGAAATCTTTACAGGGCCAGCGGTGTGTTTCCAGAAACAATTCAAAGCCCACCAAATCTTACTTGGGCCATCTTTTAAAATGCAAGTTTCTGGGAGGTAATCCTGATTGAAAGGAAAAAAAACACCTTAGCCATTTGAGTGGATCTAATTAATGTATTTCAGATGTTAAACATTAATTGCTAGACAAGTCTTAATTTAATCTACTTTTGGTGTTTTATTACAAAAAAAGGCTAGAAAATAGATTTGAAGTTTTTAATAAATATCTTACATTTGATGAGAAATATGTCTCTTAAAAGTTTGCGTGTGGCCCTAGCTGGTTTGGCTCAGTGGATAGTATCGGCCTGCATACCAAAAGGTCCCAGGTTCTATTCTGGTCAGGGGCACATGTCTGGGTTATGGGTTTGGCCCCCAGTTGGGGATGTGCAGAGGCAGCTAATCAATGGTTCTCTGTCATCCTTCTCTCTCTCCCTCTCCCTTTCTCTCTGAAATCAATAAAAATATACTTTAAAAAAAAAGGTTGAGTGTGTTTGCCAATGGAGGAGTCCAATATGAAATATATTTGCTAATCTAAAGAATGCCAATTGATTGCTTTTTAGTAATTACTAAAAATTAAGTTTCCTAAGAGTTAAGAATTCAAATTAAATTAGAAATAAATTGTATGGTTTGATGATAGAAGGTATAAAGTATGGAGATATTTTTTGAAGAAAAAGGAAGAAAGTTAGTTGTTCTAAAATTGGTTATTTCTGAATGGGTAAGAAGGTTTGTGAAAGTTGTAGAAAGTTTGTGAAGAGAAATCTTGAACACAAATTATATAGGTAAGCTGAATGATGAACTTAATTATATAAATGAATTTAAAGATCAAAAGAAAACTAATACAGAATTAAAGTTTTATTCTTTTCTACTTTGTTAAAAGTACAAGGATGTTCCTCTTGCTTTCTAGATATAAGAAAACTTAATTTTTAAAGCAATTTGGTAAATTATATATTTTCTCCCTACCTAATCCCTCCAGAATTTGACAATTCTTATTGAGTGAGCCATGGTAATACATTTCTTTGCATGACTTCAATAAGACCAGTTTCCAATTGTAGTTTTATTAACCAAAACTTTGACTGGAATGCCATGTCTGAGAGAGATTGTTAGTCATGCAGTTCAGACCCCCTGACTTTCCTCCCTAAAGATAACATCTAGGCCTCAGTTGTGTTTCAGCTCCAGGCCCAGAAAAGCAGCAAAACCAGACAAGTGACGCTGTGGCTGCCTCAGGACCAGCTGCCATGACTAATGACCCCTGCACCACCAGTGGAGAGCACACCCCTGGAAGAGCACACCTGGAAAACTAATGGCTATTCTGCTAACCCTCCCCTAGGGCCCTCCTGCCCTAAATGTCCCGCAAGAGGAAGAGAAATGCCCTCCACAAAAAGGACCCAGTGTGCACTCTCCTTCTGGGCAACAGGTCAGGGCTTTAGCCTCCTCCTCTCCGTCCCTCACAGGCATGCATGCCTAAGGCATGCTAAGCTCGTCCCCGTTTCACTGTCCTGAGTGTGCTTTTGCTACAGTCAATAAATTCTTGCTTGCTTTGCCGTATTTGCCTCTTGGCTAAAATCTTTCCTTCAAGAAGACAAGAACCAAGGTCTCCTCGTTGTCTAGCCGGTAACAGGAGCAGTGGGGATGGAAACAGGTGGCTGAATCTGAGACCTGGTTGGAGGTTGCATTGTCAGGGCTCACTGAAAGGCAGGATGTGGGGGACAAGATAAAGGGAGGGTCCAGAATGACTCCCAGGCCCTGAGCTTATTTAACTACATGCACAGTGGTTCCACCCCATGACTTTGAGTTCCAATTAAAACTTAAAAGGCACACATAAATACACGCATGCAGACACTATCTCTGCACACACACATGTAAACACATGCAAACACTCATATGTGTGGACATGTACACGCATGTGTGCTTCCGTCTGCTTCATGTGCACTCATACATGTACATATACATACAGGTACGCATGCACATATACATGCACACACTTGCACACAATATGCATGTACACTCAAGCATATACACACCCATCTACATGTGCACACACAAAAACCACTCTTGTATTTTCCATGACTCTTATCACAGTCTAAGATACTACATATTATTTTCTTATTTATTGGGCTCATTGTCTTTCTCACAGGACTATAATAGGAGCTCTGTAGGACCAGGGACTTTTGTCTGTCTTGTTCATGGCGGTGCCCCCACACCTGGAACAGTGACACATAGGAGATGCTCAATTAATATATGGCAACCAAGTGAGTGAAGCAGCCAGAAGGGAAAGCTGGAACCTCTGTTCTCTGATCCCCACCTGAGTCACAGCTTCAGCTGCCTCTGGAAAGTATGAGCGACTGTATGAGTGAGAGTGAGATGGGGCCAGCGGGGGTGGGGCGACAGGAAGGAGAGGAGGGCAAGGGGGAAAGAGGAGGGGCTGAACCACAGCTCTAAAGGCAGCCCCAGGACCCACGAGTGCCTGTGTGCAGCGTGCGAAGCCCAGGAGCGTTGGGCAATTGTGGTTTTCCTCCCAGCCCGCAGGACCCAGCCGTGCAAGCCTAGCCCAGGCATCTGGGGCCTCGTCCACACAGGCATGGAGGAGACAGTGGTGCAGCCCTCGGTGTTCGTGGTGGATGGACAGACGGACATCCCGTTCAGGAGGCTGGAGCGCAAGCCCCGGAGACAGGCCTGCAGTGCTGCCAGGCTGAGTCTGGTCCTCCTGCTGCTGCTGCTCATGATCGGGCTGGCCCTGCAGGGCTGGTTCCTGCTGCACCTGCACTGGCGCCTGGGACAAATGGTCACCTCATTGCCGGTGAGTGGGGACTGGGGGCCAGAGGTAGGCAGGTCTCCTATGTCCCTGTGTGTCTCTCTGCGCATGGGTATGCAGGTCAGGGGACAGACTCAGAGCAGCCCAAGGCAAGTTCATTCATCTCCCTGAACCTCAATTTCCTTATCTGTGAAATGGGCATGAAAATAAGAGTGTCTACCTGAGATGGAATGAAATAGGTGCCCGTGGTGGCTGGCATAAAGCAAGTGTTCAAGCAATGGAAATCATTCTTCCTTTTTTTAGAAAAGTAAAATATAACTGCCCTGGTCAGTGTGGCTCAGTTGGTTGAACATTGTCCCATGCACCAAAAGGTCACCGGTCCAATTCCCAGTGAGGGGCACATGCCCAGGTTTCAGGTTCGATCTCCATGTTGTGGTGGATTGATGTTTCTCTCTCTCTCCCTCTCCCTTCCTTTCTCTACAATCAATAAATACATATTTTAAAAAATAAAATTAAGATATAACTGATATACAACATTGTGGAAGTTTAAAGTGTACAACATATTAATTTGATACATTTAGATTACAATATGATTGCTAGTGCCGCGTTAGCTAGCATCTGTATGGTGTCACTTCATTATCATTTCTTTTAGTTTGGGAATAAGTCAGATCTAGTCTCTTAGCAAGTTTAATGTTTACAAAACAGTTTTGTTGCCTGTAGCCCCTGGAATCGACCTTCTGACTGGCATATTCTGTATTAGCCATTCCTGATCACTATTATTGGGATTGCCGCTAATCCACTTTGTCCACATCGCTGAGAAACTCTCTGCATCCATTTCCAGTTGGTCGTGGGTGTGACTGTCTGTCTGCTGGCCATGCCTGTAGGTCTGTGTGTCCTATGTCATACCCAGGTGGTTAAGACCTTGTGTACTGTGTCTCCAGGTCATTTCTCTTTGTGTCTGGATCTGGTGGCCACATGTGCATGTCCATGTGGACTGTGCTGCTGTCCTGTATACATATACACACCCACATGTCCACGCACATGCCAGTCCACAGCCCATGGGTTGATGTTGTCTTTGTTTCTGGGTCCCTGTGTGTCACAGACCCACCTGGATCCACAAACCAGGCATCCATGTGTCTGCATCCACGTGTGTCTTGCCAGTGACACCTAAGTGTCCAGTGTCATGTGCCCATATCCACATGTTGGCATTTATGTCCCCATGTCTATGTATCTTGAACATTATTGAATAAACACTTGTAGAGTGTTTACTGCGTGCCAGGGGCTGTGAAACACTTTATACATACGAATTCATTGAATCCTTGGCAGGCACTCTTCATATGTCCATGTGCAGAGAGGAAAACTGAGGCATCATGTAGTTATGAGGTTACTGTGGTGTGTGTGCATGTGGCCCTGGGTGTGTACTAGTACCTGAGGGTGATGCTGGACCCATGATCTGCATGTGAGTCTGAGTGATGCCAGGGCAGGGGCCCCACCGGTCCTCACTCTGGGCTCCTCTGCATTTTCAGGAAAGAGATACAGGATCCTGGGAGCAGCTGACACCAGGTGAGTCAGGGTCCTGGTCTCCAGGGAGGGGCATCGGATGGTTCCCACGCTGCCCCCAACCCCATTGCCCAATAGGATTTGCACAAGGGACAGAAAGTCCCACAGGTGCCCCTCCCCCAATCCTGAGAAGCAGAAGTTTGTGTCACTCTGGGAAGGGTGGGGTTGACACCAGGAAGTGGACTTGATGACCTCTGGGAGGCTGGCCCTTACCTGCTTTCACCTCTGACCTCTGACTCTCTCTCCAGAGCCAAGATTCCACAAGGCCAACCCAGCAGCACATCTGACAGGTGAGGGGGACCCCGGGTCCTGGCAAGGGGTGAGGATCAGGGTGTCCTAGGGAGACCAGACAGACACACACATGTCAGAGTGTTCATTCACTCACTCACTCACTCAGTATTTATTCACAGAGTTGTCCAGAGCACAGGCGCTGCCTGGGTCCATGTATTTCTAATTTTATTCATTGAATAAACAGGGCTCACTACACGTCATGCACCATAACACACTTTATACATATTAATTCATTAACTCCTAAGCAGCTACTCTCCATACCTCCATTTTATTGAGACAGAAACTGAGACACACAGGTTTTAAGGCTGCTAGGCCAAGGTGGGTTCTGCCTGCATTCCTCAATCCTGCCAATACAAGGTGTTTTCTTGTGTGCGTGTGTTTTTTGTTGTTGTTGTTTTTAATACTTTTTTTAATTGATTTCAGAGAGGAAGGGAGAGGGAGAGATAGAAACATCAATGATGAGAGAGAATCATTGATCAGCTACCTCCTGCATGCCCCATACTGGGGATCAAGCCCGCAACCCCGGCATGTGCCCTGACTGGGAATCAAACCATGGCCTCCTGGTTCATAGGTAGATGCTCAATCACTGAGCTACGTTGGCCAGGCCACTACAGGGTTTTTGTGTGTGGTGTTTTTATTTTATTTATTTATTTATTTTTGTAATCCTCACCAGAGGATATTTTTTTCCATTGATTTTTAGAGAGAGTGGAAGGAAGGGAGGAAGAGGGAGACAGAGGACAGAAGGGAGAGAGAGAGAGAGAGATCAATTGGTTGCCTCCCGCATGAGCCCAGACTGACCAGGTCCAGGGATCCAACCTGCAATCCAGGTACCTGCCCTTGACTGGGAATCGAACCCATGGCCCTTCAGTGCTTGGGGTGGATGCTGTAACCACTGAGAACACTGGCCAGGGCAACCACTACCATTTTGGTGCTTTTCTCAAATTACGTAATTGCCTCATACCTCAGCTTTCCTGCCTATAAGAGGGCAACAAGACGAGTTAAGATGTATAAGAAGCAAGTGATTTCACTTCTCTGTGACTCAGTTTCCCAACCTGCCAGAGAGGACAAAGTGAATTCATACATAGAAAGTTCTCCAACAGCCTAACACAGAGGCAGAGGCTCAGAGAGGGGCGGTGATTGGCCTAAGTCACACAGCAAGTTTGGGACACGTGCTGACCAGTCTCCTTCCTCTCCCTCCCCAGGGGCCAACTTCAGTTTGACCAGCAAAGGGGGCCCACTGCTATGGGAGTCGAAGCTGGGCCTGGCCTTCTTGAGGAACCTCCGCTACCAAGACGGCGCCCTGGTGATTGTCCAAGCCGGCTACTATTACATCTACTCCAAGGTGCAGCTCGGGGGTGTGGGCTGCCCGCAGGAGCTGGCCAAAGGCCTGCCCATCACCCACGGCCTCTACAAGCGCACGCCTCGCTATCCCGAGGAGCTGGAGCTGTTGGTCAGCAGGCAGTCACCCTGTAAGCAAGGGACCGGCTCCCGCATCTGGTGGGACAGCAGCTTCCTGGGCGGCGTGGTGCACCTGGACGCGGGGGAGGAGGTGGTCGTCCGGGTGCTGGGGGAGCGCCTGATCCGGCTTCGGGATGGCACACGGTCCTACTTCGGGGCCTTCATGGTGTGAAGAACCGAGCAGTGTCTGATTGACAGGGGGTCTGACCAGAGAGGCGCCTCAGGAGACAGAAAATCCAGCAAGCGGAGGCCTTGGAGGGCATCCCAGGGACCCCAGAACTCAGCACTTGGGGAATCAGTAGGCACCACAAGGGGCCAAAAACCCCGCCACCCCTAGAGGTTGGAGACATTGCCTGATAACCACGTGTGACACAACACAAGTTATCAACACAACCCCAGACACCCACGCAGGCTGTACAGTCACACACATGATCATCACATCAGACTTCCACATGCCATGTCATAGTCAGACTCATCACACACTCACACACACAGAGAGAGAGAGACACACACACACACAGAGCCTGAAGTTCCTCTCAGCCAAGACGAACACATCCTGGGGTGAGGACCAGACGTTGTCTGTAACCCGGGCCCCTGACTGCTGGTCTTGGAATAAATGGCAAATGTTGCACCTTGGTCAACCTCATCTTAAGGCAAGAGTGGTTTGTAGAGACAGAGGAGTCGATGAATGACTCACAGACGTCAATTTATGGATAAGAAACCTGAACCCAGCTGGCTCAGCTCCAAGCAGGAAGCTTGGGGGAAAGCAGAGACTGCATGCCTGGGTCTGCCTTGCCCTCAAATCCACGACTCCTGAAGACGAGAGGACTACCTCCTGCCCAGCACCTTATTGCAGGCATCGGCACAGAGTGGCATACTCTCGGCATCCTGGAAGCTCAGAGTGACTGGGAGCTCAGGAAGAGTGTGGGGGGGAGAAGAAGTGACAATATGCATACAGATGGTCTGTGCAAATGATGTATACTTTGTTGTGATTGGAGGGAAGTCTTATTTCCAAGGACCCTAGGATGAGGGCTGGGATCAGAGGTGAATAAATTATTATTGTTACTGTCATTGTTGCCTGGTTACAGGGGTGAAGAAAACAGGCTTTGCCATCTGATAATCCTGGGGTCCCATTTCACACCACCACTTCCTGGCTGTGTGTCTTTGAGCAAGTCCTATCACCTTTCAGTACCTCGGTTTTCTCTTCTGCAAAATGGGCGATCACAGCAGTCCTTGCCTCCTGGGTCTGTTGTAAAGATGAAACCAGATCAGGCTTGGAAGAAGCCATTTGGTGTGGTGCCTGGCACACAGTCAGAGCTCCATAAGTGGGTGAGTGCCATATGTGAGTTACAAATACGAAGAGCATTTCTCGGGCACTTTCCCTATGCCCAACATCTCCTGTCACATACCTGGGCACAAGCGATTGCTGTCTCCATGTTCCTGATGGAGAGTCAGAGGCAGGGATGCTGCCCCCACCGCCACCCCCACCCCTATTAAGGACGCAGGGCTTCATGCCTCTCTGCCCTTACTGGGCTGGTGGGAGGTGGGACAGCCCCAAAGGCCAGGCCCCAGCCCCCGCTGGAGTTTCCTTTACTCTCATCACGGTCTTTCTGTTTCCGTGGCTTTGGTGAGGAGACCAAGGTGTGGGGCCAATGTATTTATTTATCTCAGCCACCGACTTCCGCTTGGGGATGGAACTCTCACTAAGTTTAACCTCCAAAGATCATTCCTGGGAGGGGCCTCCCAGCCTTGAGGTGAAGGAGAGGAAGAGAAAGGGTGGGTAAGGAGGATGGGTAAGAGTGGGAGGGATATGGAAAAAGAGGGAGGGGAGAGAAGAATGGAGGGGAAGGAGAAGGGAAAGTCTGAGAGAGCCCTGCGGGTGCACAGGCTGCTGCAGCAGGACACCTAGACCGGTTTCAGATAATGTGGGGGGGGCAGGAAGTCCCTAGCTCAAGCCACTAACCTACTTTTCAGTAGAAGTTGATCTACATGATTTCCGCTTTTACCCCCTGGGCTCTGGTCTTTACCGATTTCACCCTCTCCTCCGCCCCCAATAAACTCTTCCTCAAGACCTCTCAGGCCCTGGGCAGGAAACCCTCCCCGCTTGTCAAGATTTAGAGGTGGTAGAAGTGAAAATAATGCTGATAAAATCACTTATTCATTTCCTAGTATGAGGCTGTGCCCCTCCTGCTCTATGTCACTGCAGTCAAACACTGAGATGCCTCCTCTTTGAGAAACAGAATGGTTCTTAGCCCAGAGCCAGACCGCCTGCGTTCAAAGCCCCACTCTGACACTTCTGGGCGTGTGATCTTGAAATGCATCTATTCGTGGCTTCGCTGGGCCTCAGTTTCCTCGTTTGTAAAACAGGATGCACAGTGGCCTCTACGTTACTCTGATTATTGTGAGATGGAATGACTTGAATCTTTAAGCATTTTTCCAGACTTGGCCCACAGGGAGCTCTTTAATCCTTGGTAAATTGAGGATTTTGTAAGCATGCTTGTAATCACACACACATTTACATTTTGAATTCTTTTCAGCTGTTATGTCAAAGGTGACCTTTCATCCATAGGCCACATGTAGTCACTGAGTGTGTTTTAAAAATGGGAATTGGTAGCCAATATTTAAACATTATGAAACTTGGCAAGTGGACAAATACAGATTCCTGGATTTACTTGGAAAGTTGGAACCTGTGACAACAACCCAGGTTGGGGCAGGTGGTGGCTGTCCCCTTTGGAGCAGGCATGAACTCACCAGCTCACCACAGTCTCCACCACTCCCAGTTGTCTCTCACACGAAGGCTGAATGTCAGTTGCCTTTCCTCAGTAGGGTGTGAGGTTGTTTTTTCTTATTCTTTTTAAAAAATTTATTGATTTTTTTTTTTAGAGAGAGAGAGAAAGAAATATCAGTGTGAGAACAAGACATGGACTGGCTGCCTCCTGCATGCCCCTTGCTGGGGATCAAGCCTGCAACCTGGGCACATGCCCTGGCCGGGAATTGAACTGGCAACCTTTCCATGCAGTGAATGATGCCCAACCAACTGAGCAACACCCGCCAGCCAGGGTGCAGTTGTTTTCTTAAAGTAATAATAATCATTAATTACAGGTCATGCTTCTCACGTTCTCATTGGGTGCCAGACACTGTGCCAAGTGCATTAATTCACAGTAGCTCATTTCATTCTCACAATCACCCTGTTATGATGCCCATTTTATGGATGGCGAAGTCCAGACACAAAGAGATTAAAAAAGATGAGACTTAGAGGTGAGAAAATAGATGGCAACCTGAGATGACCATGAGTTTCAAGAAAATATGAGTGTATAGTTGTATTAGTTTCCTATTACTGCTGTCCCACCAACTTAGTAACGTAAAGCAATACGAATTTATTACCTTACAGTACTGGAAGTCAGAAGTCAGACATGAGTATATAGGACTGAAATCGAGATGTTGGCAGGAAGAATTTATCCCCCAAATCCTTTTTCTGGGTCTGATTCTGTGGGAGCCCAATGGACATATGTATAGGACACATGAGTCTCAACACACCAGGAATGCAAATAATTTAACTTTCTTTTTGTTCCTAATACAATTTAATTTATGCAAAGATCCCTTTGCACCAGGGTGCTGGGAAGTGGCTAGCAGTCAACTGGGAACCGCCCCTTCCCACATGTTCCTTTTCCAAGACTGTCAAAATTCCAGGGAATTCAGGAAATGCCAAGGCATTCAGGGTGAAGGAAGGGTCAATCTGATTGCTGAACTATACATCCACACATGTGCCCAGCATCAACCTGCTTCTTCTTTTTTTAATGTGTATATATATATATTATCTAATAAAAGAGAAACATGGTAATTAGCGTACGTCTGCTACCCTTCCCATTGACTAATCAGCGTGATATGCAAATTAACTGCCAGCCAAGATGGCGGCCAGCAGAAAGGCAGCTTGAAGCGAACATGCGG
>NW_006291021.1:50200-61767 GCF_000327345.1 Myotis davidii
TCTTGGCATGTGGGGACGATGCTCTAACCCTCTGAGCTGCCCAGCCAGGGCTCTTGGCCTGCCTTCAAGTTTTTATTTATTTTTAATGTATTTTCATTGATTGATTTCAGAGAGGAAGAGGGAGGGAGAGATAGAAACATCAATGATGAGAGAGAATCATTGATCAGCTGCCTCCTGTGCGCCCTCTACTGGGATGGAGCCCAAAACCCAGGCATGTGCCCTTGAACTGGGACTCTTCAGTTCGCATGGTCAACTCTATCCACTGAGCCAAACCACCTAGGGCTCAACCTGCTTCTGATCCATCAGCCCTCCACTTGGAACTTGTGACCTGTCAAGAAGGGTGCAATCTCTGCTCCTCCCTATACTTGGTGATAAGGTTGATTTGAGACCAGGAAACTCTGAAGCAGCCTGTGGCTTCAACTGCCCAGAGACACCATTGAGTCATTTCCTTTTGGGGGCCCTGCAACACTCTGGGCTCTGCAGTGGGGTCCCTCATAGCACTTCTCTGGGGAACTTTCCATGTTTCCAGCTCTCTCTTTTTTTTTCCTTTTTTCTTTTCTTTTTTCTAAAAGCAGAGCACAGGAACTTCCTCCCTGTTCTGGGTGCTGGACTGTGCCCCCCTAAAATTTATATGTTGAAACTCTAAGCCCCAATATCTCCGAATGTGACTGTATTTGGAAATAATGCCTTTAAAGGGCAAATTAAGATAAAATGAGGTCATTAGAGTTGGCCCTAATCCAATATGACTGATGTCCTTATAAAAAGAGATTAGGTCACACACACACACACAGAGGGAAGGCCATGCAAAGACTCAGGGAGAAGGTGGCCACCCACAAGCCAAGGCTTCAGAAGGAACCAGCCCTGCCCACACTTTGTTCTCAGACTTCCAGCCTCCAGCACTGTGAGAGACTAATTTCTGTTGTGTAAGCCCTCTAGTTTGTGGTACTTTACTATGGCAGCCCTAGCAAACTAATACAAGACTTCTCCTCTTTCCACACGTCCCCGGTCATCTTGTTCTTGACTGAGAGGGTGCGGGGGCGGGGGGGCGCGGGGTATTGGAAGTGGGATTTTTATAAGCGAAAGAGAAAGGCAGAGGCTGAGAAGTTGTGCAGTGGAAGTAGAGGTTGGAGTGATGGATGCAGTTGCCGGGGGAGGGGCATCCACAGGCCAGGAATGCAGGTGGCCTCTGGAAGTTGGAAAAGGCAAGAAAATAGACCCATCCCTAGAACTTCCAGAAAGAATACAGCCCTGCTGACACCTTGATTTTAGCCCAACAAAACTGATTTGGACTCTGACCTCTAGGACTGGAAGATAACCAATTTGTGTTTTCAAGCTTCTAAGTTTGCAGTAACTTGTTACAGGAGCATTGAATCTGTTGGTCAAATTGGAGGGTATGGCTATCTTTATAACATTGAATCTTCCAGTCAATGAACATGGTATGATTCTCCTTTTAATGTGCCTCAATAATGTTTTATAACTTTCTTCACAAATAATTTGAACCATTTTTAGATTTATTTCTCAGTGTTTCACATTTATTGGTGCTGTTATAAATGGCATCTTTTTAAAATATATTTTATTGATTTTTTACAGAGAGGAAGGGAGAAGGATAGAGAGTTAGAAACATCGATGAGAGAGAAACATCAATCAGCTGCCTCCTGCACATCTCCCAGGTACATGCCCTTGGCCGGAATCGAACCTGGGACCTCTCAGTCCGCAGGCCGACGCTCTATCCACTGAGCCAAACCGGTTTCGGCAAATAGCATCTTTTTAAAATTATATTTTCTAGCATCTGTTGCTAGTATATACAATGCAATAGATGTTTGTAGTCATCACAATGACATTGGAAAATGTCCCTAAGTGGACATTCTTCTCTTGTTTCTGATCTTTAAGTGAATGCTTTTAATGTTTCACCATTAAGATGAATCTGTGATAAGATTTTTAGGTAGTCCTTATCAGATTAAGGAAGTCCCCTAATTTGCTAAGAGATTTTTTCAAATAATGAATGTGTTGTATGTTATTAAATAGTTTCTCTGGATCTCTTAAGAATATCGCACAATCCCATCCCCCTTGAACTGATAATGTGGTGAATTATGTTCCTCAATATTCTAATGTTAATTCAGCCTTTATTTCTGGAATAAATCCAACATGATCGTGATGTATTTTTTAATACATTACCATATTTAATTTGCTGATGTTTGCATTTGTGTTTTAGAGGGAGATTTTTCTAACTTGTAGTCTCTATTTCAGCGTTGGGTATTAAGGCAGTGCTGGCTTCATGAAAGGAACTGGGTGTGGGTACTGTTATCTATGTTCAGGAACAGTTTGTATATGGTTAGCAGGTATTTAGTAGAATTCATTGGTAAACACATCTGGATCTGGTGTCTTATTTGTGGGAAGGGTTTTTTTGTGGAGGAAGGTTTTAAAGTTATTATTCAACCAGAGGCCCAGTGCACAAAAATTTGTGCACTTGGGGAGGGGGGTCCCTCAGTCAGGCCTATGCCCTCTTGCAGTCTGGGACCCCTCAGAGGATGTCCACCTGCTGGGTTAGGCCCACTCCCTGGGGGATTGGGCCCAAGCTGGCAGTCAGACAGCCCTCTGGCAGCCTGGCAGCCCTCAGGGGATGCCCACTTGCCAGCGGGGAACAGGTCTAAGCTGCAGCCGGACATCCAGAGCGCTGCTGAGGAGGCGGGAGAGGCTCCACCACCACCACTGTACTGGCAGCCGTCAGCCTGGCTATGGCTGAGCAAAGCTCCCCCTGTGGGAGCGCACTGACCACCAGCGGGCAGCTCCTGCATTGAGCATCTGCCCCCTAGTGGTCAGTGTGTGTCATAGTGACCAGTCATTCCCAGTCTTTCTGCTATTAGGGTCAGTTTGCATGTTACCCTTTTACTATATAGGATTGGGACCTGGTGCACGGGAGGGGGCCGGCTGGTTTGCTCTGAAGGGGGTCCAGAATCAGGGGGGGGGGCCTGCTTGGGGGCCTGGCCAGCCTGGTTGACTGAAAGCAGGTATCTGGAGTTTGTTTAGCTTCTATAATTGCAACATTGTTGCATCCGGAGCTCAGAGCTGGGCTGAGGCAGGCGGGGAACCTTGGCATCCTCCATCACTGGAGCAGCAAGCCTCCTGCTCTCTTCAGCTGCATGGCTGCTGGCCACCATCTTTGTTGGCAGTTAATTTGTATATCCTGCTGATTCGCCAATAGGAAGCATAGTGAAGTTATGGTTAATTACCATGTTTCTCTATTATTAGATAGGATTCTTTTTGAATACTCAGAATTCAATACCTGGCTCACTGATTTTCATTTAAGGCTATAAATTTCCCTCTAGGTGTTACTCTAATTACATGTGAGAAGTTTGACATGTAATGATTTTTAGTTCTAGAGATTAAAATATTGTATTCCTGTGTTCTGCTTTGCTAATGAATTTTATCTGCCTTTTTCCTTTTCCATGGTATAAATCTTGAGCTTCTCACCCTTGTTTATTACCTGTTGGTGCCAATGAACAAAATGGCCACACATCCTTAAAAACTACAAGGTTTCCTAATGACTGGATAAAAAAAGAGAGAGAGGAAAGGAAGGAAGAAGAAAGAAAGAAAGAAAGAAAGAAAGAAAGAAAGAAAGAAAGAATTCTCCAACGATTTTTAATATTAATTTTTTTAAATGTTGACAGTATTACAAATGTCCCCCCCACACACACACTTTGCCCTCTTCCACTCAGACCCTACCTTAGCCCAGGCTTTCATCACATTATTGTCTGTGTCCATGGGTTATGCATATATGCATATATGTTCTTTGTTTAATCTCTTCCCATTTTCCCCATCTCCACCCCCTCCCCTCTTGCATCTGTCAGTGCATTTATGTTGGGTATATATCTAAGGGTACATCTGCCTATGTTCAATCTTCAAGAAGAAGGACAAAATAGAGTTACTCTTGCACTGGCTGTTGTTGCTCAATGGTTAGAATGTCAATCTACACATTGAAGGGTTTCGGGTTTGATTCCCAGTCAAGGGCATGTACCTGGGTTGCAGGGACGATCCCTGGCTCTGGTCAGGGAGCATCCAGAAAGTGACCAATCCATGTGTCTCACATCAGTTTCCCTCACTCTCTCTGCCCCTCCCCCTTCCTCCCTCCTTTCCACTCTCTCTAAAAATCAGTGGAAAAAATATTCACAGGTGATGATTAACAAAAAAATAAAATAATATAATATATAGTTATTCTTCGAGATATGAAGACCTGTTATATACAGTAATTTAGAAAGTGTAGTATTAGAATGTAAATGTACAAATGAAAGGTAAGAGAATATTTATTTATGTTATGGTAAGCAAATATTTTAACATAAAAATACTAAATATAAAGAAAAATATCATTAAATGGTATTATTAAATTAAATATTGATAGACAGCGTTAAAATTAAGATCTGTTTTTCAAAAGGCACCAGTTCAGTGAATGAAAAAGTAATCCACAGGGTGAGAGGAGATATCTTGCAAAAATATAATTGACAAAGGGCTCACTTCCAGACTATATAAAGAATTTCTATAGCCTGGCTGGAATGGCTCAGTGGTTGAGCATCGACCTTCCTCCCTGGTCTCGATTTGATTCCTGCTCAGGGCACATGCCCAGGTTTCGGGCTCAATCCCCAGTGCGGGGGTGGAGGGTGCAGGAGGCAGACTATCAATGACTCTCTCTCATCATTAATGTTTCTATCTCTCTCTCCCTTTCCATTCCTCTCAGAAATCAATAAAAATTTATTTTAAAAAAAGAATTTCAATAAATCAAAAAGGAAAAGACGCAAAACCATACTTTACATAAAATAATATGCAAACAACAAACATGAAAGCGTTCTCAACCATACTAACCATCAAGAAAATGCAATGAAGGTCACCTGGGGATCTCATCATAGAACAACTAAAATTTAAGACCTACAATACTAAGTTGCTATAATAGAGCAATAGAAGTTCTCACATTTGACTTGTGGAGATGAGATCATGACACCTGCTTTGGAAACTGGTAGTATCTAATAAAGAGAGGGAGGGAGGGAGGGAGACAGCGAGAGAGAAAGATGGGCGGGGAGGGGGCAGAGAGAGAGAAAACTCAAATTGCCAAAATCAGAAATGAAAATGAGGACATTATTACTGATTTTTAAAAAATAAAAATGGAGCTCTAACCAGTTTGGCTCAGTGGATAGAGTGGCAGCCTGAGGACTCAAGGATCCCAGGTTCGATTATGGTTAAGGGCATGTACCTTGGCTGCAGGCATATCCCCAGTAGAGGGTGTTCAGGAAGCAGCTGATCGATGTTTCTCTCTCATTGATATTTCTAAGCTCTCTATCCCTCTCCCTTCCTCTCTGTAAAAAATCAATAAAATAAATTTTAAAAATAAAAATGGATTACAAGAGAATGCTATTAAAAGTTCTATGCCAACAAATTAGATAATATAGATAAAAGGACAGATTCTTAAAAATACAAGATCTACCAAAACTGATTCAAGACAAAATAAAAGATTTGAATAGACTTATAATAAGGAAGAAGAGTAAAGCACTAATCAAAAACCTCCCAAGAAAGAAAAGCCCAGGATTGATGGCTTCTATGGTGATTTCTACCAAATATTTAATGAAGAATTAACACCAATCTCTCTCAAACTCTTCCCCCCTCTCCCCCCCAAAAAAAGCAAAGAGGAAGAAACACTTCTAACTCATTCTGAAGACAATGTTACCTTGTTACCAAAGCAAGACAATGGCATCACAAGAAAACTACAGGCAAATATCACTTATGAATATAGATACAGAAAGAAAGCCCAGTCCAGCAATATGTGAAAAGGGTCATATATCATGACTGCTTGAGATTTATTTCCAGAATTCAAGGATGGTTCAATACATAAAAGTCAGTTAATGTAATACACCACATTGACTTCCTGTCAAGATGGTGGTGGTAAATGTAGGACTTGAATCCTTCCACAACCACATCAAAAAGACAATGAAACTACATAACAACCATCATTCAGAACTGCCTGAAATCTAGCTGAATGGAAATCCTACAGCTCTAGGTTTAAAGAAGCCACATCCAGACTGGTAGGAGGGGCAGAGAGGAGAAATAGACTAATCCCACAACCATATGTGGCAGTTTAAAATCAGGAGAGTTATCTTGGCTGCAGAGGTTCCCCCAGAGGAGTGAGGGGTATCAGCCCCACACCAGACCTCGCAGTCCAGGGTTCCAGTCCTAGGAAAAGAAATCCTCATAACTTCGGGCTATAAAAAACAGTGTGGATTGTGGTGAAGTAAGACAGAGGGCGCTGGAGTCCCAGGTAGTTCCTCTTAAAGGGCCCATGCACAGACTTACTTGGACTCACTCCCTCTGAGTTCCAGTGCTGGGGCAGCAGCTTGAAAGGAACCAGGGACATACAGGGAGGAACTGAATCGTCTGGCATCAGAGTGAGTGCTGGGGGAGCAGCTTATAGCCAGACAGAAGTGCCTCACACACACATACACACACACACACACACACACTCACACACACACACACACACACACACACACGCACAGAGAGAGAGAGAGAGAGAGAGAGAGAGAGCTAACAAGCAGGCACCATATCTGCATCTCCATCAACCTGGCTTACACTAGTTGACCCACCCTGGTGATTCCCTAAGACCCCACCTCACCCAACTTCTGGGCTCATCCAACCTGTTTCCAGTGGCTTTAGCCAACTGCCTTCTCTTGCCTCATGCTTCAGACTTTCCTAAAATCTCTCAAGCAAGCAGCATCTGAACGCTGTGTACCCCCTACCTCCTGCTAAGTAGCCCCAGGCCCACCAGTAGCAGCAGCCCGCTTTGGTTCACAGCTTGGCCTCTCCTGGGCACCTCCAAGCCCAACTTAAGTAGCAGTCATCTGCAGATTACTCTGTAGCTCGTGCCAGTTGACCCCAGGCAAGACACAGGCAGTGGCAGACTTTGCACCTCCCGGGAGGGCCCAGAGCCAGTGCACCCAGTGGACAGCTTCAGACCATGCTGATTACAACCCTACCACCTCCATGAGCAATACATTCAAGGGGCAGACTCAGTGGGCACCAAAGCCCCACTGAAACAAGTCCTGCTCTGTAAGGTGGACTCCTGCACAGCAGCTCCTTTGCTGTAGTTGCAGTTAATCCTCATAATCAATTTGCCTAGGGGTCAATCCCTCCCAGTGGTGCCAACAGAAATCAAGGCTCAACTACAACAGGACAGTGTACACTGTCTACACAGGGGCACACATGAAGCACCCACCTCAGGAGCCTGAGGAGGCTGTGCCACTGGGCCCTACAAGACACCTATTACACAAGGCCACTCTACCAAGACTGGGAGATGTAGCAGCTCTACTTAATGTATACAAACAAACAGGGAAACAGCCAAAATGCAAAGACAAAAATCCAGGTTCCAAATGAAAGAACAGGAGTAATATCCCAAAAAATAGAACTAAATGAGAGAGGGAGGCAATAAATGAAATGGAGGCAAGCAAACTACCAGATACAGAGTTTAAAACAATGCTTATAAGGGTGTTCAAGGAAGTTAGTAAGAATTTCAACAGCATCAAAAAAGAATCAACAGTAGAGTAGATGACACTGGGAATCAAATCGGTGATTTGGAATATAAGCAAGCAAAAAACATCCAAACAGAACAGCAAAGAGAAAAAGAATCCAAAAAATATGAAGATAGTGTAAGAAGCCTCTGGGACAGCTTGAAGCATACCAACATTCTCATCATGAGGGTGCCAGAAGGAGAAGAGAGAGAGAAAGAAATTGGAAACCTTTTTGAAAAAATCACAGAAAATGTCCCTTATTTGGGGGAAGAAAATAGACATACAAATCCAGGAAGCATAGAGAGTCCCAAATAAGATGAGTCCCAAAGAGGCGCACACTAAGGTACATTATAATTGAAATGCAAAAGGTTAGAGGGTGAGAATCTTAACAGCAGCAAGAGAAAAGCAGTTAGTTACCTACAAGGGAACTCCCATAAAACTGTCAGCTGATTTCTCAACAAAAACTTTGCAGGCCAGAAGGAGTGGCAAGAAATATTCAAAGTGATGTAAAGCAAGGACCTACAACAAATATTACTCTACCCAGCAAAGCTATCATTTAGACTTAAAGGACAAGTAAGAGTTTCCCAGACAAGAAAAAGCTAAAGTTCATCACCACCAAACCAGAATTACATGAAATGTTAAAGGGTCTTGTTTAAGAAGAAGAAAAATATAAAAAATATGAACAATAAAATGACAATAAATACATATATGTTAACAATTGAATCTAAACATTAAGATAAACAAACAAGCAGAACAGAAACAGATTCATTTATACAGAGAACATTTTGATGGTTGCCAGATGGAAAGGGTCGTTGGGTATTGGTGTAAAAGGTGAAGGGATTAAGAAGTACAAATTAGCCTGACCGCTCTGGTTCAATGGTTGAGCATTGACCTATAAACTGGGAGGTCATGGTTTGATTCGCAGTCAGGGCACGTGCCCGGGTTGTGGGCTCAATCTCCACTGGGAGTCATGTAGGAGGCAGCCAATCAATGATTTTCTCTCATCATTGATTTCTATCTCTCCCTCACCCTCCCTCTCTGAAATCAATAAAAATATTTTTTTAAAAAAAGAAGTACAAATTGGTGCCCTGCCCGGTTTGGCTCAGTGGATAGAGCATTGGCCTGCGGACTGAGAGGTCCCGGGTTCAATTCCGGTCAAGGGCATGTACCTTGGTTGCGGGCACATCCCCAGTGGGAGGTGTGCAGGAGGCAGCTGATCGATGTTTCTCTCTCATCAATGTTTCAAACTCTCTATCCCTCTCCCTTCCTCTCTGTAAAAAAATCAATAAAATATTTTTTAAAAAGAAGTACAAATTGGTAGTTACAGAATAGTCATGGGGATGTAAAGTACAGCATAGAGAATATAATCCATAATATTCTAATAACCATGGTCAGATGGGTATGAAATTTATCAGGATGACCACTTAGTAAGTTATTTAATGTCTAATCACTGGAGTTTCCACCTGAACTAGTATAATATTATATGCCAATTGTAATTGAAAAATAAAACTGATTTTAAAATGTAATACACTACATTAAGAAAACAAAGGGATACAACATATTATCATTCTACTTAGTGCAGCAAAAGCTTTTGACAAAACTCAAAACCATATTCACATGCCAAGTAAAATAAGTCAGACAGAGAAAGACAAGTACTGTCTGATTACTCTTATATGTGGAATCTTAAAAAAAAATAAAGCTTATAGATACAGGAAAGAGATTGATTATTTCATAATCATTCAAAAAGGGGGCTCGGGTGGGAGAAATGGGTGAACTTTAAAAATTTATTTTAATTTAATTTATTCTAAAACTTACTATTTTGGAAGGTCATCTATGTCTAACTAATATGCAGTGGTTTGGTTATTCTCAGTTTACACTAAATTTGGAAGGATACTGAAGTTACAAGCAATTGAAGCGATCTATACCCTCACAGCATGCAAAGTAAGGAATCACAGTAATCGCCCGAACCAGTGATTAGCTGTCAAAAAAACAGCTGAGCAAAAGTGACTTCATGGGGGAAAGGTGCCCTCTTCACACCGCACTTGGTGCACAGCCAATGCATTGCAGGTGCTCAAAGGTGTTGCAGTGGAGACGCCCCTGGCCAGCCACGCTCTTATGCCTAGCTGCATGTGTAGCCAAGGAGCCCTCATTGGAGGGACTTTTCATAAAGAGCCTGATAATGACTCCCGACATACATATGAAAATGAACAATGTCCTGACACACACTACAACATGATGGGCCTTGAAAACATGATGCTCACTGAAAGAAGGCAGACACAAAAGACCACATATTGCATGATTCCATTTGTATGAAATGTCCAGAATAGGTAAACCTGTAGAGACAAAGTAAGTTAGTGGCTCTCAGGGTCTGGGGATGGAAGATTTGTTCAGGTTTCATTACACAGGTGTAAACAATAATATAAATGGAGCTACTTTACAGTGAAGCTGGAGCCCTGGCCGGTTGGCTCCGTGGTTGAGGCATCAGCCCATGCATTGAAAGGTCACAGGTTCGACTCCCCATCAAGGGCATGTACCTCTGTTGTAGGTTCGCTCCCTGGCCCGGGTTGGGGCATGCGCTGAAGGCAATCAATTGATGGGTCTCTCTCACATCGATGTTTCTCTCTATCCCTCCCCCTCCTTCCTTTCCTCTCTCTCTCTCTCTCCTCTCTGAAAATCAATGGGAAAAAAAATATTCTCAGGTGAAGATGAACAAAAAATTTTAAAAAGTTGCAGTTTCAATTCTGGTAAGGGCACATGCCAGGGTTGTGAGCTTGATCCCCAGGAGGGGGCGTGCAGAGAGCAGCTAATCAATATTTTGCTCTCACATTCATCTTTCTTTCTCCCTCTCCCTTTCTCTATCTCTAAAAACCAATAATAATAAATAATAATAATAAATATTTAAAATGGAGCTGGAGCTGCCATCCCAGAGGAACTGCCTTGCACATCTTATTTTTCAAACCTTTGGAACGTTATAGCAGGGCCAAATAACCGTTGGACTGGGACTAAAGAAACCTTGTGTCCCATATGGATAATAAAGACCATTATAAACTGATGATAAGCATAACCAATGGACATAAGACACTGGGGACTAGGGGAAGCCAGGGGAATGTCAAGCGGGGGGGCGAGGAGGGCAGGGGGGGAGGAGACATGTAATACTCTTTGTAATACTTTAAGCAATAAAACAAAATTTAAAAATAAAATAAAATAAAAACCTTGTGTCCCAAACAACTGTTTGCAATGATGACGACCAGATCGAAAGTTAAAAACATTCTTTAGAATTATCATCCCTATGTTATCTGCATCAATAGAGATACCTTTCTTCTATTGATATAATTGTTTCCCTTCCCTTTCTCACAAATACCCTTTGCCTTTGTCTCCTAATTGGAACACTATTTGAACTTCTGCCTGACTCACTGCTCACCAAATAGCTATTCTTATTATCTCCGGTAAACGCTTATTTGCCTCTCCCTTTGAAAGAGCTTTTATTTTCAGGCTGACATCGGTATAACTGATTTAAATCCTTGGTCATTGGTGATGAACTCAATCTCTTCTCCCCTCTCTTAAGATTAGAGGGGAGGGGGGTGGGAGGGCTGAAAGTTCCAACCCTGTAATCACATGTTGGTTTTTCTGGGATAGCCCCTATCCTGAAGCTATCCAGGGGCCCAAGAGTCACTTCAATGCATAAACTCAGGTATGTTTGAAAGGGAATTGTTCTGAATAACAAAAGATACTCCTCTCACCCCCATCATCAAGAAATTCCTATGGTTTTAGCTCTTGGGCCAAGAACCAGTGATGACCAAATATAGATTCCTTATTATATCACAACTAGGGGCCCGGTGCACGAAATTCATGCACAGGGTGTGTGTGGGGGCGGGGGTGTCCCTCAGCCCAGCTTGCCCCCTCTCACATACTGGGAGCCCTCAGGCGTTGACCCTCATCGCCCTCCAATCGCAGGATCGGCCCCTTGCCCAGGCCTGACGCCTTTGACAGAGGCGTCAGGCCTGGGCAGGGGACCCTCATTTC
>NW_006291021.1:62707-67438 GCF_000327345.1 Myotis davidii
TGGCAGTTAACTGCCAATCTTAGTTGGCAGTTAATTTGCATATAGCCCTGATTAGCCAATGAAAAGGGTAGTGTCATACGCAAATTACCATTTTTCTCTTTTATTAGTGTAGATATCACAGAGGGCGGCCTCTGATATTCTGTAAACTGGAGACTAGGAACCTGAAGATGGGAATGAGCGAATAGAACAAAGTTCTGAGCCCTAGTACTTGCGAACATAACCTTCTTTGGAAATAGGGTCTCTGCAGATATAATTAAGATAGAGCAAAGGAGCTTGTATCTCAATAAAGGGGTACAACTGGTGGTAAGCACGGGGCCTGCAAGTAAGAGTCCCTGTGAGTCAGAGCGTGGCTGACAAATCTTGTCTTCATGGGCATACAGTCAATAACTATTTATTAAGCACCTACTTTGTTCCAGGCACTGTTATAAACACTGGAATTAGAGTCCACCCTCACTCCCAGATCAGATTTCACAATTGCTAGTCTTCCCCTTCCCAGAGGGGGTTCCTGAGGAGCCACACTAAGTTAGACATGGGAGGAGGCAGATCATTCCAGGCTTTGGTTCTATGGGCTTGCTACTGAGATCCACACATTACCCCGGATGCAGAGACTATTCCTCCTCACTCAGGTATTCTGACTTTACAGCTTGATGCTGTAACAGGCAGGACTTTGGGGCCATCTCTCTCAGGGAATGGTGACTGCATTTTGCATGCAGGAAGATTGACCTAAGTTTTTGGTGACTTGATGGGTGGATTTTAATAGTGGTTGGTGTTTCCCACCTAATATTTTCAGCTTTTCTCCTTCTAGGCTTATGGAAGTCCACCACTTCCCTGCGTTCTCTGAAGCTAGGCAGGCAGCACGACATGCTTTGGCCAGTGGAAAGTGAATGATACTGACAGTTCAGCTACCATAAGCAGATCTGGGCCCCTCACTGATCTGCACATAACAGGAGCAAGTAATAAACGTGTATTGCATGAGTACGTTTCAGGGATGGTTGTTATTACGGTGTAACCTATCCTAGCCTACCCTGACCAGCATACAAGCTTCAGGAGAAGGAGGAAATATCAGCTTTGACAGTGAAATTAAAGATTTTTTAGCTCCTATCAAGGCAGTAGTGTCTCTCTCTCTCTCTCTCTCTCTCTCTCTCTCTCTCTCTCTCTCTCTCTTTCCAGAGAGGGAGAGAGAGAAAGATACATCAAAGATGAGAGAGAATCATTGATCAGCTGCCTCCTGCACACCCCCTACTAGGAATTGAGCCTGTGACCTCCTAGTTCATAGGTCAATGCTCAGCCACCGAGTCACACCAGTCGTGTCAAGGCAATCATCTTGAAAGCTGGCTTGTGGAGAAATTACTCAATATAGGAAACCAGTGTGTTTGCCCTCTAAGCTCCAACCCAAAAGCCCGCAACCTAGGCTTCTGCTCACACAGCTCCAGTCCACTCAGCCTTCCCTCTGCAAGAGTCCAAGGGAAAAGAAATAAAGAATCAATGGGAAACATATCCTCGGGTAAGGAGAGGAAGGAGGAGGAGGAGGAGGAGGAGGAGAAGGAGAAGAAGAAGGGCAATCACCTCTTCCAGCCATCATCTTCTCCATTGTGGCTTTGCTACTACCAAGCCCAGTACTGGTTTGTTGCTATTCTCTGCTGCAAGCATGTCAAACTCACAGCCCCTGGGCCACATGAAGCCCACAATGAATATTTTTGTGGCCCAGACAATATAACGGTGTGTAAGAAATGTTTTAATAAACATTTCATAACTTAATTTTTACAATATCCTGTTATACGTCATTATTAATAATGAACTGCAACATTCGCTAATGACTAATTACTAAGTATGATTAATACTAGAGGCCCAGTGCACAAAAATTTGTGCACTTGCGGGGGGGGGGTCCCCTCAGCCCAGCCTGCACCCATTTGCAGTCCAGGACCCCTTGGGGGATGTCCACTTGTCAACTTAGGCCCACTCCCCAGGGGATCAAGCCTAAGCTTGCAGTCAGACATCCTTCTAGCAGCCAGGGAGCCCCTCAGGGGATGTCCATCTAAAGGCTTAGGCCCCCAAGGGATCGGGTCTAAACCGTTAGTTGGACATTCTTAGTGCTGCCACGGAGGTGGGAGAGGCTTCTGCCACCACCTCTGCGCTGGTTTGTTCATGTAATGCAGATACATTTTAATTAATATTTTATTAACTTTTTATTGTTTTAATATTTTAATTTGAAATAATCTCATACATGTAAAAAAACTATAAAATACTACAGCATATCATATGTGTCCTTCACCCAATTTCTTAGGCGTTAATAATTTAAACATAACCATTATACAACTAACGGAATTTGGAATATATTTTTCTTATAATCTCTTTAATGTTACTTAATCCATTTACTTTGTTTTTGTTAATCTTCACCCAAGAATATTTTTCCATTGAATTTTAGAGAGAGTGAAGGGAAAGGGAGAGACACATTGATTGGTTGCCTCTTGCACATGCTCTGATAGGGACTGGGGGGTCAAGCCAGCAACTGAGGTACATGCCCTTGACTGGAATCTAATCTGGGACCTTTCAGTCCAAGGGCTAATGCTGTATCCACTGAGAAAAACAGGCTGCAGCTTAATTCATTTACTTTTAATCTATATGTGTCTTTATATTTAAAGTGGGTTTTGTTTTTGATTCACCTCATAATCTGTCTTTTAATTGGTGCATTTATGCCACTGATTTTCGGAGTGCTTACTGATAGAGTTACTGCCATATCAGGTGGCTTCTGGACTTCTGGGGCTGGCCAGCAGCCCGAGATCAGATCCGATCACAGGCGGCAGGCAGGCGGCTTCTGGGGTCGCACACGGGGGCCTGGATGGCAGCTTGCACTGGCGGCTCGTGCTGTCCCACCCTGCCTGCAGTATGCAAATTAGTCTCCATCTTTGTTGGCAGTTAATTTGCATATTGCACTGATTAGCCAATGGGAGGCATAGTGAAGGTATGGTCAATTACCATGTTTGTCTATTATTAGATAGGATTACATTCATTTCCCTTACATGTCTTGCATGCAGGTGCACCATTTCTCTCCACTAATACTAGCAACGAGTATTTTAGCAGCCGATTGCCATATCATTAGTTTTAAACTAACTTGTTTGGTGTGCGCAACAGGAAATATTTCACTTTCTGAGAACAAGAAAAATAGGTTTATTTGTGTGACACTTATTAATTTGTGCAGTTATTCAGTGTCTGGTAAGTGCACATTCAAGAAAAAAATATTAATTTTTATTAAAATGTTCTGTTATTTTATGTTAACAATTGCTCATTTGTTTCAGCCCTTTCTATTCAGCAGGTCTCTATCAAAATAAACCTATGTTTTTATGAAAATTGAAGCTTTTGTTTTTTTGTGGCCCACATACACTTAAACCTTGTTTATTTGGCCTGTGTTAGTCTTTGGGTTTGATATGCTTGCTCTGCTGGCTCTGTGCTGGGTGCTGGGAGAAAGCTTCCCTTATACAGTGGGTTCCTTACTCCTTTCCCCTTTCCTGGAGCTCAGCATCCAATACTGTTTCTTGTTCCCAAGCAGAAAGTTCTGGGAGATGAGACTGCCTCCTCTTTCACTGGCGGGAATAAGCCCCCCTTCCATTGCGCCAAAAACCTAGCATCTCTCTCCCCCGACCCTGGTAGAGATAGTTCTGCTTATGTGCAGGCAGTTGCATGCTTAATCCACAGAGTCCTTTATTGTAGCAGCCATGAGAATGCTTCTCACAGACCTCTACCCACAGGGAACAGTACTGGCCTAGAGCCCCAACTGCTGTGCTCCAAAATCCATCACCTTGGGCTGCTCCCAGTGGATGACCAAGGCAACAGGGATACTAAGGCAAACCCAATCCTAGGAGGCAAAGGACTTTACCCAGCAATTTTGGTTCCAGGCCTCCCCCAAATGCCGTGTAAAGGGTTCTTAGATCATGTAACTGTAGAGGGTGCTTCTATCAAACTTTCCTTCCCACAGTCCATCAGTAACCTTGCCTTTCCTGACTCTCTCCCCTTTTTCTCTCACAGGTGGTTCTCTAATATAACCCTGTCACTTTGCATCCTGTCTTATAGTCTGCTTCTTAGAGGACCTGAACTAACACATTCCTCCACCATCTTTCCTCCCCCAGTAGATGTGCAGCCTCCTGTTTAGACCCCTGCTGTGACTGCTCACTTGCATTTTTACCTATAAATTATCTGGAAAAGCTTTGCCGCATGCTACTTGAGAGCTTTCACATGGCAACCCTGTAAAAGCTGTCTCCTAGGCTCACATTAACTGCTGACTCGGGGCTGGGGCACAAGCACCGTGCTTACTGGTAGTTGTCCCAGTAAGCACTCACTTTCCACAGGGACACCTGACGCAGTGCAGAGCATTATGGCCCCTGCAAATAGGCTCCTGATAGCCCCTGATAGCAGGCCTCAGGAATTGATGTTCAGTGCATTATCTGAGGACACTGTTTCAGCCCTAAGCCACTTTAGAAGCATTTTCCTGACCCCGCCAGCCATCCTCCACCACAAAATACTACCGTATTTGCTGGCGTATAAGATGATTTTTTGGCCCTGAAAAATATGCCTCCAAGTGGGGGGTCGTCTTATACGCCAGGTACACTTCAGATAGACTGCCCATAGTGCTTGCCCCGTGCCATAGTGGCCTCCTGATGCCCGCCCACTTCATTCCACATACCGTTCAGGCATCAGCAGCGCTGCTGGGTGTATGCTCGGCTGTTATGCGATTTT
>NW_006291021.1:67861-86891 GCF_000327345.1 Myotis davidii
ATCTTTCTTCTATCATTGACAGTCCCTCTAGGTTGTGGGCTGCTTGCCTGTGTTCCTGAGAAGCATCTACGGTACCAGTCTATAGAGTGTGTTTTCTTTAGTGAATTACCGGTATGTTTACCGGTAATAAACTTGCACTGTTTTATGTATATGTTTGATTACATACAGCCTTGTGACAGTTTTCCTGCATGTCATAAGCATTTGAATATAAATTAAAATGTTAAAATCAAATCTGATATTGTTTTACCTTTTATTTGGTGTGTGGAAGGTGCGCGGAAGAAGGGGTAGTCTTATACGGCGAGTATATAACAAACTCTGTATTTTGAGTGGAAATGTTAGGGGGTCGTCTTATACGCCCAGTCATCTTATACGCCGGCAAATACGGTACGTCTCCCCTCAAACTCATGTATGTATAGAGACCCTAAACTGGGTTGGAGAGTGGTCAAAGAGATCACAGATGAAACAAGTTCTCTGAGTTATTCCCTTAAGGTACTGAAATCAATCCAGTTCGTTCCAAAAGAAATCAAGTCTTTTTTTTTCTTCAATTAAAATTTACATTAAATGTTATTTTACATTAGTTTCAGGAATATAACATAGCAATTAGACAATCATATACTTTAAAAGTGCCCCCCCCCCCAATATTTCCAGTACCCACCTGGTGCCATACATAGTTATTGACTATACGAGAGACCTGGTGCATGAAATTCATGCACAGGTAGGGTCCCTCGGCCTGGCCAGCCATCAGGGCCGATCTGTGGGGCAACCAGTGGAGCAATTGAGGGGCCCCCACTAGCACCTGCCTTGGCCAGCCTGGTGCTGGACATCCCCCACCTCAATTGCCACCACTGGTCACCTCCCTCTGCGGGGCGACCAGCAGGGCGACCGGGGGCAGGGAGGGGGGCCCACTGGAACCCGCCTTGGCTGGCCTGAGGCCTGTGGGATGGGAGCAGCTCCTGCATTGAGCGTCTTCCCCTTGGTGGTCAGTGCACATCATAGTGACCAGTTGTTCCATCTATAGTTCTGCCGTTCAGTCAATTTGCATATTAGGCTTTTATTATATAGGATTCCTATGCTATCCTTTACATCTCCGTAACTATTCTGTAACCACTAATTTGTACCTCTCAATCTCTTCACCTCTTTCACCCAGTCACCCAACCACCCTCCCTCTGGCAGCCATCAGTCTATTCTCTGTATCTATGAGTGTATTTCTGTTTTGTTTGTTCATTCATATCATTCTCTAGATGCCACATATAAGTGAAATCATGTGGTATTTTTCTTTCTCTGACTGATTTATTTCACTTAACATAATGCTTTCTAGGTCCATCCATGCTACCACAAATGGTAAGATTTCATTTTGTTATGGCCAAGTAATATTCAGTTACTTGGCCATAACAAAATGCACCACTACTTTTTTATCCACTTGTCCATTGATGGGCACTTAGGTTACTTCTATTCCTTGGCTGTTATAAGTGGTGCTGCGGTGAGCATGACGGTGCATTTATGCTTTCAAGTTGGTGTTTTGGGTTTCTTCAGCTATATGCCCAGAGATGGAATCGTTGGGTCATGGGGCAGTTCTATTTTTAACTTTCTGAGGACCCTTCATGCTGTTTTACAAAGTGGCTGCACCAATCTGTGTTCCCACTAACAGTGCATGGTGCTCCCTTTCTCAGCATCTTAGCCAACGCTTGTTGTTTGTGGATTTATTGATGATAGCCATTCTGATGGGTGTGGGGGTGATGTCTCTTTGTGGTTTTGATTTGCATTTCTCTGATGTTTGGTGATGTTGAGCATCTTTTCTTGTGTCTATTGGCCGTCTCTGTGTCCTCTTTGGAGAAGAGCCTGTCTGGGTCCTCTGTCCAATTTTAAATTGGATTGTATTTTGGGGGCATTGAGATGTATGAGTTCTTTACAGATTTTGTATATTAGCCCTTGTCGAGTGTATCATTGGCGAATGTCTTCATCCATTCAGTATGTTTTGTCTTTTCATTTTATTGATGATTTCCTTTGCTGTGCAGATGCTTTTTAGTTTGATGTGGTCCCATTTTTTTGTTATTGTTTTTTGTTTCCTTTGCCTGAGGAGATATGTCAGGAAAAATAAATTGCTATGAGAAATATCAGAGATTTTATTGCCTATGTAAGAAACTAGGTCTTAAATACACATTACTGACTAGCCAAGCTTGTAACAACATGAATGAGCCCTGAGAATATCATGTTAAACAAAATAAGTCAGGCAGAATAAGTTAAGAACTATATTATTTCCCTCATATGTGGGATATAAAACTGAAGGCAACAAATGAATAAATAAGAAAAACAAATAAAAACCCATTAGACACACACACACACAAAAAGTCTTGAAAGCTAAGTTTGGCAACAGGAACAAAAAAATATGTTATAAATTCTTAAAACCCTAATTATGTGTTGACATTCAGATCTGAAAGACTTCTATAGTTACTATGTGTCATCCCAGAAAAGAAAAAGCTAGAGTTCATCTCCACCAAACAAGTATTACAAGAAATGTTAAAGGGAACTTCTTTAAGAAGAAGGGGGGAAAATCCAAAATATGAGTAACAATAAAATATTAATTATTAATATTTACTTCAAATGTAAATGGATAAATGTTCTAATCAAAAGACATAGGATGACTGAACAGAGAAAATGAAACCCATATATATGCTGCCCACAAGAATCTACTACATATCGAATGACACAGACCAAAATAAAAGGATAGAAAAAGATATTTCATGCAAATGAAAAGGAAAAAATCTGGATTAGCAATACTTATATTAGACAAAATAGACTTTAAAACAAAGCCCATAACAAGAGACAAAGAAATGGTGGTTGCCAGAGGGAAACGGGTCGGGGGAGGAGGTGGTCCTAATATAAGATGGCAGGAGAAAATTTGACATTGGGTGATGGGCACATGGTGCAATATACAGATCTCATAACATAGAAACCCACACCTGAAACTTATATGTTCATGTTGACCAATGTCACCCCAATCAATTTAATAAATAAATTTTTTGAGCTAGAAGAAACTCTTTTATTTATTCATTATTATCAGTCTTCAGTGATATTCCAGATTATTCAGGTTATGCTTCTGAAGTATGCTTTAGCAAATCTTATTTAAATCTTTAATGTCTTTGACCTTAATTAGTCATTGGCAAAATTATCTCTAAATCAGTAATTATTTCTATTTTTTTCTTTCTTTTTTCAGTATTTTTTATTTCAAGAAAAATTATTTTATATATGATAATGTTACATGCAATAAACACCAATTATTCAAGAAAAATTATCTTATGTATTATTACATGCAATAAACATTAATATTTCAAGAATATGAGAATTTTAAGTATAATAATATTACCAAAACTGTACTAACATAGCAAGATATCACAAAAGTTGTAGAAAATATTTAAAATATGCAAATAACAGGATTACGTCTATCATATTCTACAATATTTTTTTCCACGCTGGCTCTATTTTTGTTTATCAGTTTATGTTGTTCATTATATTCCACAAATGAGTGAAATCTGTCGATATTTATCTTTCTCTAACTGGCTTATTTTGCTTAGCATAATGCTCTCCAGTTCCATCCATGCTGTAGCAAATGGTAAAAGTTCCTTTTTTTCATAGTGGCATAGTATTCCATTGTGTAGATGTACCAGAGTTTTTAGAGAGAGTGGAAGGGAGGGGTAGAGACAGAGAGAGAGCAGCATCAATGTGAAAGAGACACATCAATTGGTTGCCTTCCTCAGGTGCCCTGACCAGGGCCAGGAAAGGAGCTTGCAACCAAAATACCTACCCTTGACTGAAATCAAACACGGGACCCTTCAATCCTCAGGCCCAACACTCTATCCACTGAGCCAAACCGGCTAGGGCAACGATCTAAAATTTAAAGGAGAATAAGTAATCTTTATTTAATGGATTTACAATTAAGATTGTTGTGTTTCTTGAGGAGGAATTATACCTAATCATCTTATTTATATGTTAATTTTCCAGACAAGATGCATGTTTTTTACAAACTGTGTGTAGAAGAAAAAGTAAACAAATGTTTTATATTTTTAATATTATAGTGAGTATTCAGTAAGTACTTGGACATTGATTGCATGGGATGCAGTTCACCTGAATTATATGACAGTTTAAACATGCGATGACCAAGGGTTTAGGTAAGAAGACAAATTTGGGGGTATTAGTTGACTCTCCATTTCGATTGGCTTTGCCTCCTCTGACAGTGTGGAACTTTACCTGAGCCATGTGCTCAAGGATTTGCTACTTCTTTCATTTGGGGGTTGTTTCTTTGTTTCCTCATTTGGGTTTTCTGTTTGGGTTTGTGACTATGTTTTAGGTAGATCCTCTACACCTCTCAATCTCTAGTGCAGGACAGTGTTAAAGGCTGTTTCTGACTAATTGGATCAGGCAACGACCCAAAGCTTCCAGAGACTGTCTCTTTTTACAGACTAATAAGATTCTGACTTGAATTGCCCCTAGGCAATCATCCTCAGGTGTTTTGAGAGTTTTTTCAACAGGGTGGGGCTGTTGCTTCTGCCTGGAGGCTAATTGCTGCTTTTAATCTCTTAAGTGGCCTTAGGGCAAGGTGTTTTCCAATAGGGTGTGTCGACTGTCTTCTCCCCCAGGCAAGGCAGATGTCTATGTGGGAAAGATGTCCTCCACTGTGTGAGGGCATGACTCACCCCAGGAAACTTGAGGTGTCTGCCTTCTGATTTCCACCCCCAAAATCCCCAGTCCTGGGTTCTGCTCTCACAGCTCCAGTCCACTTTACCCTCCCTCTGCCAGAGTACAAAGTGGGTGGCTCCACAGGGAATTTTTGTGTGTTGGCCCTTTAAGAGAGTGCCAAAACTTTCAGCTGCCACTTCCTGGCAGACAGCACCCCACTGCTTTTCACAGCTAGATATTATGTAAGTATCCTCCTCAGTTTGGAGCTCTCTGCTGGGGAGCCCAGCTTCAAGATTAGATCCCAGAGTTCCCATCGGCACCCCCTTCCCCCACACACAGCTGAGATATCTCTCCAGGATTTCAGTTGCTGTCTGTGGGTGCCTGGGCAGCCCTTTTGCACCTCTGCCCCTCCTACCAGTCTCTATGCAGTCTCCACCTTTGGTCCTTGGGTATTGGGTTCTCTCCTGTGAGTTTTCCACTCAATAAATAGATATTCTTTAAAAGAGAAACAAAGAAGGATATTTCATAAACAGTAGCCAAGATATGGAAACAACCTAAGAGTCCATCAATAGATGACTGGATAAAGAAGTTGTGGTACATACATAGGGTGTCCCCAAAAAATGTATACACACAAATTTGAATAATTATAAAGGCAAAGTGCTTACTAATATTTCATTTTCAAAATTGTAATATCAGCTGTTAAAGTGTGTATGCAATAGAATATTACTCACCCATAAAAAGAATGGAATCTTACCATTTACAGCAGCATGGATGGAGCTATAGGGTATTACGCTAAGTGAAATAAGTCAGAGAGAAAAATACCATATGATTTTACTTATATGTGGAATCTAAAGAACAAAATAAACAAACAAACTCATAGGTAAAGAGAACAAACTGATAGTAACCAGAGGGAAGGGGGTTGGAAGCTAGGGATTGGGGAAATGAAGGGATTAAAAAGCACAATTGGCAGCTACAAAATAGCCACAGGGATGTAAAGTTTGGCACAAGAAATATAGTCAATAATATTGTAATAACTGTGCGTGGTGTCAAATGGGTAGTACACTTATTGGGGCGATCACTTTGTAAGTTATATAAATGTCTAACCACTATGCTGTACACCAGGAACTAATATAATATTGAATGTGTCTTTTTCTGGTTTTGAGATTAGGGTAATGCTGGCTTCATAGAAAGAGCTTGGATGTGTGCCTTCCTCTTGTATTTTTTGGAATAGTCTGAGGAGGATAGGTTTTAGTTCTGCTTTGACTACTTGGTAAAACTCCCCTGTGAAGTCGTTCAGACCAGGGCTTTTGTTTGCTGGAAGTTTTTTTTTATTACTACTTCAATTTCCTTGGTAGTTATCGGCCTATTCAGGTTTTTTTATTCTTCCTGATTGAGTTTTGGAAGATTGTATTTTCCTAGAAATACGTACATTTTGTCTAGGCTGTCCAGTTTATTGGAGTACAGTTGTTCATAGTTTTTGTTTTTTTGTTTTTACAATCCTTTGTATGTCTGTGGGGTTGATTGTTACTTCACCTCTTTCATTTCTGATTTTGTTTATTTATCTCTCTTTGTTTCTGGGTGAGCCTGGCTAAAGGTTCATCAATCTTGTTTATCCTTTCAAAGAACCAACTCTTGGTTCTATTGATCTTTTGTATTGCTTTTATTTTGTTGTTTTGTTTTGTGTTTTTGTTGTCGTTATTGTTGTTTTGGTCTTTATGTTGTTATTTCCACTCTGATCTTTATTATTTCCTTCCATCTGCTCTCTCTGGGCTTTTCTTGTTGCTCTCTTTATAATTCTTTAAGTTGTAGGGTTAGATAATTTATTACCAGTTTTTCTTGTTTTTTGAGGTAGGCCTTTTACACTGATTTTTAGAGAGAGGGAGGAAGGAAGAGGGAGAGAGAGAGAGAGAGAGAGACTGCTACCACTGGGACTGGGGATTGAACCTGCAACCCACATAGATGCTGTTAACCAGGAATCAAACCCAAGACCCTTTGATGCACAGGCTGGTGCTCTAACTACTGAAACACACTGGCCAGGTCTAAATATTAACACTTTTAATTTTTATAGCAATTCTATGAGATAATTAACATTATTACCTCCAGGGAACTGAGGTTAAGTAACTTGCCCAAGGTCATACATCTGGTAAGTGATGGAGCCAGAATTCAAATTTAAGCTCCAGATTCAGGATTAGGGTAAAGAAAGCAATGTGAGCAATGTAAGTGCAAGGTCAGATCCATTCTTTAAACATTTTGGGTCAAGGTGGTCAAAAGGTACAAACTTCCAGCTGTAAAATAAATAGATCATGGGAGGTGATGCACAGCTCAGTGACTATAGCTGATAACATTGTATTGTATATTTGAAAGTTACTAAGAGAGTAGATCTTAAGTGTTCTCATCACAAGAAAAAAAATCAGTTAAAAAAAAAAAAAGAAACCCCATAAAAACCATTTTGATATTTTGCTCATCCTGCACATTTTTGGGCAATAATTTATCGACTTTTTAAAATATTACACTAGCCTTAGCTGGTTTGGCTCAGTGGATAGAGCATTGGCCTGTAGACCAAAGGGTCCCGGGTTTGATTCCATTCAGGAGCAGGTACTTTGGTTGCGGGCTCCTCCCTGGCTTGGTCCCTGGTCAGGGCTCCTGCAGGTGGCAACCAATCAATGTATCTCTCACATCGATGTTTCTCTCTGTCTTTTCCTCTCTTTCACTTTCCCTAAAAATCAATGGTAAAAATATCCTTGGGTGAGGATAAATAAATAAATAAAAATATTACACTAGAATATTATTTTACTTGATTACTGAGTTTTGGGGTGCCCCCTTGCTTTTGCACCTGAGTGTCACTCACCTCACCCTGCTAGGTTGGCTAGCTTTAGAATCTAATCTTTTGGCCTCTGAGTCATACAAGCCCTTACCCTGGAAAAATGGGGAAAATCCAAATTCTTCCAGTCCTAGAGAGGAGATAGAGATGAGGTAGGGGAAATTGGTGCTAAAACGGGGTGTTCAGATGCCCCCTCTCCTGGCTGAAATCCAAGAAGTGGGAGGCATGATATTCGTTAAGGGAGAGGGGCTGTAGCTAAGGGGCCTTTGTCTCCTTCCGATTGAGAACCCTGCAAAAGAGAACACCAAGGGGCATAGCTCTCTGGCCAGTGGGAATATTCACAGCAAAGGAGGCATGAAGGAGTGCCAAGTTGGCACCTCCAAGCTATTCTCACTTCTCAGGAGCGTGGGTGGGTGTGAATGGTTCTGAGTTGCCCTTGGGCAGAGCGAAAGGCAGCCAAAAATAAGCCCTGTGGGCTTGAGGCTTCCCTCGGGAGGAAAGTGATATTACTTCCTGTGTTCAGATAGCTTCCCAGGGCTTCTCCTCTCAGTTCCCTCCCCTGCACTGTCCCCGGACACCTGTGACTTCTCAGAAGTAGTAAAGGGACAGTGAAGGGATGTCGTTGTCCAGGGAGAGAAAAGGTCACTTCATCCCTTCTCTGCAGCCTCTTGAATAGAAGGCTCGGCCAGTTCTGCTTTCAGAACCTCCACCCTTCACAGAAATACACGGTGTAGAGAATTATTGATCGATGGAGCAGCCCAGGGGCATCGACCTTATCATACAAAACTGGGAAAACCCAGGCTGTGGTTGTTGTCAAATGTGTCATTAAAGGAGACACCTGCTAGGTGTTTAGCCAGAGCTTTCATCTTGACTAACAAGTGATTCGGGGGTTTTTCCCCATCTTTGTTACTATAGATTACACCCCTTGAATGTTTATGTTGTGACATCTGTGTTTATGACAACATGCAAGTGCACTAATAAAATAAACTTGAAGTAAAATTGCTGGGTGGAAGGTGATGCATATTTTGGTATCTTGATTGATTTCCCCAAACTGTGCCTCCAAATGGATCCATTTCAAATCTCAGCCTCCAATTCTCTTTTCAATTCTCTGAATAAGAATGAGACTGTGTTCCAATGCATTTGCATTGCTTTTTATAACCTGGCTGCCCCTATTTGTTTTGTTTTTCTAAGGGATAGTAACCACCTCTTCATGGCTTAATTTCTCAGTTATGTTCTGGTAAATCTTAAGGAAATTAGTCTTGGCTGATCGTGGCTCTATTTTTAGCTTCTGTTGGCAGAGGCAATCCTTGGCATTCCTTGACTTATAGATGCATCTCTCCAATCTCTGCCTTGATGTCAGATGGCCATCTGCCTCTGTCTCAGTGTATCCTCTCCTTTTCCTATAAAGACACCAATCATTGGATTTAGGACCCACCCTAATGCATTATGACCTCATCTTGGCCTAATTACACCTGCAAAGACCACACTGCCCAATGAAATCACACACCAAGGTTCTGGAAAGACATAAATTGGAAGAGGCACGCCGAAACCGGTTTGGCTCAGTGGATGGAGCGTCGGCCTGCGGACTGAAGGGTCCCGGGTTCGGTTCCAGTCAGGGGCATGTACCTGGGTTGCGGGCACATCCCCGGTGGGAGATGTGCAGGAGGCAGCTGATTGATGTCTCTCATCGATGTTTCTGACTCTCTCCCTCTCCCTTCCTCTCTGTGAAAAATCAATAAAATATATTTTTTAAAAAAATGGAAGAGGCAGACACTATTCAACACACTCTAGCCATCAAAAACAGGTTGACTTTCCCTGGCCAGTGTTGCTCAGTGGTTAGAATGTTGACCCACACACCAAAGGTTCAATTCCTGGTCAAGGGCATGTACCTGGGTTGCAGGTTCCATCTGCCTGCAGTGCATTTGGGAGGCAATAATGTGTCTCACATCAATGCTTCTCTCTCTCTCCCTTTCCTTTCCTGTCTATCTAAAAATCAATAAAAATATTTTTAAAATATTAGATTCAGAGTCATTTAAAAAAGGAATCTAGACATAGCTTTTGACTCGTTATGGCAATGACAAAATGTTACTGAGAAGCATCCATAAATATGCTAGACTTACACATGAGAGCAACAAAGATGTCTAAGTATTTCAACTTTGCACTGTGAACTAAAGAGTAACCAGGTTCGATTCCGGTCAAGAGCATGTACCTTGGTTGCAGGCACATCCCCAGTAGGGTGTGTGCAGGAGGCAGCTGATCGATGTATCTCTCTCATCGATGTTTCTAACTCTCTATCCCCCTCCCTTCCTCTCTGTAAAAAATCAATAAAAAATATATTTTAAAAACAAACAAAAAAAAACAGGTGGACTCCAAGGACCAAGGGGAAGAGAGAACTGAAGGGCAATGTGGGGTGTTTATAAGACAGGAAGGGACAATTCATCTCCTTCTTCTATTCCAGTGGTTCTCAACCTGTGGGTCGCGACCCCTTCAGCGGTCGAACGACCCTTTCACAGAGGTCGCCTAAGACCATGGTGCATATCAGATATTTACATTACTATTCAAAACAGTAGCAACATTACAGTTATGAAGTAGCAATGAAAATAATTTTATGGTTGGGTCACAACATGAGGAACTGTATTTAAAGGGCCAGAAGGTGAGAACCACTGTTCCTATTGGGCAGGTGAGCCGTATGGTCCCATCAGGTGTGGCCCCACTACTTGCCAGGAAGGCTGGGAAGATGGAGAGGAACACGTGGCTGTTTGGGGAACCCCTCCTCTACTCCTACCATCTGGGTGCTTGCTGTGCCCCAGTGCTCAGCACTGAATCTGGTCTATAGTAGATACTCCAGTGGAGAGTTGTTGAATGAGTGGAAGGTGAGCATGGAGAGTGAGCATGGGAATGTGGAAAACAGGCAATTCCCTGGTCCGAGGGACCTTTAGAGGCCACGGGAAGTTCCCTGCACTTGGGAGAGCACAAGTCCTCCCCCTTGGCTGGGGCTTCCCCACAGTGGGGCGTGGTGAGTCCTTGGCAAATCATAATAGGCTCGGGCCGCTGAGCTACCCGCCTTGAAGTTCATTTCCACCCTGAGCGAGGCGCCTGCGCAGGTGGACCCACCATGGAGATGGCGGAGGAAGGTTGTGCCCGTCGGCTACGCCACCTGCTCATGGCGCCTGTTCTGCGGGTGGTTTTACCGCTGTCTTTTCTCGGCCTGATAATCGTCTGCGTCCTATGCTGCCGGCTCCCGGCACAGCAGCAGCTGCTCCAGCCACCTGAGGTAAATGGAGAATGAAAGATTCGCACCAGTCCCCTTTGGGACCTCTGGGTGGCCCCCCTGCTTGGCTTAGCGGGGTGTGGAGGGTAGATGGCTAACCCGGTGAAGAATCAGAGGCGGCCGGGGGGCAACAACAACAAAAAGAAAGAGCCAGAATGATGGCTCAAATCAGCCAGGAAAAGAAATCTGGTTGGGAAGAGACAGCAGGAGGTAGAGCCTGGAGCAGGGAGGTAAGGCCGACAGGGCTCCCGCTGGTCCTGCAGGAGGTAAATCCCGTGTGGGGATCCCACGGTTGTTGACTGCAGCTGGGAAAGGTACATGGGACCTGTCGCAGACAGTGAATGACTGGCTTCGGTGTTCCCCCAGCAGGCTGACTCAGAGGCTGCTGGGGGCTTCACAAAGCTGGAAGGGATGGTTGTGGTGGGGGGCAGGCATGGACAGGAGGAACCCCACCTGTTCACCTAAGAGCCCAGGATACCCGCCACAGGGATGGCCTCGGGGGCTGGGCAGGGGGCTCTGCAGTGGAGAGATGTAGGTGCACGTTCCACCCCACCTCAGCGTTATGTCCAGGAAAGTCAAGTTCTTGTTCTTTTTTTTTTTTTTTTTAACCGATTGTAAACTACGGTTTATTTTAAAGGAGGGGGATAAATGGGATGAAAGAAATCTTTATACTATACTTACATATTCACAATGCAGAACATTTTATGCTTAAAATACTTTTTCATTCAGAGTATCTTTACCCAACTAACGTCTACTTTGGACCCCATCAGAACTACATTTTACTCATTTACCTAGAACACTGAGAATAAGATGTACTCTTCAGTCTTAAAAATCAAACCAAAACTATTCGTGTCAGTTTTACAGTTATGCAGAAACTATAATAAAGTTTAGATAATGAAAGATGCATCTGACCATGTAACTGTACTTTATATCTTTGATTTATCTGGGCAGAAACATTGATGTCTAACATTTAAGCATCATTTTACTGAAATCAAAGATAATGAGAAAGCGTCTCTTAGAAAAGTATCAATGTTTCACCCTTGATCAAATGGAGCACCACACAGCAGGAAAATATGCTCAATCTCTATTTAAAAGAAAGCTGAAAGTTTGATATCCCTCACTTGATATAATATACAATATGTTCCTGATAATGTGCATATTAATATTAATTATGTGACATCTTGCTGTCTTACAATTAGCTAATTCATCTATCATCAGGCTACATAAACCTGACAATTTCTACTTTATAATATATCACCCTTTGTATCCTGAAAAATTTAGTTAATCATAAATTGTAAAGCCTCAATATTTTATTTGTAAGACTTTTGCAGATCACTGAATCAAGGCGACTACTAGAAAGACTGCATACCAAGGTGTAGTGACTAAGGAACTGAAAAAAATAATTTTCTATCATAATTTTAAAACACTGAATATCCCAGTAAATATGAAACAAAAGAGAATGCAATTTTTGTGTTAATTTTAATGGTAAAAGGGCACAAGAGTAAAAGCCTGATAGTTCACTTATATTGCATAACAAGCTAACCAAACTGGACATGGAGGATAAATCATAAAACAAGTCATTTTACTTATTGTTTCTATGGAAAGTCAAGTTCTTAATGGCTTATTTCTTATGCTCCAGGTTAATTCTAACCTACTTCCTTTCCACGAGGTTGTGTATGTGTATGTGTTTTTATAAAATTCACAAGTCAGCCCCTTGAGATAAAGGGGGCAGAGCAGGGTGGGCAGTGCAAAGAGGGGCTCTAATTGCCCTGTTTTCTCTTTTCTTCCAGTGGGACGTAGCTGAGTTCCAGCTGAACCACACAGGTGAAATGTGTAAACAGGGTAAAGTGTGAGTGTGTCTCTGTGTGAGTGCATGTGTGTGTGTGAGAGAGAGAGAGAGAAAGAAAGAAAGAAAGAAAGAAAGAAAGAAAGAAAGAAAGAAAGAAAGAAAGAAAGGAAGGAAGGAAGGAAGGATATGAGAGAGAGAGAGAAAGGAAGGAAGGGAGGAAGGAAGGAAGGGAGGAAGGAAGGAAGGAAGGAACGAAGGAAGGAAGGAAGGAAGGAAGGAAGATTGACTCACACCAGGAGAAAGGGAAAGAAAGAAAATAGGGGAGAGAGAAATAATAAATAGAAAGGGAGAAAGGGAGAGGAAGAAAAAACGAGAACAAGAACAAAAGAATGAAAGAGAAAGAGAGAGAGACGGAGCAGTGTGATCCTGGGTGAGGTGATGGATGTTAACTAGACTTTCCCTCTGTCCTTCACATTTTATCTTCTGCCGTGAGAGAGCCCAAAACAACTAAAACGCACTAATAGCAATTGCTAGCATTCCTCCCTTCGTTCCACAGATAGCTGAGCACCTGCTGTGAGCCAGGCACTGTTCTGGGTGCCACCATAAGGAAGAGAACAGACAAAAAAAAGCCCTGCCTTTTCTTCTACTCCGGAAAAGGATGTAGCGTGCCAAGGAAAGCACATGTAGGATGTTTCAAAGAAAAATCAAGTGAGGGGATCAGGAGATGAGCGAGGGAGTTGTTAGGAGATTTCCTCACACCCTCTCTGTAGCCCTCCTCCTGCCAGCCCCGACATTTTGAGGGCTGTATTCATTTCATTTTGTGGTGCAGGAACCCCTGTTCCTTTTTGTTCAGGCCATTTGCTGTCGAGGCTATGATAAGAGCACACCACACACTTACATATTATTAGCTGTGTCCTCCCTCACCTGGTGGACTCTGGGGTCTCTCTTTATCTAAATCAGATATCATTGACATGTAACATATTAGTTCCGGGTGTGCACCATAATGATGCAATATTTGTATATATTGTGATATGATCACCATAATAAGTCTAGTTAACATCCATCACCTCACATAGTTACCAATTGTTTTTCTTGTGATGAGAACTTTTAAGATCTACTCTCTTAGCAATTTTTAAATAGACAATACAGTATTATTATATTAAAAACTAGAGGTCTGGTGCACAAATTCATGCACCAGTGGGGTCCCTCAGCCTGGTCTGTGGGATCGGGCCGAAACTGGCTCTCTGGCATCACCTGAGGGGTCCTGGATTGCAAGAGGGTGCAGGCCAAGCTGAGGGACTCCACCGGTGCATGATCAGGTCCAGGGAGAGACACGGGAAATTGACCAACGAGGGAGGGACCGGACGACTGGACACTTAGCATATTAGGCTTTTATTATATTATAGGATATCTACATAGTTGCCATGCTGTAGTAAGATTCCCAGGATATTTTTTTAATATATATTTTATTGATTTTTTTTTTTACAGAGAGGAAGGGAGAGGGATAGGGAGTTAGAAACATCAATGGGAGAGAAGCATTGATCAGCTGCCTCCTGCACACCCCCCACTGGGGATGTGCCCACAACCAAGGTACATGCCCTTGACTGGAATCGAACCTGGGCCCCTTCAGTCCCCAGGCCGATGCTCTATCTAGTGAGCCAAACCGGCTAGGACCCCAGGACGTTTTTGTAATTGTAAGTTTGTACCTTTTAACTACCTTCCCTCATTTTGTACCCCCACCTCTGGTAACCACCAATTTATGAGTTCATTGGGTTTTTGTTTGTTTGTTTATTTTTAGATTCCATGTATAAGTGAGGTCGTATGATACTTGTCTTTGTCTGGCTCATTTTACTTAGCATAATGCCTTCAAAGTCCATCCATGGTGTCTCAAATGACAGGATTTCCTTCTCTTTTATGGCATAATATTCGTGTTCGTGTGTGTGTGTGTGTGTGTGTAAATATGTGTATATATATGATGTTTTAATCTATTTATTCATCCATCAATAAGGGCCCATTCAGGAAGGCTGTACCCTCATGACCTAATCACTCCCAAAGGCCCCACCTCCTAAAATCATAACCTTGAGGATTAGGTTTCAACATAAAAATTTTGGACATTCAGTTGACAGCCCTCAGTTTCCCTAAACTGCCGTCCTTCCACCCCCAACCCTCTGCCTCCAGGACTGCGGCAGGACCCCAGGCTGCACTGGCAGGGGGGCCCAGCACTGGGCCGCTCCTTCCTGCATGGACCACAGCTGGACAACGGGCAGCTGCGTGTCCAGCGTGATGGCATCTATAGGCTGCACATCCAGGTGACACTAACCAACTGCTCCTCCTCGGTGAAGAACATTGTGTCCCGCAGGGCCGTCCTGGCGGTGGGCATCTGCTCCCCAGTGGCGCGCAGCGTTAGCCTGCTTCGTCTCAACTTCCACCTCAGCTGCACTGTCTCCTCCCAGCGCTTGACATACCTGGCCCACGGGGACACCCTCTGCACCAACCTTACTCTTCCTCTGCTGCCATCCCAAAATTCTGATGAGACTTTTTTGGGGGTTCAGTGGGTGCACCACTGAATGCTCTACCTCCTCACTCAGATTTTTGGGAGAGATTGTTTTTTCCGTTCATTGTTTAACACACTATTAAATATGATTTATAATAAAATATATACTTCATTGCATGGTCCTTTCTTTCCTTAGCATTAACTCTATACTGTAAGGCCTCTTCATTATACAAACAGGTGGTGCCCCATCCTTCTAGGGCAGTGGTTCTCAACCTTGGCTGCACATTAGAATCACCTGGGAATCTTTTTAAAATCCTGATTCCAATGTGCAGCCAAGGTTGAGAACCACTGTTCTAGGGGCAAGCCCAGACATGGTTCGGCTTTCTTTCTAAAGATGTCATCTGGGCTTAAATATAGGCGGAAACTAACACAGGAAACATGCTATCATATTTGGTTTCTTGCTCAATGTCAGTGTTTATTCTATTGGTTTTTGGTCTAACGGTTTTTTTTTAAAAAAAAAAAAAAAAGCACATTGCAGGAGCACAAAAACAGCAGCTTTTCATTGACACTTGGGTTTTTGTTTTGTTTTGTTTTGTTTTGTTTTAAATAAACTATGAATGGCCGAAACCGGTTTGGCTCGGTGGATGGAGCGTCGGCCTGCGGACTGAAAGGTCCCGGGTTCGATTCCGGTCGGGGGCATGTGCCTGGGTTGCGGGTATATCCCCAGTCGGGGATGTGCAGGAGGCGGCTGGTCGATGTTTCTCTCTCATCGATGTTTCTGACTCTCTGTCTCTCTCCCTTCCTCTCTGTGAAAAATCAATAAAAATATATTTTAAAAAAAAATAAACTATGAATGAATGAATATCTTTCTTCCTGCTCTGCAAATTGAGATAGATGGTATTTGCACATTTCCCCCTTCATATCAAGAGCTTTCTTTGAAAACATTCCTGATCAGTGTCTGGTTATTTATTTACTTATTTTTTTTTTATCAACTGCTTTTCTTCCTTTCTGTGTCCCTCAGAGCCAGGAAGGACCTTTCCCAAGAATCATGCCCCACAAGGAGAGGGCAGGGGGTGATTGGCAACCATAGAGGCCACATTTGAGCAACAAAGAAGGTAGAAACAGGAGCTCTTGGGCATTTTCTAGTTTAACTTTGTATTTTGTCTAAGTGTAAGCATTGAAAGTCATCTTGAAGCACTGGGCTATCATCACTCTATTTTTTAATTTTACTTTTTCCAGTTACTTATTTATTTATTTGTTTGTTTGTTTATTTATTTATTTTTAGAGAGAGAGTGGAAGAGAGAGGGAAACACAGAAACAGCGAAGCGAGAGAAACACATTGATTAGTTGCCTCCGGTACGCGCTCCAACCAGGGCCTGGACTGGGGAGGAACCTGCAACTGAGGTACGTACGTACGTGCGTGCCCATGACCGAAATCGAACCTGGGTCCTTTGGTCCACAGGCCAACACTCTATCTACTGAGCCAAACTGCCTAGGGCTACTCTATTTTTGTATCATGTTTGCAGAGACTCAAAGGTAATAAGTAAAATTTTTAAATGATTATGCAAAATAAAATTAAAAGCAATATGCCCATCTGGTGTGGCTCAGAAGGTCCTGGTTCAATTCCATGTTGGGGCACATGCCCGTGTTGCAGGCTCGATCCCCAGTGGAGGCCATGCAGGATGCAGCTAATCAATGATTCTCTCTCATTGATGTTCCTATCTCTTCCTCCCTCCCCCTTCCTCTCTGAAATAAATAAAAAAATTATATTTAAAAAAATTAAAAGCAATATGACAAATCCAGTTTTTATGATGATTCATTCTAAACCAAGATCTGAAGATTGCCAACTCAGCAAATCAAAGGACTATGGAGAGTCAGGTGAAATTTGTTATAACTGTCCACTAAAAAACAGAATCAACTAGGTATCCCATCACCAAAAAGGATTCACTGGGATGGAGGGATTGTAGTCTAGTGTGTGGCAGACATGGTGAGCCGCCAGCACACACTGAGCTGGACAAAGATGGAGAAGTACTTAAAGAAGGAAGTTCAGGTTACAGCCAGAGTTTTGTTGTGAGCACAGAGTTCTTCCTGTACAATTCTCCCCATAACAGTGTGCGAACTCCTCCCCTAAGCCCCAGCCCCTCCCACAGACCCTCCTGACTTACGATGTCCAGCTTCAAGTCTCTGTCATAATTTTTATCTTAACCAATGGGCTTGTTAATTTTATGTAGTTGAGTTTCTTCTTCCCCAGAGGACTTTATCCAAATGCAACAAATAGCCCAGCCGTCATGGCTCAGTGGTTGAGCATTGCACTATGAACTAGGAGGTCACGGTTCAATTCCAGGTCAGGGCACATGCCTGGGTTGTGGACTCAATCCCCAATGTGGAGCATGCAGGAGGTAGCTGATCCGTGATTCTCTCTCATCATTGATGTTTCTATCACTCTCTCCCTCTCCCTTCCTCTCTGAAATCAATAAAAATATACTTTTAAAAATGCAACAAGTAGTGTTTGCATACACCTCCTTGTTCAGCAAGCAAATAAGAACTATTCTGCTGTCTAGACACATTTTGGCTAAGAAGTCAAGTGATCTTTATTGGGTAGCCATTGCATTGGCAGTGGAATCAGCAATGTCTCCCAATGTCAAAGAGAGGTTTCTGTGCATATGTTCTTTGCACAGGAGGGGAAAATGCCCTTTCAAGGAGATAGGAGATAGAATCATGTTTTTCCTGGAAGTTCTCTCTCTTTCATCAATGTTTCTAACCTCTCCCTTCCTTTCTCTCTAAAATCAATAAAAACGTATTAAACATTTTTATTGGTGAACATAGGGCTGCCTCATCTATATATAAAAACCCTGGGTGTAACATCACAACCGAGGCTCGACCAACCCAAAGGAAGTCAGTCCTGCAGAGGTCTTCTTAGAAATGGCTGCACGCTCCCCCAAGCTGTTTCCTGCAAGGGCAGCAAAGTTTGAGGCAGGAAACTGCCCTCGGAGCATGGCTGCACTGAGGCCTGGGTCCTCTTAGCTACAGCTGCGCACTTCCCAAACTGTATCCCAGGAGGGCGAGGTTTGAGGCAGGAACCGGCCCTCAGAGCAGGGAGGCATATCTTTATAGAGTTTTAATACATTATATTAGAGGTCATGGTACTACTGTTTTACCCACAACGTCTACAGGAATTGCTGCAAATTTACTTCTCGGTGGAAGAACCTTTCATTCCCAATATAAATTAACCATTCCACTAAATGAAACTTCAATTTCTAGACTCAATATAAACAGTGAAGTTGCTAAAACTATTAAAAAGGCCCAACTTCTCATTATTGATGGATGCACCATGGCATCCAGTCATGCTATAAACGCCATAGACAAATTACTAAGAGAAATTTGAAAGTTGTATTTCTCCCTTCCTCTCTGTGAAAAATCAATAAAATGTATAAAAAAAAAAATATTTTCTGAGTCTCCCTTGACATTCTCCCGGCTTCCCCTAGCCCTCCGTGTCTTGTGTCCATTGGTTATGCTTATATGCATGTATACAAGTCCTTCGGTTGATCTCTTACTCCTATCCCCAACCCTCCCCCAGGCTTCCCGCTGTAGTTTGACAGTCTGTTCAATGCTGCTCTGCCTCTGTATCTATTTTTGTTCATCCGTTTATAATGGTCTTTATTATCCATAAATGAGTGAGATCATGTGGTATTTTTCTGTCATTGACTGGCTTATTTCACTTAGCATAATGCTCCCTGCACCTTCTTCACCCTGACTGACTGGCCACCTGTTTCAGGGTCGGCGGCTCCATCTGTCCCTCTCCCCATGCCGGAGAGAGGAAATGTAAAGTCATGAGTCATTGCAGTAAAGCCCTCACTGGTGAGGCTCAGCTGAGCTGCAAACATGCAGCATTTTCACTGGCAGTTGTTCCAGCCCTTCATTGGGGATTAATTACTCTGCGGGAGCGGCCTGCCTAGCACGACAAAGCAATTTTCATTCCTC
>NW_006291021.1:87176-91880 GCF_000327345.1 Myotis davidii
TATTCTATTCCATTGATCTATTCTAGTGCCAGCATCAGGCAATTTTGAGAACAGTGGCTTTGTAATACAGCTTGATATCTGTTATTGAGATCCCACCTACTTTGCTCTTCTTTCTCAGGATTGCTGCAGCTATTCGGGGTCTTTTTTGATTCCAGATGAATTTTTGGAACGTTCGTTCTAGGTCTGTGAAATATGCCATTGGTATTTTGTGAATGGACCTTGAAAACATGATGCTCAGTGACAGAAGCCAGACACACAAATGAGATATCCAAAACAGACAAATCTATGGGGACAAAAAATAGATTAGTAATTACCAGAGCCAGGGAGGAAGAGAGAATGAGGAGGTGACAGCTAAAGAGCTCAGAATATTGTTGGAGAGGCAATGAAATGCTCTAGAATCTATTGTGTTTGTATGACTGTGAAAACAGTAAAAGCCACTGAGTTGTACATATTAAGTGGTTTGTAAATATATATTATATCTCAGCCAAACTGTTACTCTCCTCCCACCCCCAAAAAAAGTAGTTTAAAAAAGACCATCCCATGGGAGCATGAGTGTGTGTGCGGGGGGAGGTTGAGGGTTAATGGGGGGTGGAGGGGATAAGGAAACATTTGTAACACCTTAACTAATAATAAATAAATAAAAAAATGGGAAAAAAAAACCATCCCATAATCTTTTTCTTTTCTCCTGGAAAGAATCTACATGTTCGCATGTAATTTTACAATGTCTGGACTCTAATAAAATTGAAAATAGCTAATTCAAACACAAGTGCGTTTTCTACTTAGATTATGTTATATGTATGGTGCTGAAACCAAAATGTGGTGGTCAGGTCTGAGTTCATTATCTCACAAAATCGACGAATGAATTCATGGACAAAAGTGGTTAACTGAAGCAAAGTTTATTGAGAGAAGCCAGTCCTGGAAAAGGTGCAGTTGGGGTTCCAAAAACAGACCAATGTCCAGAGCTTCCATTCCATGTTGCATCCGGGTGTCGTTCAGCATCCAAGCTAATTAAAGCCCATTAGTCCATTTGTGAAGGGCCACGTGGCTGTAAGCCATGTGAGTGCAGGGGAGAATATCCCCTGCAATAGGAGCCAGAAACCCGCACACCAGCGAGAGAAGAGGAAAGAGAGAGTGTTTCTCTTTGTCTAGAGGTAGATATATGCTAGCTAGCTTCTGATTGGTTCTTTCAAATAATTCTGCCTTAGTAACATCCTTGGCATTGGCTACATGTCCACTGACTTGTGATTGATTATATGCAAGCTGCCTGTCTTAGCAATACCCATACATTTTTAAAACTCAGGTCTCCCAAGGGCTCTTCTTTCCCTGCCCAGTTGTTACCTTAGTAACTCCTACCAGCTGGGTTTCCTGGTTCTACTTCCTCCCCCCATGGTCCCGTCCCTGACTACCTAGCTCTTCTATCTCCTCATTCTCCACTCTGATTTGGAGACCCCCCAACTGCTGTTGGGAATGAGGGCGACGACTGCTCTGGCTTCTTCCAGCTGAAGAGGGACAATGAAAGGGGTTTGGGGGCTCCATCAGAGGCAGATGATCTAAGGGACCATGGAAGATGGGAGCTGTCATTTGGGGTTCCATTTCCGTGACTATTTGTACTTTGATGGATTCTAGATGAGAGAGTATAAATTGAATTAGATAACTGAGTATACAAGGGCCAAACAATAATTCTAGGAACGTGCAGGCCAGCGGTCCTAAAAGGAGGAAAAGTCATGAGGTTAATGAGGGAAATATACTACAGATTTGGGCCTAAATTTTAGGAGATAGAGAACATGAGACTTGTTTCCTTAACTTCACAGCCTGTTTAAGAATAGAATATCCTGCCGAAACCGGTTTGGCTCAGTGGATAGAGCGTCGGCCTGCGGACTGAAAGGTCCCAGGGTCGATTCCGGTCAAGGGCATGTATCTGGGTTGCGGGCACATCCCCAGTAGGAGATGTGCAGGAGGCGGCTGATCGATGTTTCTCTCCCATCAATGTTTCTAACTCTCTATCTCTCTCCCTTCCTCTCTGTAAAAAATCAATAAAATACTTTTTTTTAAAAAAAAAGAATAGAATATCCTGTGTTCTAGTATCTATTTCAAAAGTTATTGAGCCAAAACCGGTTTGGCTCAGTGGATAGAGCGTTGGCCTGCGGACTGAAAGGTCCCAGGTTCGATTCCGGTGAAGGGCATGTACCTGGGTTGCGGGCACATCCCCAGTGGGAGATGTGCAAGAGGCAGCTGATCGATGTTTCTCTCTCATCGATGTTTCTAGCTCTCTATCTCTCTACCTTCCTCTCTGTAAAAAATCAATAAAATATATTTTTAAAAAAAAGTTATTGATATATATACAGTAGGAAGTATTGGCTATAGTACGTATGTCACCCTACCTGGCAAGAATGTAGTCTAGGGCTATTCCATGTGAGCCCATGAATCTAGTGACCTCTGTATACTTTGGTCTGTGGGTGATCATACTGGTATAAATCCTGAGGTAAGGCTTGACCAAAGAAGTGGCAACTATCTCTAAAGCCCTGGGGTAAACAGTCCAGGTCAGTTGGGTGGACTGATTTGAGGGATCTCCAAATACAAAAAGAAGGCAACCTTGAAATCTAATAGAGTAAACCATTTAGTATCTCCTAGAATTTGGGACAATAAACTATAAGGATTAGGAACCACAGGATGTATAGGGATAACTGCCTTATTAATTAATCAGTGGTCTTGGACAAGCCTCTATTCCCCATTGGGCTTCTGAACACCAGAATAGGAGTGTTACATGGGCAGTTACAAGGTTTTACCAAGCCTTGGGCCTTCAAATTGTCTATTAGAGTAATCCCGTCCTTGCCTCTGGTTTGAGGGATACTGTTTCTGATGTGGGAAGGAAGCTGAATCCCTGAGATGTATCTGAGTGGAGGTGGCCCTAACCATTCTGCTAACTTTACCGTGGGTAACCTACACTTTGGGATCCATTTTAGTTTCTACTAATGGTAGGTAGAGTACTTGTTCTTGTGCCATGTATATGGTGGTACCAAAATGAGCCGAGATGTCTCGCCCCAATAGGGGAGTTGGACTTTCTGATATAATCAGGAAAGCATGTGAGAAGGTGGCTCTAATGTCAAGGAGGAAATTAATTTCCTTGCCCTCAACAGTCAGGCTTACCCGGGGCTCCTAGTGGAGATGACAGTCTATGTTGGAGCCAGTTAGGAAGGTCCCGGGACCCATCAGTCCTGCTACTGGACCATCTAAATTGCCCGATCAGCCCGTGGAGGCCTGCACCCCTTTGGACAGTCTGACTTCCAGTGGTTCCCCTTGCAGATAGGGGCTTATAGGGGGTGGCTTCCTGTTTCCCCATGCTCAGTCCCTCTGGACATGCCCCTGCTGGCCACAGTTTTAGCAAGTAACTTTGGGAGACCCATACCCCCTGAGACTCTGACTGATGACATTAGCATCTTGGAGCGCCACAACCAAGGCTGTGGCTTTCTCCCTTCCCTTGGCCTTCCTCTCCTCGGCCTCCTCTTGGTCCAGAAGCAGCTCTGAAGATTACAAATTGCACACTGAGAACGCCACAGGCTGTGGAGGGCTGCTCAACCTATGGCTCTGGGATTACGCGTAGCAGCCTCCTGTGCCACCTGGTCCCTCCTGGCTCCTGCCCCCGCCCTCCTCAGTCAAAGACTGAAATGGCTACAGTCAGGAGGTTGCCTAAGGTACTCTCAGGGCCAATTGCCAATTTTTGTAATTTCCTCCTAATGTGTGGTGCCGCCTGAGTAACAAATTTGTCTTTTAACAAGTTGTCTTTCCATTATGCTAAATGAAATGAGCCAGTTGAGAAAGACAAATACCATATGATTCTTACTCATATGTGGACTCTAATGAACAAACTGAACTAACAAGCAAAATAGAGATAGACTCACAGAGAGCAGGCTGACAGCAGTTGAGAGAGTCAGGTGGCTGGGTGGGGAAGTGGAAAGACTGAGAAAAAAAGAGAGAGAAAACTCATGGATGCAGACAACAGTGGGGTGATTGCCAAGGGAGGGGGCTGTGGGGTAGGCTGAGGAGGGCATATGGGGGATAAATGGTGATGGACAGAAATTTGACTTGGGGTGGTGAACAAACAATACAGTATACAGATGATGTATTGTGGAGTTGTGCACTTGAAACCTGTGTAATTTTGTTAACCAGTGTCACACCAATAAATACAATCAGAAGGAAATAATAAGTTGGCTCTTAAGAGTCTGGGTACATAGAGGTGTGTTTTGTCAGAGCCTCCTTGAGTCTGTCCATGAAGACCAAGGAATTGTCATCCTTCCCTTGGTCTATAGTTGACAATTTAGAGTCGTTCAAGGGCTTGGAGTGGCACCTCATTAAGTCTTGAATCTCACAAACCTGGAAATGTTTTCTATTCTAATCTGCTAGCTCATCACCAAGCCATTTAAGGTCTTTCCAGGGCACAGCTTTCTGTTGGACAGTAGGGTAGTGATCAATCTGATCATGGGGGACCCCACTGGCATTTGTTAAGATGTATTCATTCCCAGACTGCTGAGGTGTGTCTACTAGGACTGACCACTTCTCTGATCCCAAGAGTGTCTGACTCAAAAGAAGCATTACAACATTCATTGATAAATCAAAGGTTTGTGTCAGTCCCTGAAAAATAGCTATGCACTTGTCAGGGTCATCTGAAAAACTTTCCTCAATCTATCTCAGTTTGTCTTAGGTCCT
>NW_006291021.1:91902-99988 GCF_000327345.1 Myotis davidii
AGGGAAAAAAACCTGGACCCAGGTGGATCTGAACTCTCCCCCTGACACTGCCTGGAGAGGGCAAAGGATAGCCGGACCTGGGTGGCCAAGTCCCCTTGGGTCTGGGTGGGACTGGTCCTTCCGGGGGTCCTGGATAAGGAGGACATAATAGCTCAGGTGCATCTGGTGGGTCACTAAGCCCTGTCAACTCGTTAGGGATTTCTGACTCTCTGGTACCCCTTTGGGTCAATGCTGCCTGGAACCAGGGATTGATTTTGTATTGCTGACACAATTTCTGACTGTCTCTTAAGGCAAAGAAAGCTTGAACATATGGGACCTCAAACCACTTCCCTTCCCTCATACAGAAAAGATCTGATGGCAAGATTGTATTATAGTGCATACATCCTCTGGGGGCCATACCTCTGCATCTGCAAGCTTATATTGAGGCAAAGCTTGAGTACAACAGATCATGCGCTTTCTCTTCAGGATTTGTAGATCAAATGAATCCCAGCTCCTCAGTATACAATCTAGAGGGGTGCTGATCTTGGTGGTAGATGAGGAGTGCCCCATCTGAAAAGGCAAAACGAACAAAAAAGCAACCGGTGCCATCTTGTTTGGGCCCTCATAAGATGTCTCCTGTGTAGGGCAAGGTGAAGATTGCCTGCTACATGTGCTTCCCGGGGTGATTCTGTCTGATTTAACCCCCTACTGCTTGTGCGCACATATGCGTAACCATATGTGTCTGTCGGATTATCACACTTACTAAGGAGATCTTCTGCACTGCCCTTGTAAATTTCCCTCAGTGCAAGAGGAACAAACACTGGTCTGATGCAGAGAGTGACCCCAATGGTTGTAATGTTTCTGTAGGGCAAACTGGGCCTATTAGAATGACTGAAAGCCAATTCTATGTCAAGAAAAGTTTCTTAAAATTCAAAACCTGGGAAGGTTGTCAAGCTTATTTGACTAAGAGAGCATATATAAAAGACTTTTTCCTTTTTTTTTTTCCTGGAGGTACAGATAGCACTGAGCTTTTTTCCAAACACACCAGACAGAGTGCCCTTACCTCCCACCCGTCAGCCCTTCTGAGCCCAGGAAGGAGACAGGCCTGGGCCTACCCACCAGCCCCACCTAGGAGGGTGGGGCCTGAGGCAACCTCTAGCTGAGGCCGGGCAAGGCTCCCCTCTCATGGGCACCCCTGCCAGAGGGAAGAGGCTAGAGGTGATGACAGGAGCATTGTCCTCCAAGTGGCCAGTCCTCAGGTCTTCAACCAGGGTGCGTGGGAGGGGCTGGGTCGCCTGGGGTTCTGACCAGATAGGGGTGGGGGATGGGACCGCACTGGCTGGGCCAGGTGGGAAAAGCTGGCCAACAGCTTCTGGTGCTGGGCCTCAGAGGTGACACAGGACCAGAGGTCCAGGCTCTGGCGACCAGAGCTTTTCTTGGATTTTGGAGGGAGAATGTTCCAGCCGCAGACAGTGCCGGGGCAGGACCCACTGTGCTGGAGGCCTCGAAGCTCTTCCGCCTGTGGATGCAGTAGCGGTGGGGTGGGTCCAGGATGGACTGTGGGCTGCTCAACCAGACTTGCGCTGGGTCTGCCAGTGTCTTGGGGCCCCACTGGTCCCAGGATGTCCTGCGCAGGCGGCAGGGGGTACCAGGGTCCGAAAGCACCAGGAACAGACGCCGGTTGACACCGTAACAGTACACACATTCATGGTCTTCCCCGGCACTGTCGTTCTCCTGCTGACCTGGGAACTGGGGTTCGGGCTCACTATGAATACACTCCTTGTTGATGTCCCGGAATTCCTGCAGCTTCCAGAAGAAGGCCTCGGGCTTCCTGCTGATGGGCGAGCTGTTGTCCAGAAACCCTGCAATCCAGTCATAGCCCAGGTAGGGTCTGAGGCACCATCTCCTCTCAGGCACTGGAGACTCCTTGTTGAAGGTCACTCTTCGCTTGGGCAGCTTTCTTTGTTGAGCCTGGATGGACCTTGGGGCCTGTGCCTCCAGCTCTGCTGATCACTCTGAGTCATTCGAGTCTGAGGTGGCCACTGTTGTGCCACGCAGGGCTTCAGTGGGCTCAGGGGTTCCCTGACAGGTGGGAGAGAGATCACCCCTAGCTGGCCCCACCAGGAGAGGACATGTCGCAGGAGTCACCTTGGTTGGCATCCTGTGGAGAGGAGGTTCTCCAGGCCACTTAAGGCATCTCTGAGGCTGCCTTGGCCACCAACCTTGGCACGGCATCCTACCCAACCCACAGCTGCCTCAGAAGCTCCAGGTTGAGCTGCCGCAGCTGCACCAAGTCCTTGGTCTCCAACATCACCTGGCTTCCTACAGCCTGTGTCGGATGTCGCTGACTCCCAGCTGGCTGTAGGCTGAGTTCCAGACCCAGCTCTGATACCAGGCTCCTGAAGGAACTCTTTCCTCTCTCCTGCCCATTCTTCCTTTGTCCTCCCTTTCCCATCGCAGGCCCGAACCCCGCATGGGCACACGCCAGGGCTTCCAACCGAGCCCTTCCCCTGCCCCTACCCTATACCCGGCCTAGCTGCTCTTGACTTTTTTCTTTTTAATACACTGGAAAAAGATTAAACAAATTCCGTATTAGCTTACTTTAGATTCATTTATCTAATTAAATATGTTATTCAGGGGCTTACCTTCAATTGTCCTTCGTGTGGTCAGTAAATGACACTAATTGGATTTCTGCTATCAGTCTCCCTGAGTAGGACGATTTTAGCTATTTACCCTCTGGCTGGGGAGGAATAATGCAAATCATTTACTCTTAAATCCTTGGTTTAGGGAAGGTAGGATTTTCTAGATGGCTGCAGACTGCTAAATGTTATAGGCCAGCGGTCGCCAAGTGGTGATCCTCAGACCACTGGTGGTTCGTGAGGTCCTAAGGTTGGCGGCCACTGTTATAGGCACTTCTCACCAATACCAGAGAGGTGTTATCAGACAGCCCCCTGAGTCAGTGGGAGAGGGCTGTTCCCAATATCGATCCTTGTCTGCTCATATAAATGAATTTATATGAGAGACCTTGACTGTATTTTGAAAAGCCTATTTATTAAAGTATGTCCCTTTCTTTTAAAAGTAAAGCAAATAAACGTATATATATCCAGCTTATAAAGTACAGACAGGCTCTCAGCTAATATGAAGAGTAGGCTGAGTGGGCTCTGTGATGTTATATACCCTCCTGTCCATAGGTCCTAAAATTCCTCTGCTGGCTATTTTGGTACAGATTAATTCTTCTTTTTAATATATATTTTTATTGATTTTAGAGAGGTAGGGAGGGAGAGAGAGAGGGAGAGAGAGAGAGAGAGAGAGAGAGAGAGAGAGAGAGAGAGAAACAGCAGTGATGAGAATCATTTATTGGCTGCATCCTGCATGCCCCACACTGGTGATCAAGCCCACAACCCAGGCATGGGCCATGATCGGGAATCGAACCGTGACCTCCCAGTTCATAGGTCAACGCTCACCCACTGAGTCATGCTGGCCAGGCCAGATTAATTCTTAAGGTCCCCTTTTGTTTTATTGTGGCTTTTCCACAAATCATGAAGAGCACTTGGCAACTTTACCTTGCCAAGTCTTGAGACGGCTGACTTCTCTGCTAAGGAGTGAAACTATCCTTTTTTCATTTCTCTTTTCGCCCTCCCTTTCAGTGTTTTTTCGTTGTTGTTGTTAGGAAGACTTTTAAACTATTTGCTCTGATGTCCTTGATTGGGAAAGATAATGGCTGTAAATTGCCTACATTGTTTGGCCTTGTTTTAACTTCCCTGTCTTAGTTTCCCTTCACAAACCTTTCTATAACTCTTACAAACCTTTTGACAACTTTCAGGAATAACTAGCTTTAGAGACCACTTTCTTTTTCCTTCAAAATGTACCTCCAGGGAGATTAAAAATGGCAGGGGAGTAAGTGAAAGATACACTGACACTCTCCCAGGAATAAACTGGAGATACAACTAAAACACCCTGAAAACACGAGCTGGAGAAAACCGTTATAACCAAGGACGGAAAGCAGAGACCACAAAGAGATTGGCAGGAAGTGTGGAGGCATGAGATAACTGGCCAGGCTCCCGGCAGTGGTCGGCAAACTCATTAGTCAACAGAGCCAAATATCAACAGTACAACGATTGAAATGTTTTTGAGAGCCAAATTTTTTAAACTTAAACTATATAGGTAGGTACATTGTTATTAACTTAATTAGGGGACTCCTAAGGCTTAGGAAGAGCCACACTCAAGGGGCCAAAGAGCCGCATGTGGCTCGCGAGCCACAGTTTGCCAACCACGGGTCAGGAGGGATAGCTCAGCTGTGTGTGTGTGTGGTGTGGGCGGGCAGGGGGGAAGGGGGAGAGCGTCCCCACTGAGAACTCTGGGGTATAAACCCCAAGCTGAGCTCCTCGGCCCAGAAAACCAAAATCAATAACAGAGCTCACAGAACATCTGGCTGTGAAAAGCAGGGTTGCTGTTTGTCAGAGAGAGAAAGGGCTGGAAATGCCGTCACACTCATAAAGGGCCAACAAACAACATTTCGTGTGCAGTCACACACATTGGGCTCTGGCAGAGGGAGGGCAGAGTGAACTGGAGCTGCAGGAGGAGAGTCCACGTTTGGGGGCTCTGGGGTTGGAGCTCAGAGGGGAGCCACCCTGGTTTCCGGCACTGAGTCATTCCTTCACACTGTGGAGGACATCTTTCTCCTTGGATCTTTGCTATCCAGGGAGTTTTTGCCTAGAGGGAAGACAGTTCCTCCACCCTGTGTGAACACCTCTCTCCCCACCCTGTGGTCTATAGCTTTAGGCTTTAAGCAAATTAAGACTGAAAGTAACAATCAGACTACAGGCAGAGGTAGATCTCTGGAGGCTTTGCGTCTATGCCTGGTCTTCTGGGCCAGGGCTAGGAACAGCAGAGCCTGGTGCACAACTTGGTCATTTCTAAAGGCCCCCAGCCCTAGCTAACACAGGGAGCCACGAGCTGTGAATTGCTGGTAGCTCCAAAATGGGGGCTCAAGGCCAGTCAGAAACAACAGCTTACATTGTCCTGCACTAGAGATTGGGAGTCCTAGCAGATCTACCAAATACATAGACACAAACCCAAACAAGGAACCAAAATGGGGAGGCAAAAAAATAGCCCCCAAATGAAAGAACAAGAGAATTCTCCAGCAGAAGAGCTACAAGAAATGGAGATTAAAAATTTATCTGATATAGAGTTCAGGATAATGATGGCAAAGAGGTTCAACAGCATAAGAAAAGATATAGTGACTGAAGGGGCGAGTTGTCGCGGGGCCTATGTGGGCCAGCCGCCGGCCTCCCCTGCTGGCCTGATCGCCCACAACTGCCCTCCCCTGCCGACCATCTTGTGGCAGCTAGGACTGCGCCCTCCATCTTGCCCTGGGTTCTCCATTTTTGGGGCGGTCGCCATGTGCTCAGGAGAGTGCCTTCTTCCCGGGAGCCCAGGCCCCTGCTGGCCACGCCTGGATTTCTTTGAAGACCCGACTCGGGCCTGGCCAATCGGCGGGGGCCACAGTCCCCTCCCCTGCCCTTACTATAAAACCCTCTGTCCCATCAGGCCTCGCTCTCTCTCGGCAACTGGGGCTTGCCGTTGCATCGGTGAGTGTGGCAGGGGAGCCAAACCTAGGTTTGAAATAAATGACTCTTTGCTTTTGCATCGGACTCGCTGGCTCCCTGGTGGGCTCTTGGGAATCTTGAAATCTGGGCACAACAGTGACTATGCAAAAGACCAGCCAGAAATAAAGAATGACATATTTACTTATATAAAAACCCTGGTGTGGGAAGCTGCCTATTGTCTTCACTATCAGAGAGGTGTGGACAAGGAACCCAGAAGGCTGGTGACCCTTGAAGCCCTGGAAAAGGTCAGAGCTGTGCATCCACTGTTAGTCCAGACAATGGTAGCTGAAGCAACTTCCCCATTTACTATTAAGTAAATCCTTGCCGATGGGCTAGTCTGCCTATTACTGGAAATTGCCTGCCTAAGGGCTATGGGTGTACCCCAAACCAATAAAAGTTTGGCTAAGCCTGAGCACCAGTGGAAGTCCTTCCCCTTGAGTTGGACTTGACCACCTGGCCCCCCAATATTTCCAAATTATCTCTTGCCTCTTCTCTTTCATTTGTGTGCGGCTCCTCTTCCAGATCCTGAACCCTGAACCATGCGGGGCATGGGGGGAACAAACATTTACAACATCTGGCACCCAACAGGAAATCTGGAAGAGAAAACTTCACCTAGAATGGAAAAAAAATGAAGATTCACCGGAAAGGTGGGAAAGGATTCACCGTATAGGTGGGGAGATATTTCACCGCACACAAAAGCCCACGATCAGCTGCAGAAGTCGCAATCTGTAAGTAGGGTGGGAACGTTTTCTTTAGCCAGGCTAATGGGGCAGGATTCGGCTTAAAAAGTAAGAAACTTTATTATAGACTTTTGATTTGCATGCTTAAGAAGTTAAAGTTTCAGAAGGTAATCTCGTAAGTTTTGCTTGATGTTATAGAACATAACCCTTGTTTTCTTGAAGAAGGTACATTCGATCTTGAATGTTTGCCAAAAAGTTAGTCAGAACTTGAAAAAAAAAAAAAGGTCAGCAGCAGGGAAAAAACTTGCCTCCAAACTGTTTTCCCTTGTGTTGCACGTTATTTCATTTGCTAGAGCCTTTAAGAGAGGCCAAGGAGGATAAATCTCCCCTTGCACCCTCTGTTCCCAACGAGGAGCAGAAAGAAAAGACAAACTGGGAGTGTTAGGTTGGAGAGAGCCCAGGTTCGGATACATGCAGACATGTGATGAGACAATGGACTTCTCCTGGAATTTCTCACAGATCAACGTGCCAGACACAGATACCAGCTTCTTCTCCCTGAATCCACATACCCCCACACAGATAAGAACTTCGTCCTGAATATCCCGCCCACCCCCCTGCAGCTGAGACTTTCTCAGTTGAATGCCATGATGATCCCTGCGGTGGAGACTTCCTCAGTTCAGGCCCCCCGCCCTCACCAAACACCTGAATAAAAAGATTCCCCTCCCTGGAGACTTGAAATTCACCGGCCCCACCTTTTGGGCCAGTGGGTCTCACCGGAGAACGCAAATAAACTTCTCCTTTTTCTTTCTGATTCACTCGGTTCTCTTTGTTCTCTTCGCCGCTTTTCTGGGCCACCTCACAGGGAGGAATGGCCTTCATGGCTCCCTCCACCTCCATGTCCTAATCCTGAAATGTTTAATTCGCTGTTAATAGAATCACCTGGGCAAAAAGCCATCAGAGAAGGATTGAAGGACATGGCAGTAGAAGAAAGGCTTGCTTTTCCTATCATAGAAATGCCAGGAGCAAGCCCACGCAAACCGTGGGCTGAATGCTCAAATCACTTATGAAAAGCAGGCAGGCAGGATGGGAAGAAGGGAGCATGTGGCGATCCAATATGGATGCCCCCTCTTCAAGTATTCTAATTTAAAGTCTCCTTCTTGTAATTGAAGTTTTACAAAATTTAGAGATGTGTCTGGGATTTCTGTGCTCATAAAGAGAGAAACTAGTTTGGGACAAAATGTGCACATAGTCCAATTTTGGATTGTAGATAAAGTCTTAAGCTAAGCTTAAATCTCTCTTTGTGACGGTACAAAATAAAACCCAAGACTGATTATTTCCTCAGAAAGATGGCGAATTTGACCCAGGGAAGAAATGCAGGCTGGTTTTAGCAATAAGAGAGTTATTTTCTCATAATACAGTAATTTTTGAAATGTTAATAAAGCCTGTTCCGAACTTAATTTTAAAAGCCCACTATCAGTCAACATCCAGGAAGTAACCCTGTAGGTTACTAGGTTTGAGGGAAAAAGATTTTTTTTTAATTCAAATTCTCCAAGTGTAACCCAACTGAGAGAGGGCGAGGATACGGATTAGGAATTGCTCTGCAAGAAAATAATAGAAAGAGGTTTTTTTCCTTCAAACATCTGGAGTACTGTAATTTAATGTACTAGGATTAATATAGAAAGGTAAATAATTTGGGTTTTTGCCTTAAATTTAATTAACGTCATTTCCAGCTTGAAATTGAATTGCCATGGCTTAGAGCAAAGCATATCCTTGCATGATATTATTCTACAATGTCATTATATTTTACGATAGCATATT
>NW_006291021.1:100099-104735 GCF_000327345.1 Myotis davidii
TAATGGGGGAGTGGAGTGAGGGGAGGGGAGCTGACTGTGGGCCCTGCCGATTGGCCAGGCGCAAGTCGGGTCTCGTTACACAGGATGTGGTCATCTCTATGGCGCGCATGTTCCTTGATTGTCATTGGTTAGTTTAAAGAAATCCCGGCTTCCGGGAAGAAGGTACTTTCCTGAGCACATGGCGACTGCCCCAACACGGAGGATCCGGGGTGAGATGGAGGGCATAGCCCTTGCCCTTTCACTAGCAACAAGATTAGTATTTTTCCATAATAAAGATGAGTATTTTTCCATAGTAAAGAGTAATTTTTGAAATGTTTATGAAGTCTGTTCCAAAGTTAACTTCAAGGCCGAAAAGAAATTCAGTAAATTTGTCTCTGTTACAAAAATTTGCTAAAGAATATGCCTTAAAATAATAATTTGGATTTGAATCTCAAGAATTATTGAAATATATTAATTATAAAAATCTAAGTAGCCTAGGTAAAAAACGGCTACGCCCTTTAATTAAGGCTGGCTTCCCAAGGCAATTTCTAATGGAGGAAGGGCTAGCCTCCCTTCCCACAACAGAACAAGCAGGTAGGCCAAAAATTTCCCACCAGTGGCAACTTCTAAAGACAGGCTTGCTTCCCAGTCTCCCATCCTTGGGGCTAGTCACAGTTCCAGCAGAATGTAACTAATCTGCATCTTAATAGTTACCTGTTTCCAGTCAATGGCAGCCCAAGACTTTGGGAGTTTGGTAAATTGAATTAGATATTTTGAAATAACAAAATTCTAAAATATTAATCTAAATTTACCTCATAAAAAATCTAGAGGACAGAATTAAATCTATTGATTTTGTCTAATATTTTTGAAGTTTATTCTTAAGAATATAAGGTGATATTAGTCTAAATATTTGACTTGCCAGATCTAAAAGCTTTTGGGAGAAATTATAGCTGTAGTAACTAAATGCCTAAAGTATAGAAATTTATTTTTAAGGAAATCTTGTGTTTTCTCTGAAAAATTAGAAATTCAAAATATGTTATTCATTGGTCTAATTTAAAAAGGGGATTAATTCTGTGATCCCAGCCAAAATTTTTAATACAAAAACCAATTTATTAATTGGTATTTCTTAATTATAAAAAGTATATAATCTTTAAATCATATATATAATAGCAGAGGGATAGAGAGTTAGAAACATCAATGAGAGAGAAACATCAATCAGCTGCCTCCTGCACACCCCCCACTGGGGATGTGCTGGCAACCAAGGTACATGCCCTTGACCGGAATCGAACCTGGGACCCTTCAGTCCACAGGCCAACGCTCTATCCACTGAGCCAAACGGTTAGGGCGAGGAATGATTTTTTAAAAGCTCCAAGGGCCCAGAGTAATTCAAAAAGTTTATTCTCTCTGAAAGGGCGAGGACTACGCCCTCCACTTTGCCCCAGGGTAAGGACTACACCCTCCACTTTGCCCCAGGGCAAGAACTATGCCCTCCATCTTACCTTGGCCATGTGCTCGCTACTTATTAAATTAACTTTAAAAAATATATTCAAAGTTTCATATAATTTAAGTTATATGAGAAGCCAATATCTTTGTAAGCAATTTAATCCTAGTAAATTCTAAGTTACTGAAGGCTTCCCATGATCCTTCTGTATATGCAAATGAGCCAAAAGGGAATGCTGTTTAAAAATATAATTCTAAATTTAATAAAAAGGAGAAATTTTAAAATTTTGAAATCTCTTTTACTAATATTTACAGAATAAATTAAAATTTGCTAAAAATACCAAATCCGAAAATAAATACAGTCACCATAAATGAGAATGACTTGAAATACATGGCCTTGCAGCACTATCAGTCAATATCCAGAAAGCAACCATGCAGGTTGTTTGGTGTAAAAGAAAAAGATTTTTTCTTTAAATTGAAATTCTGTAAGTGTGGCCTGAATATGACTCTGAAAGTAAATGGAGGTTTTCTTTAAACATCTGAAAGCTGTAATTAAGTCAACATTAGGCTTTGTAGGCAAAAGTAATTTTTGTTTTTACCTCTCTGACAAAGTATATATAAAGTTACCCAAAGACTAATAGCAAAAATTTAGTTAATATCATTTACTGTCTATATAACCTAGGACAAATGAAGTTAAAAAATAAACCTTATTTTGGATTAATTTAAATTGGCTAGTTAAAATAGATGAATATTCATAAAAGCTTTGTTGTACTGGACAGAAAACTGTTCCTGAAGCATTAACTAATTTTTTACTCGTGGTTTATCTCATACTTCAAAAACTGCTTAACATGCAATGAATTCAAACCAGTCATATTTCTGCGCATAAAATTAAAATTAAATTAAAAAGTTATCAAGACTGCATTGCAAAATTTCCAAAAGCTTCTTAATATTATTTAAATAAAAAAAGAAGGGGGATAGTGGAATAATCCCCTGTGAGTAAATTACATCAAGAAAATTTTTTACTTTAAAAATTAATTTTCATGTGTAATGCTGAAGACAAGACACCCATGAAAACACACATGGTGTCAAAATAAGCCAAAGGAAAATCGTTTGGGCAAATATGAAAGGATCCCAAGTCTAGTTTATAGGAAAGATTCCTTTATTAACCTTTGGTCGAGAATATGTTTTTATATTTCCAGAAAATCTCTCCAAGCCTGTGTGGATTCCTGCAACTATGAATTTGAGAGAGGAACTGACAACACATGAAGACAAGAAGAGAAACAATCCAGAGATGGAGATGGTGAAGACACCTTGCCATACTAGCAGTCAGCAGCTGTGCCTTGCTGCAAGTTGCCCAGGACCAAGCCAGATGAGGTTGGACCTGATTGCCACCTTTTGCCCACCATCCAGAACTAGCATATCATTGCTGGCATGTACACACAAAGAACTGTTGGACATTGAAATTGGGACTCAAAGAACTGCTGGCCCAGAAAGAAACTTACTACAGACTGATTCATTTCCCTCTCAGCATAACCACTATTGCTTGTTTCATTTTTGTTCTCCTGTTTATTTCTAGTCTGCAGATGCAGAATGAAGAGTCTTCAAAGGACTCAAACCCTTTTAGGTGGCATTCACTTTTCAAGATTTTTTTAAGGAAAAGAGAAGGGGGAGATTTGGGAAGCTGCCTATTGTCTTCACTATCAGAGAGGTGTGGACAAGGAACCCGGAAGGCTGGTGACCCTTGAAGCCCTGGCAAAGGTCAGAGCTGTGCATCCACTGTTAGTCCAGACAATGATAGCTGAAGCAACTTCCCCATTTACTATTAAGTAAATCCTTGCCGATGGGCTAGTCTGCCTATTACTGGAAATTGCCTGCCTAAGGGCTATGGGTGTACCCCAAACCAATAAAAGGTTGGCTAGGCCTGAGCACCAGTGGAAGTCCTTCCTCAAGTTGGACTTGACCGCCTGCCCCCCCAATATTTCCAAATTATTTCTTGCCTCTTCTCTTTCATTTGTGTGCGGCTCCTCTTCCAGATCCTGAACCCTGAACCACGCGGGATGTGGGGGAACAAACTTTACACACCCTGGGTGTAACATCACGTCCCAAAGCTCAACCAATCGGAAGGAAGCCAGTCCTGCAGGGATCGTCTTGGAAATGGCTGTGCCCTCCCCCAGCTGTTTCCCGGAAGGAGAGGTTTCAGGCAGGAACCTGCCCTCGGAGCAGAGCGTGGAAGTACTGAGTCCTGGGTTGCTTTGCCAAGGGCTGTGCCCTCCCCAAGCTGTTTCCTGCAAGGTCTGAGGGAAGAACTGACCCTCGGAGCACCAGGAGCGCCCAGCAGAAGTCAGTCCTAAGTTGCTGAGGCAGAGGCCATGGCATGTAGAACTCTGGGTCTGGCCGAACAGGGGTCATGGCCGGCCTTCAAACCAGGCCCTAGCAGTAGGGAGGAGGCAGCCCCATTCCTCACAGAATCTGCTGTTGGATAGCTTGCTGTCAGTGGCCTGACAGGAGGGAGGAAGGAGCCCCATTCCTCACAGAATCGACAGATGGCCAGCTTGCTGTCAGGGGCCTGCCAGCTAGGAATCCTATTCACCTGCATATCTATATAAAGTTTTAATACATTATATTAGAGGTCATGGTGGTACTGTTTTACCCACAGCATCTACAGGAATTGCTGCAAATTTACTTCTTGGTGGAAGCACCTTTCATCCCCAATATAAATTACCGATTCCGTTAAATGAAACTTCAATTTCTAGACTTGATATAAAGAGTGAAGTTGCTAAAACTATTAAAAAGGCCCAACTTCTCATTACTGATGAACGCACCATGGCATCCAGTCATGCTATAGACGCCATAAACAGATTACTAAGAGAAATTATGAGTCTGAATGTTGTATTTGGTAGGAAAGTTCTCCTTCTTGGAGAGGACTTTCGACAATGTCTCAGTATTGTACCACATGCTATGCGATCGGCCATAGTACAAACGAATTTAAAGTACTGCAATGTTTTGGGATGTTTCAGAAAGTTGTCTCTTACAACAAATATGAGATCAGAGGATTCTGCTTATAGTGAATGGTTAGTAAAACTTGGAGATGGCAAACTTGATAGCAGTTTTCATTTAGGAATGGATATTATTGAAATCCCCTTTGAAATGATTTGTAATGGATCTATTATTGAAACTACCTTTAGAAATACTATATCTATAGATAATATTAAAAATG
>NW_006291021.1:105164-113250 GCF_000327345.1 Myotis davidii
GTGTTTTCACTCTTAATGTGGTGTACAGGGAGATATTAGAATAAGTTTAATCACTTTATCAGTCATTGTTTGCATCCCTGTTGTTTTTATATCATGTTTTTGTTGTTTTCATATCATGTTTTTTGTCATTTTTATATCATGCCTCTGTTGTTGTTATATCCTTTTGTTAGTTTATTTATTAATAAATTTATATATTATTTTCATATACATTTTATTAATTTCCTTTCATCTCTCACACTTCTATTATATAGAAAGAGCAAATAGAAATATTAAAATATCTCCGCTAATTAATTCCCTTTTAATGTGCACGAATTTCGTGCACAGGGCTACTAGTCACTAATAATGAACACATTGGAAGGAATACACAGCAGATTAGTGAAAGCTGAGGATCAAATCAGTGAATTAAAAGACAGGGCAGAAAAAAATCACTCAATCAGGGAACCAAAAAGAAAAAACAGGAAAGCTTAAGGGAGCTGTGGAACATGAAGTGTAACAATAGTTACATAATAGGCATGCTAGAAGGAGAAGAAAGTGAGAACAGATAGAGAATGTGTCTGAAGAAATAAGGAAGAAAACTTCCCTTACCTGGTTGTGCCGAGCGAGCTCAGCCAAGGGTTCACAAGCCTGAGTGAGGGCGGTGAAGGATGAAGAAATGACAGACAAAGTGAATAACCTTGGTAAACATGATCCACCTAGACTCTAGGTAAGCTGTGGGCAAACTCTGGCCGGCGGGCCGGATCCGGCCCATTTGAAATGAATAAAACTTAAAAAAAAAAGACCCTACCCTTTTATGTAACGATGTTTACTTTGAATTTATATTAGTTCACACAAACACTCCATCCATGCTTTTGTTCCAGCCCTCTAGTCCAGTTTAAGAACCCATTGTGGCCCACTCCTGCTCTAGGTGGATCTTCCTGTGCCTGGCTGAGGTCACAGAGCAAGAGATCCAGAGGCAAGCTGAGCCTTTATTTTATATTCAGAGGTAAACAAGGTAGTGGTCACCATAGTTACAATGTTCTTGTGAGTTTCACTTGTTTTGGCAGCACTTGCTACATCTCCCTCAGCCCATTAGCTTCCCAGATAAGATGTAGGGAGCATCATAAGGTCAAGCCTAATTATGCTAAGAGGACTGTGCTCTCTAGGCTGGGACTTCTTTGTGTCTTTGCCAACAGGTCAGTCTGAGGCTTAACCCTATAGCTGCGCCCTACACCTGGTGAAAGAAAAAGTCACACAAGTGCAGAAGGCATAGAGAATGCCAAGCATGAAGAACCTAAATAGGCCCATTCCCAGACACATCATAATTAAGATGCCAAAATTTAAAGACAGTGAGAGAATCTTAAAAGCAGTAACAGGAAACAAACTGTTACCTACAAAGAAGCAACCATAAGGCTGTCAACTGATTTTTCATCAGAATATCTACAGGCCAGAAGAAAATAGCATGAAGTGCCGGAGTCCATTCATTGTCTTCACTAGCTGAGTTTAGACAGAGACCGCCCAAAAGCTAGTAGTCATTGAAAGTCCTGGCAAAGGTCAGAACTGTGCACCACCCAGTTAATTTAGGTAATAATAGTTGAAGCATCCCCACCTTAGTTCACTTAATTCCTTAGATACTTATGTAGATCCTTGTTGATTATTGTTAATCAGATACTCCCGGAAATCTATTGATGAGCTAATCAGATACTTTTGTCTATTCCTGGAAATTGTTTGCTGATCTGTGTCATTGAAACTTCCTTACCCTAAGGGCTACTCCAGATCAATAAAAGATTGGAGCGGCCTGAGCATCGGTGGAAGTCCTTCGGGACTTGGCCGCCTGGTCCCCCAATATTGCAAAATTATCTCGTGTCTTTTTCTCTCATTTGTTGTGCAGCTCCTCTTTCAGATACCGAACCCTACTCCACACAGAACGTGGAGGGAGTGTTACTCGACAATGAAGTATTGAAAGTAATGAAAAGCAAGAATCTGAAACCAAGATTACTATATCCAGCAAAGCTTTCATTCAAAATAGATGGTGAAATAAAGGTGATGGTGATACTTCCCAGATCAAAAAGGCTAAAGGAGTTTATCAACACCAAACCAGCACTGAAAGAAATGCTAAAGGGACTACTATAATGAGAAGCAGAAATAGAGAGAACCATAAGATACAGAATTAAAATGGAAGTAAATAAGTACCTATTAATAATAACCTTAAGTGTAAATGGATTAAATGCTCCAATAAAAAGATGTGGGGTAGCAGAATGGATACAAAAACATGACTCAAATATATGCTGTCTACAAGAGATCCACTTTAGAACAAAAGACTCATACAGAATGAGAGTGAAGGAATAGAAATTTTTTTTCTATGTAAATGGAAATAAAAAGCTGGAGTAGCAACACTCATATCTGACAAAATAGACTTCAAAATGAAGGCCATCCAAGAGACAACAAGGTTACTGCATAATAATAAAGGGGTGGATCCAACAAGAAGATATAACCTTGGTAAACATGTATGCACCCAATACAGAAGTACCTAAATATATATATTTTTTAAATCTTGTAGAGGACTTTAAGGGAGACATCAACAACAATACAGTCATAGTAGGGGACTTTAACAACCCACTGAATTCACTGGGTAAATATTCAAGATAAAAAATTTAACAAGAAAATTGACTCTAAATGACACACTGGATCAGATGGATGTAATGGACATTTATAGAATATTTCACCCCAAAGCTGCAAAATATACATTCTTTTCCATTGCACATGAGTCATTCACAAAGTTAGACCACATGTTAGGACACAAAACAAGTCTCTACAAGTTCAAGAAGATTGAAATCATATCAAGCATTTTTTCAGATCACAGTGGAATGAAATTAGAAATCAGCTACACCACCCAAAAAACATTCAAATACATGGAAGCTAAATAGCATGTTATCAAACAACTAGAGGCCCGGTACAAAAAAAATTGTGCACTTGGGGGGAACCGGGGGGGTCCCTCAGCCTGACCTGTAAATGAATGGGTTGCCAAAGAGATAAAGAAATAAATTTTAAACACTCATGGAAACAAATGAAAATGAACACACAGTAATACAAAACCTCTGGGACACAATGAAAACTAGTCCTGAGAGGGAAATTTATAGCACTAGAGGACTATCTCAAAAAAAGCAAAACAACATCAATAACAAAAACCTACAAGGAAGACTGGTAATAAGTTTTTAGCCTACAACTTAAAGAATTAGAAAGAGAACAACAAGAAAAGGCCAGGTAAGTAGAAGTAAGGAAGTAAAAAAGATTAGAGCAGAATAAGTGAAATAGAGACTTAAAAAAATCTTTCAACAATAAAGAATTATTTTAAAAAATAATCAATGAAACCAAGAGCTGGTTCTTTGAAAAGATAAACAAGATTGATGAATCATTAGTCAGACTCATCAAGAAACAGAGAGGACCCAAATAAATAAAATCAGCAACAAAAATGGAGAAGTAACAACTGACACCACAGAAATAAAAAGAATTGTAAGATGAACAATGTAGATGAAATGGAAAAATTCCTAGGAAAATACAATCTCCCAAAACTAAGTCAGGAAGAATCAGAAAACCTGAAGAAATAGAAGCAGTAATTTAAAAACTCCCAGCAAACAAAAGCCTGGGTCTGGATGTCTTCACAGGGAAGTTTTACCAAACATTCAAAGAACTAACACTTTTTTTTTCAAAGTTGCTGTGACAAAATCTTAGAGACCTCTCATAGCAATATGTTTACCAATACATCTCCTGTTCCAAAAAATCCAAAAGGAAAGAGCACTTCCAAGCTCTTTTTATGAGGCATTATCCTAATTCCAAAATCAGATAAAGACACTACAGAGAAAGAGAACTAGGGGCCAATATTCCTGATGAACATAGATGCTAAAATCCTCAATAAAATATTAACAAATCGGACCAGCAATATATTAAAAAGATCACATACCATGACGAAGTGGGATTTATTCCAAGAATGTAATGCAAAGCTGGTACAATTTTCTCAAATCAATAAACATGCTACATCACATAAACAAATTGAAAGATAAAAATCACATGATTATATCAATAGATGCAAAAAAAGCATTCGACAAAATCCAACACCCACTTTTTGGTAAAAACTCTCAGCAAAGTGGGAATAGAGAGAGCATATCTCAACATGAAAAAGGTCATATATGACAAACATACTGCAAACATTATACTCAATGGGCAAAAACTAAAACCATTTCCCCTAAGAGCAGGAACAAGATAGGGATGTCCACTTTCACCACTCTTATTCAACATAGTACTGGAAGTCCTAGCCCAGTGGTCGGCAAACTGCTGCTCACAAGCCACATGTGGCTCTTTGGCCCCTTGAGTGTGGCTCTTCCACAAAATACCGACTTCTGCACATGGGCCACGAAGTTTCAATCACACTGTAAGTGCGTGCCCGCACGTGCTATTTTGTGGAAGAGCCACACTCAAGGGGCCAAAGAACTGCATGTGGCTCATGAGCCACAGTTTGCCGACCACTGTCTAGCCACATCTATCAGACAAGAAGAAGAAATAAAAGGAATTCAAATTGAAAAGGAGGAAGTAAAACTCTCATTATTCACAGATGATATGATATTGCACATAGAAGATCCTAAGGACTCCACCAAAAAAACTACTAGATTTACTAAAGGAATTTGGCAAAGTAGAAGGATCAAAATTAACACCCAAAAGTCAATGGCATTTTTATACACCAATAATGAATTCTCAGTAAGAGACACTAAACAAACAATCCCATTTACCATTGCAACAACAAAAAAATTAAGATACTAGGAATAAACTTACCCAAGGAAGTAAAGGACTTGTACTCAGAAAACTACAGAACATTGAAAAGAGAAATAGAAGATATAAATAAGTGGAAAAATATACTATATTCATGGATTGGGAGAATTAACATCACTAAAATGTCCATAATATCTAAAGCAATCTATAAATTCAATGCAATCCCTATTAAATTACCAATGGCATACTTCACAGATCCAGAAAAAATACTCCAAAATTTTATGGAACCCAAAAAGGTCCCAAATAGCCACAGCAACCTTGAAAAAGAGGAACAAGGTTGGAGCTATCATAATATCAAATATCAAGTTATACTAGAAAATCCATTATAATCAAAACAGCCTGGTACTGGCACAGATACAGGCATATAGACAAATGGAACAGAACAGAGATCCCAGAAATCAACCCAAGATATTATGCTCAATTAATATTTGACAAAGGAGGCAAGAGTATACAATGGAGTCAAGATAGTCTCTTCAAAATATGGTGCTGGGAAAATTGGAGAGATACATGCAAAAAAATGAAAGTAGGCCACGAGCTTACACCATACACAAGAATAAACTCAAAATGGATAAAAGACTGACATGTAAATAAAAAAAACACATGTCTAGAACAATGCTTGAGATGGAATAGATGATCAACCAATATTTGTTGAATTATTAGTGAAAGTTGAAAGAACGAATGAAATCTAAAGATTAGAAATGTGCTTAATGCCATGGATTCCCTAAGGTAAACATCCTCCAATCTTAGGATCTGGTCACTTTCTCCTCAAGGAACTAAAATGTAAAAGTTGACAGAAGGTCCAGCTGACATGGCTCAATAGTTGAGCGTCAACCTATGAACCAAGAGGTCATGGTTCGATTCCCGGTCAGGGCATGTGCCCAGGTTGCAGGCTCAATCCCCAGTCAGGGGCATGCAGGAGGCAGCCAATCAATGATTCTATCTCATCCTTGATGTTTCTATCTCTCTCTCCCTCTCCCTTTCTCTCTGATATCAATAAAAATATATATATTAAAAAAGAAAGTGAAAATAAAGCCCATAGTATGGAAGAATATATTTGGCAATGATACATCTGATAAAGAGTTCATATACAAAATACATAATGAACCCATACAACTTAACAAAAGGAAGACAAACAATCCAAGTAAAAAAATGGACAAAGGACCTAAATAAAGACTTCTCCAAAGTGAACATACAGATGGCCAAGAGATATATGAAAAAAAAAAACAAACACAACTTTGTGGCCAACTTGAATATACAAACTTTTAGAGATATAGATGAAATAATCAAGGACCTACTTATGTTTAATGTAATAATTTATACTTACTCTCTCTCCCTCTACCTCTCCTTCCATATATATACCAACATCAGAGAGATGAAAATTAAAATGGCAATGAGGTATCACCTCACACCTGTCAGAATATCTATCATCAACAAATCAACAAATGACAAGTGCTGGTAAGGATGTGGAGAAAAGGGAACCTTAGTGCACTGCTGGTGGGAATGCAGACTGGTGCAGCCACTATGGAAGACAGTATGGACTTTCCTCAAAAGATTAAATATGGAACTGGCATTTGGCCCAGTGATCCCACTTCTAGGTATATATCCTAAGAAACTTAGAAACACCAATCAGAAAGAATGTATGTATCCCTGTGTTCATAGCAGCACAATTTTCAATAGCTAAGGTATGAAAACAGGCCAAGTGCCCATCAGTAGAGGAGTGGATAAAAAAGCTGTGGTACATTTACACCATGGAATACTATGCAGCAGTAAAATAGAAGGATCTCTTACCCTTTGAGACAGCATGGAGGGACCTGGAGTGTATAATGCTAAGTGAAATAAACCAGTCAGAGGAAGACAAGTATCACATGATCTCACTCATATGTGGAATCTGAAGAACAAAATAAACTGATGAACAAAATGAATCCAGAGACATAGAAGCATGGAACAGGCTACAGAATCTCAGAGGGGAGGGTGGGAGGGTAGATGGGTGGGAAGACATCAACCAAAGAACTTGTATGCAAATATGCCTAGCCCATGACACAGACAATATGGTGGTGAAGGCCTGGGCAGGGGGCAGGGGTAGCGAGGTTTAGAAGAGGCCAATGGTAGAAAAGGGGTACATATGTAACAATTTCAACAATCCTATATAATAAAAGCATAGTATGCAAATTGTCCTCTCCACTGGGAGTTCTTCCAGGAGTTCAACAAGGGGGTGGGGCCAGCCAAGGGAAGGGAAGGAGACCCCAGCTGGCAGCTACTAGGGACCCTACCAGTACACGAATTTCATGCACTGGGCCTCTAGTCCTATATAATAAAATCCTGATATGCAAATTGACCAAATGGCAGAACAACCGGTCACTATGACGTGCACTGACCACCAGGGGACAGACGCTCAATGCAGGAGTTGCCCCCTGGTGGTCAGTGTGCTCCCACAGGGGGAGCATCACTCAGCCAGAAGCCCCCTCCTCCCGCATCCCCAGCAGCACTAAGGACCCCTCAGGGGATGGCCAACTGCTGGGCAGTCAGACATCCTTCTCACTGTCCAGAACCCCTTGCTCCTTACCACCCGCCTGCTCACTGCTCCTTACTGCTCAGCTTGCTTCTCCTTAGTACTGTGGCAGAGGTGAGGGAGGCTCCCACCACTGCCGCTGTGCTCGCCAGCTATGAGCCTGGCTTCTGGCTGAGCGGTGCTCCCCCTGTGGGGGTGCACTGACCACCAAGGGGCAGCTCCTGTGTTGAGCGTCTGCCCCCTGGTGATTAGTGTGCATCATAGCGACCTGTCATTCTGTTTGTTCCACCTAATGGTCACGTAGGCTTTTATTACATAGATATATCATAAAACAATCCTATATAATAAAGAGGTGATATGCAAATTAACCCTCACGCCCTCATAAGATGGCTGCCTACAACCAGGCTGGCAGGGTGGTTAGTGAGGGATGACCAAACACCTGAACAGAAGGCTGTGTGGCGGGACCGGCCAGCAGTGGAGTTAATGAGGGACGACCAAACAAATGAACAAGCAGGCTGCGTGGGGCAACCAAGCCAGCAGGGGTGTCAGTGAGGGATGACCAAACGACTGAGCATCTGGCTGGGTGAGGTGACCAGACCAGTGTGTGTGTGTGGCGGGGGAGGGGGGGGTGACTTCATTTCTGTCAGATAATAATGATCATTTTGACTTTATTAAGCTTCCTTTGACACCATAACAGAGGGAAAAGAGAGAAGATTGAGGCATCTTATTACTACCCAGTGAGGGTTCAAGTCCAGTCTCCCTGTATGGTCTCTATTG
>NW_006291021.1:113337-115793 GCF_000327345.1 Myotis davidii
AGAGATCAGCCTAAACTGGCAGTCGGATATCCCCCAAGGGGTCCCAGATTGGAAAGGGTGCAGGCTGGGCTGAGGGGACACCGCCCCCCTCACGAATTTTGTGCACTGGACCTCTAGTAAAATTAATAATAAAATAAATAAATGCCCACATGGAGTCTATGCTCACCTCATTCACACAAAGAGCTCCCCAGACACTGAAAGTCTCCCATGGAGCAGGATCACTAAGGTTTGCTTGGGAACATAGGGCAGGTGAGCTTGGGACTGGTCCAGGAGCCTCTTCATCTTTGTATTAAAGACAGATTTTGATCACTTACTCAGGTTCCCTGAAATTCTTTTGCAAGATCTCCATGTTCAACTGCTTGAGCTTTGTTTATCAACGCCCTGCTCCCAGACTATTCTTCACCTCCTTTCCAAAGCTGAGGAACAGAGAGTAGACTCTGCTTTGAGGAGGTGGGAGTTAAGTATACACTTTTTTTTTTGTAGGTTTTTGTTTATATATATTTTTTCTTTCCAGAGAGGGAGGGAGAGGGAGAGAGATAGAAACATCAATGATGAGAGAGAATCATTAATCGGCTCCCTCATGCATGCATGTCATTGGGGATCAAGCCCACACCCAGGCATGTGTCCTTGACCAGAATCAAGCCTGGGACCCTTCAGTCCACAGGCGACACTCTATCCACCGAGCCAAACCAGATAGGGCTGTATACACTTATTTTTTACTGTCACTTGTTCGGGACCTTATTTGGCAAACTGCCTTCTTTATGTATTATTCTTTCTGGAAAGGAACGTTCTATGTAAATAGTTTTAGTTTGAATGTAGACTAGCTGTTGGTGTGTGTTTTTTAATTGGGGCTGATTTTGAAAATTTCTGAGTTTCCTTCAAATATAAGCCAATACCTTCCAAAGTAAGGTAATATTCAGAGACAGTTCTGATCAGATGGCTTAGGAAAATTCCTGTAATATTCACATTCAATGATTCCTTATTAATGAATGAATGTCTTTGACTTAGATTTAATTTTTTTAAAAAGTACGATGTTATTCTTTGTACATTTTCAATATATATATAGCAAGCTTAGGTGTAAGTACTAAATAAAAAAATTAAAAGATTTTTATTATAAAAAAAAAAAAAGACACTGTGGGCAAGGGAAGAATGCTTAGGCGAAGCACAGATGATTTGGGAGTGTGAAGCTATTCTGTGTGATTCCATACCAGTGAGTATGTGGCATTATACTTTTGGCCAACACCAAGAGGGAAGCCTAATGTAAACATGGACTCTGATGGGTCAGTGCACGTGCATCCATTATGAGGGTTGTGGATAGTGAGGATGCTGTGTGTGTGAGAACCTGGGAACTCCATGCTTTTTGCTCAATTTTACCATGGACCTAAAATTGCTCTAAAAAATAGTCCACTTTCATGTTTTTTGTTTATGCTCACCTGCGGATATTTTTTCCATTGATTTTCAGAGAGGGTAGGAGAGAAGGGAGGAGAGAGGGGGGCAGAGAGAGAGATAAGGATCAATGTGAGAAAGACACATCAATTGGTTGTCTCCCAAAAGCTCCCAACCAGGGATGGGGATCAAGCCTGCAACCCAGGTACATGTCCTTGACTGAGAATGGAACCTGTGACCTTTCAATGTGTGGGATGATGCTCTAACCCAGGGGTGGGCAAACTTGACTCGAGGGCCACAATGGGTTCTTAAACTGGACCGGAGAGCCGGAACAAAAGCATGGATGGAGTGTTTGTGTGAACTAATATAAATTCAAAGTAAACATCATTACATAAAAGGGTACAGTCTTTTTTTTTTTTTAGTTTTATTCATTTCAAACGGGCCTGATCCAGCCCGCAGGCCGTAGTTTGCTCACGGCTGCTAACCACTAAATCCCACCAGCCAGGGCAAAAAGAGTCTTTTTTTTTTAACTGTACACCTAATAGCCCTGAATTGTATTGCATGAAAATTAAAGTTCAATTCGTGACTTTTGAAAAAGGTACATTCTTCAAGATGATTAAGTAAACTTTGAATAAGCCTGGCCAGATGCACCACTCAGATCTCTCTAAAGAAAGAACCTGCTATTCTGCCACAAGGCAGCTCCCTGAGCACTTGCAGCTGTCACTGCCTTCAGGCTCCGCCCCACATCTGGCTCTTCCCCAGCAGCCCAGCCATAATAATCACAGCAAGGGCACTAGGGCTTCTGACCAATGTGGGATTCCTTTGTGAGTCAGCTTCACTATTGATTCCCACATTGGCTTGGCTACATTGTAGTCTGGGGTTCTTTCTGCCCAGTCCTGCTTCCTTCCCATTTCCATTTGTGAGTCATTCTCTCTCAATAATTCTCTTACACTTCTCAGCATCCGCTTCCTAGACAACCCAAGTGACACACATATTAAGCAATGATGCTGACAGGTCATGAGGCCATTTTCCTGCTGCTTCCCAAGTTGGAGATAATTTTTTTTTTTTTT
>NW_006291021.1:117040-120799 GCF_000327345.1 Myotis davidii
GCGGGCCGGAGAGAGAGAGCAGTTATGGCCGCTCTCAGTCCTGTCCCGGGGGCTCTGCCTCTCTGAGTCCCAGCAACCGCTGCAAACCTCGTAGAGAAAGCTGCCTTCGAGTTCCGACCGAAGCCAGACAGTCCCGCTTCTCCCGTTTGAGTCTGGGTCCCTAGAGACTCGCCCGGATCTGGAGCTCAGAGTCTGACACTCCCTCCCGATTGAAAACAACAACCGCGCCCTCCGCCGCCAGCCCGCTCAGCATGCACTCCGCACCTTAGTATTTCACTTCAGCACTGCACCTCCTCTGAGTCTGGGTATGATATTCTCTTTCCTCCTAGTTGTAGAATTTCCACTCAGCCAGCCTTCCTGTGGTTCTGGATGATGTCCGTTCCGTCTTTTAGGTGTAATTTGAATTGGTTGTTCGAGGCAGCAATCTCCGGCGTTAACCTATGCCACCATCTTGGTTTCTCCGGAGATAATTTTTTCTTAACATCGGGTGACCAGCAGAGAGGGAGCTAGGGGGATAAAAACCCAGCCCTCAATCATCACCTACTCTACTAGTACATCCCCTTTCAGTGCCACAAGCTAAACCCAACTGGGAGCCAGGGATAGGAAAGGATCTGCAGGCCATCAATGAAGGTCTTCCTCCCAGGAGAAGAAGAAGGGTGGACAGTTCATCTGAAGAGAATATCTGAACACTCAATGAGCCAAACACCAACCTAAGGGACAGAGTGTATTAAGATAACTCTAACCATTATAAGATAGACCCCAAAGTCCCAGTGACTTAACAGAATAGACGTTTACTTCTTGCCCACATCCTAATATATAAAAACCCAGGGTCCGTAATGACCAACCAAAGGCTTGACGGAACACCGGAAATCAGTCTTGTAGTCAGTGCTGAGTTGCCAAGGTGACCCAGCACTGACCACCGCTGGTGCAGGCGCAGTGGCCCAGCACTGACTGCCGTTGGGGCTGTGTATCAGGCTCAGAGATAGACCCAGAGAGAGAGGCAGGGTCTGATCTTCAGCCTCTGTGGCAGCTGTTGACCAGCCGTTGCCTCTCTCTTTCTCTCTGGGCTTCGCCAGCAGCTGCTCCTCTGTTTCTCTCTAGGCCTCCATGGGGGCTGCTGATCAACCCCGCCTCTCTAATCAGGCCAGGAAATAGGCCTGGAGACACTGACGGGCATAGAAACCAACCAATCAGAACCAAATCTGGGCGAACTGTGAGGAGCCAATGGCTGCCTAGGACGTGGAGCTTTTGACGTTGACTGGCATAGAAACCAAGCAATCAGAACCAAATTGACTGGCAGGGGAGGGCAGTTGTGGGTGAGATCAGGCCAGCAGGGTAGGGCAGTTAAGGGTAATCAGGCAGGCAGAGGCAGTTAAGGTCAATTAACTGAATGATGAGGTTAAGGGTGATCAGGCAGGCAGGCAGGTGAGCGTTTAGGAGCCAGCGGTCCAAGATTGTGAGATCGGGCCTAAACTGGCAGTCGGACATCCCCCAAGGGGTCCCAGACTGGAGAGGGTGCAGGCTGGACTGAGGGAATCTCCCCCTTCATGCACGAATGTCATGCACCAGGCCACTAATAAAATATAAAATGGGTGTTTCCTGCTTGTCAATAAGCCCTCCTCCAGGCAATGACTTGAGGATCCAGGCTTATTCCATGCTGTAGTTCAACCATTCATCAACAGGCTTACCCACAGAAGAGGAAAGATAATATAGGATCATTTTTAGGAGTTTTTATAGGCCAGCTATGGAAGTGGAGCACATTACTTCTTCTCAGAGATCATTCACTATAACTCAGCCAACCTACAGCAAATGTGGCCAAGAAGACACAGTCTAATAGCTGTGTGTACCCAAGATGGAAAGGGACAAGTTTTGGGGAACAGCTAGCTAGTCCCTGGGAGGGAAACAAACAAATTATTACCAAATATATCAACTTAAAGGTAGCTGTGCAAAGATTTATAAAGGCATCAGCTCAGAGAACTATAAGATTATATAACAGAGAGACCTTGCTTAATTGGGAGAAGGGGCCCTGAAAGGGGTCCCTGAGGAAGTGACATTTAAGGCAAACACTAAGGATGAAGAGGAGTTGCAATTGGCTAGGAGGAGGGGAAGAGGTTCAGGAAATCAAGGATGAGTTCCTGGATCAGCAGGAGTTTGAAGACCATGTGGCGTTACAGTTAAAGTTCTAAATACTTCATCACAAGGGAAATTAGTCAAGCACTCTGAAAGTGTTTTCACTCTTAATGTGGTGTACAGGGAGATATTAGAATAAGTTTAATCACTTTATCAGTCATTGTTTGCATCACTGTTCACTAATCGCTTCTTGGCCTTTTGGCTAAGATCAAGTGCAGTATCTGTTCTTATCAGTTTAAAATATCTTCACTAATTAATTCCCTTTTAATGTGCACAAATTTGGTGCACTGGGCTGCTAGTATAATAATAATTTTTGTGAATTTATTTTCAGACATACTTAATTTTAATTATGCAAACATGTCTACATAAATAAAAACAGGTAAACTAACTAACTTGTCAAGTTTGTAATATATGCATTCAGAAAACCTACTTTATTATATAATGAACTTTCAGTTTTAACAGACACCCCCTTGTCTGAATTAGTCTGTTATATTGAGGTTTTACTGTATGGCTTTCCTCAAAAAATTAAAAACAGAACTAGATTATGACCCAGCAATTCCACTTCTCAGTATATATCCAAAAATATCCAAAACACTAATTTGAAAAGATATATGAATCAATCCCTGTGTTCATTGCAGCATTGTTTACAATAGCCAAGATATGGAAGCAACCTAAGTGCCCATCAATAAGATTAGAGGTAATAGGGCTACGGGCTCAGTTCCCAAAAGGGGGTGTGTAGAAAGCAGCCCATCAATGTTTCTCTCTCATAGATGTTTCTATCTCTCACTCCCTCTCCCTTCTTCTCTCTCTAAAATCAATAAACATATTTTAAAAATAATAATAAAATAAATAAGAAGTAATACCAGCCATGGCCAGGTAGCTTAGTTGGTTACAGCATTGTCTGGATATGTCAAGGTTGTGGGTTCAACCTTTGGTCAAAGGGAAGAGAACACTAAGAAGCAACCAATGAATGCATAAATTAAATAAGTGGAAAACAAACTGAGGTCTCTCTGTCCCCTCTCCCTCTCTCTAAAATCAATCAATCAAGCAAAAAAGGGTAGCACATCTTAGGACAATGGAAACTAAGGAGAAAATAAGCAAATGGGACTACATCAAAATAAAAAGCTTCTGCACAGCAAAAGAAGCCATCAACAAAAAATGAAACAGCCCACTGCATGGGAGAACATATTTGCCAATGTTACATCCAATAATGGTTTAATCTCCAAAGTTTATAGGGAACTCATACATCTTAACAAGCCCTGCAGGGAGACTTCTGCTGGATAGCCTCAGGCAAAGGCTAGATTGGGTAGCCTCAGCCAAAGGCTAGATTAGCACCTCTCTAGAGATCCAGGAGTAAGTGTCCCCAGTGGTCAGAGTGGAACCATCCAGTTTGCAGCTTCTCAGACCCTTAAAGGACACACTCAGGGTGCAGACCCAGTGAGCCCCAAAGCCCCATTGAGGCAAGTCTTGCCCTAGAGGGGTGTCTCCAGCACAGACTGATTCTCAGCCAATTGGCCTGGAGGTCAATTCCTCCCAGTGATAACTACAACAATCAAGGCTTAACTACAACAAGACTGTGCACAAAGCCCACAGGGGGGTGCACCAAGAGTGTCTACCTCAGGTAATATT
>NW_006291021.1:121717-126889 GCF_000327345.1 Myotis davidii
ATATGCAATGCTGAAAGGTATCCTTTAACAAGAGGTAGAAGAAGAAAAAGGTAAAGATACAAATTATGAACAACAAATACACATCTATCAACAAGTGAATCTAAAAATCAAGTGAATACATAATCTGATGAACAGTATGAACTGGTGACTGTAATAGAATCAGGGACATAGAAAGGGAATGGGCTGACTATTCTGGGGGTGGGAAGGGGTGTGGGGGTGAGGGAAGAGATTGGACAATAATCGTGCACCTGTGGATTAGGACAGTGGGTGGGGAGTGAGGGCAGAGGGTGGGGTGGGAACTGGGTGAGGGGAGTTATGGTGGGAAAAAAGAGTAACTAATGTAATAATCTGAACAATAAAGATTCAATTAAAAAATAAAGTATAATCACTATGCTAAAACTAATATAAAATAATATTGAATTTCAACTGTAATTGAAAAATAAAAAGTGATAATAAAGCAAAAAAGAAGAAAGCATTCATTACATTAGGAATACAAATACTTACCTAGGTAGACAATGCTAACCAGAACAAATTTTCTCTGATCGCCAGCAAGCAATTTCTCCTTCTGATGTGTTGGCTAGGGACCTGGGGGGACGAAGTACTGATACATTAAAAACCTTCAACAGCCAGGCTGGCGTGGCTCAGTGGTTGAGCATTGACATATGAACCTGGAGGTCAGGGTTCAATTCCTGGTCAGGGCACATGCCCGGGTTTCAGGCTCAATCCTCAGTGTGGGGCATGCAGGAGGCAGCTGATTTGTGATTCTCTCGCATCATTGATGTTCCTCTCTCTCTCTCTCTCTCTCTCTCTCTCTCTTTCTCTTACTCTCCCTTCCTCTCTGAAATCAATAACATTTTATTTTAAGAAAATCCTTCAACAAACATTTGTTGAATAAATAAATAAGTGAATTTTTAAAAGTATTCTCTAATCTCACCCTGGTAAGTCAATTCCTTTGCACCTTCGTGTCTTGGAATATTAATGAGCAATGGTATTTCATCTTCAAACTTTCATTATCTCTCTGAAAGTTTGATAATGAAGGGTTTCACTCAACCTGAGTGTCCTCATAGGTTTTATTATTGGTGTATTTAAATATCGTTTATTCTAAAATAAAATCTTTCTAGGAAGAGGACTTAAACTTGCTCGGGAGTCTTGTTCTGTTAACTCTATTTCTTCAGGGGTTGGTTCTTTTCTGCTGTTGTGGAGTTTGTGCTGTCTCTTTTCTAGTGTAGATTTTGGTCACTTGCCTGGTGACTCTTAGTTGCCTGCTCATCTTTATGTTTGAAAATTCCAGCTCTCCTGCCCATTCTATTTGCTATAATTTGACTCAGGAAGGGAATGCTGGCAATTTGATATTTTATATCCACTGACTTAGCCTCACAGCAAATTAAACCATTGGATCAGCTTAGAATATGCACCAGAACAGAGGGTAAACCTAACCCAGCCGGCTCCTGTGTTTCTTTCTAAGTAATCACCTTGATAAATGCCCCAGAACTTCCTCCCATTTTTCTGAATCCACGACACTACATTTGGAATTTCCTAGAACTGCCCCAGCTTTGAGCTCATGGTTTCCTCTCGTTTTATTTCTCACTAATCCTGATCTTGTCTGACTCATCTTAAATTAATACTTCTAATTTCTATTCACAACACAGTGGGGGAGGGAAGGGGAGAGAGCAGTAATGAAGCAAATGGGGTAAAAAGTAACAATCAGTGAATCTGGGTAAAGATTTTACATTGTTCTTTGTACTCTTCTTATTCATGTAACATTTCTTCTAAATTTGAAATTATTTCCTAATTCGAACTTGTTTTTAAGAAGCTGTCTATTGAGGCGATGCCAAGGTCTTCACTTGTCATTAATTTCTCAGGCCACACTAATTCGACTGTCCACTCACTGAGTATGGTCTTTATAAAACCACCCCTAGTCTGATGAGTCAAACCAGTAAATATTTTCACTTCTCATCTTAACTAACTCTAAACAGTGTCAGACACCATTGACCATTACTTCCTTCTTGAAACAGATTCCTTGGGGTGCCGTTTCTCTCCTTCCTGTCCAGCTGCTCCGGCTCAGGCTTCTGTGCAGCCTGGCCCCTTACCTTACCATTACTTATTGGAGATCTTAGACCCTCTCATCTGTATGTCTGTACTTGTTCTTCTAACAGACCTCTTCCTTGCACCAAATGTCCATTATGTAAATACACCAACAACTCTCAAATTTCCATTCCCAGACAAAGAGTTGGCATAGCCACCGAATCAACTCAATATTTCCAAACTGTCCCTTCAAAAGCACTTGAAAATTCCACATATCCCAACGTGACCTGTGATCCTTAGCGTCCCCCAAATTCATAAATGTTTCCACTCTCTATCCAGTTGCATGAACCAAAATTCTTGGCTTCTCCATCTCAACCACATTCAAAGCCTTGCCAAGTCCTATTCCTTTTATCGTGTATCTTTTATTTGCATTCATTGCCGCTCCATCTTCAAAGCCACACTCGATTTCAGACCTCCCACTATCTCTCATTGGGATGATTCCATGGGCCTTATTGCCTCCATTCTTTGCCACCTGTGCAAACTCTACACCCCTGACAGAGATCTGGTTCTAACTAGCTAATCTGACTGCTTGTCTTCTTCATACTCTATCACCCTCAGGATAAAGATTTGGGCTGGCATCTACAAGACACATGGTTTGACGCTCTCATTTCCATCTCCACTACTCTAGCCACTCTCCTACCTCTAGACTTCTGTACATGCTGTCTTCCCCACCTGGAGCTCACTTTCTAAATCCTCTCTTGATGAACTTCATCTTCCACATATTGGATCAAATGCTTGGCATGTACGCGCATGGATTCACACACACACACACACACACACACACACACACACACACACACACACACTGTTCTGTTAGCTGATTTAATACTCGCAAGAGCCCATGAGCTGCAAAGTTTGTTTCCATTTTACAATTGAAGACACTAAGCTCAGAGACACGAAGGCATTTGCCCAAGGATTCACAGCTTAGCTAGCAATGGCAGGATCAGGGCTGGAACTCAGCTCTGTGGGACCCTAAAATGCCTGTTTTGTATGAGGCAGCAATCCCAGCTCTGGGAGTATACCCAAAAGAATTAAAATCAGGGTTCCAAGAAGGTAGCTACACTCCCATGTACATTGAAGCATTATTCACAATAGCCAAGATCTGGAAACTACTAAATGTCCATCAACAGATGAGTGGATAAAGAAATAAAGGAAATATGATACATCCACATAATGGAATGTTATTCAACCTTAAAAAAAAATAAGGCCCTGACCGGTTTGGGTCAGTGGATAGAGCGTCAGCCTGCGGACTCAAGGGTCCCAGGTTCAATTCCGGTCAAGGGCATGTACCTTGGTTGTGGGCACATACGCAGTAGGGAGTGTTCAGGAGGCAACTGATTGATGTTTCTCTCTCATTGATGTTTCTAACTCTCTATCGCTCTCCCTTCTTCTCTATAAAAATCAATAAAATATATTTTTAAAATAAAAAAGAATAAATAAATAAGGAAACCCTGCCATATGCAATAGCATGGATGAACCTTGAGGACATTATGCTCAATGAAATAAACCAGAAGGACAAATACAGTAGGATTTCACCTACTAGTGTATGAGGTATCTAAAATAGAAGCAGAGAGTAGAATGGTGGTAGTCAAAGGCTGGGGGAAGGAGGGGAGTTGTTAATCACTGTACAATATCAGTTAGGAAAGATGAAGTTCTAGAGATCTGTTGCACAGCATTGTGCCTATAATAAGCAATACTGTACTGGACACTGAACTTTTTGTTAAGGCAGATTTCACATTAAGTATCTTTAACACAAGTTGTTGTTAATCTTCTTCCGAGGATATTTTTTTCATTGATTTTTAGAGAGTGGAAGAGAGGGAGATATGAGGAGAGAGAGAGTGAGGGAGAGAAAGAAATGTGGATGTGAGAGAGACATATCGATGGTTGCCTCCCAAACATGCCGCAACTGGAATAGGGCTCGAACCTGCAATCCATGCCCTTGACTGGGAATCGAACTCAAGACCCTTCAGTGCTTGAGTTCAGTGCTTGGGCTGAAACTCTAACTACTGACCCACACCGACCAGGGCAACACAGTTTAGTTATTTGTTTTTCTAAATCTTTATTGTGGAAAGTATTACATAGCACTTGTCCCCCCAAATCCCCCATTAACCTCTTCCAGCCCACTCCCATCTCCCCTACGCCCCAGGCCCTCACCACCCCATGTCTGTGTCCACAGGTTATGAATATATGCATAAAAGTTCATTGATTGATCTCTTCCCACCCACCCTCACCTGCCTTCCCTCTGAGGTGCAACAGTTTGTTCATGCTTCTATGTCTCTAGGTCTATTTTTGTTCATCAGTTTATTTAGTTCATTCGATTCCACATATGAGTGAAATCATGTTATACTTGTTTTTCTCTGACTGGCTTATTTCACTTAGCATGATACTCTCCAGGTCCACCCACGCACAATTTTTTTTAAAAAGTATACTCTGCAGAAACCAAGATGGCGGTATAGGTAAACACCGGAGATTGCTGCCTCGCACAACCACTTCAAAAATACAACTAAAATATGGAATGGACATCATCCAGAACCACAGGAAGGCTGGCTGAGTGGAAATTCTACAACTAGAAGGAAAGAGAAAAGCATACCGAGACGCAGAGGAGGTGCAGTGCAGAAGTAAAATACAAAGGTGTGGAGGTGCCTGCGGAGTGGGCTGGCAGCTGAGGACACAATTGTCTTTTTCAATCAGGAGGGAGTCTCAAGCTCTGAGCTCCAGTTCCGGGTGAGTCTCTGGGGACCCAGACTCATACAGGAGAAATGGGACTGGCTGGCATCGGTCAGAACTCGAGGGCAGTTTTCTCTAGGAGGCACTCGCAGTGATTGCCGGGACCTCTAAGGGCAGGACTGAGAGCAACCATACTGCTCGCTCCGCCCTTCCTGTTGATCCCCTGGGACCCCGCACCGCCCAAGCCATGCATGGAGGCTTTTGCATATGAAAGGCACAGCCCTTTGTAATCTGAAAATTACTTAACAAACTGCAGCTGGCTCAAGGCCCCAGGGCAACTTGCATTGCTTTACTGCTGGCTTCTGCTGGGTAGCCTCAGGCAGAGGCTAAATTAGCACCTCCTTAGATCCAAGAGCCAGT
>NW_006291021.1:128154-130455 GCF_000327345.1 Myotis davidii
GGGGGGGCTGAGGGTGGAGACTGGGAGGGGAGCCGGGTGGAGGGGAGCTATGGGGGGGGGGGGGAACAACTGTAATAATCTGAACAATAAAGATTTAATTTAAAAAAGTATACTCTGCAGACACATCTCCACTCCTTCCTCACTGGATGGCTGCCAGCACACACATACTGCCATGAGAAGCTGTGTCTTGATCCACATTCCAAATCTTAATGAATTCCATAATTTCTAATCCCAAGCCTTGGAAGCCAGAAATTTTTTGAAATCCAGAATTTGCAATGGTAATGTGATATATGTCGCATATTGAGAGTAGCGTTTACACATACACATATTGGTCTCTTTCCCGGTTCTGTCCACAGGGATCCTAAACCCTTGTAAATTCCATAGTAATAAGAACACAAGGAGCACCATTTGGTCCAATGAGGCAACTCTGGGTAGGTTCCTGGGTGACTCCTGGGTGAGGGCTGTCACCAGAAAGACCAAGCCATGATTCAAAGCCAGGAAATGTCAGCTTCCACCCCCTGCCCTCCAGGGGAAAGGAATGGAAATTGAGTTAATAACTGATCGTTCCTACGTGAGGAAGCCTCCATAAAATACTGACAGCAGGGGGTTCAGAGAGATTCCAGGTTGGCGAACACATCCACACAGGGAAGATGACGCCTCTAAACTCCTCAGGAATGGAAGCTCTTGCACTCAGGACCCTCCTAGACTTCTTCATCTGGCTGTTCACTGTATTCTTTCTCATACCCTTTGACACACTGGTGAATGTAAGCCAGTGTTTCCCTGAGTGCGGTGAACACTCCAGAAAATTAATTGAACCCAAGAGGGGGTGCTCATTGGAACCTTTGATCTACAGCTGGTTGGTCAGAAGCACAGGTTGCATAACCTGGGCTTTCAACTGGCCTCTGAAGCGGGGGTGGGGGGTGGGCGCGGGGGCAGCAGTCTTGTGGGACCGAGCCCTTCTGTAGGATCTGATGCTATCACCAGCTAAATGGTATCAGTATTCGTTGAACTCTTGAACACCCAGCTGGTGTCTAAGAATTATTTTTTGGTGTGGGGAAAAACGTCTACGTATTAGGTGATCTGAACTCTCAGAAGCAAAATGTTTTGTGTGGGTAGCAAAGGAGACTTGCAGGAGAGAAACACACACTTAGGAAGAAGTGGGTTTTTCCCAAACAGGAAGGAAAAAACCTGAGAGTTTTAACTTTACACATATATTACCCCACCAGGGGTTTCTGGGGCAACCCCCAAAATCCAGCCTACTAGTGCCTCTGCTTTATGAGTACTTTGGCTAAGGAATAAAGAAAAAACATAAACCTATTCCTATCAGGATTGCCAAAGGAGACTGGGGTGTGGGCAGGGCTGGTACCTTCTGAGGGCTGTGAGGGGAGGATTTGTCTCAGGCCTGACTCCTGGTCTTGTAGATGGCTGTCTTCACACTTACATGACAATTTTCCCTGTATGTGTATGTGTGTGTGTGCGTGTGTGTGTGTGTGTGTGTGTGTGTGTGTGTATGTATCTTCAAATTTCCACTTTTTACAAAGATACCGGTCATATTGGATTAGGATCGAGTCCGGTGACATCATTTTAACTTAAGTACCTCTGTAAAGATCCTGTCTCCAAATACAGTCACATTTTGAGGTCTTGGGGCTTAGAAATTCAACATATGAATTGGGGGGAGGGCATGGTTCAACTTAAATTTTTATGTATACTATGAGGTCACTGGGAAGTGACCAGGGTTCAAGGAAGTCTGCTCTAGACCTTATACAGTCCACCACTCTACCTGTTATTGGATATGTGACTTGAGCTAACCTCCCTGGGCCTCAGTTGCCTTGCCTATAAAATTAGAATAAAAATAGAATAGTACAGGCACAAAAACAGACATATATACCAATGGAATAGAACAGAGACCCCAGAAACGGCCCAAGCCATTATGCTCAATTAATATTTGACAAAGGAGGCAAGAGCATACAATGGAGTCAAGAGAGTCTCTTCAGCAAATGGTGTTGGAAAAATTGGACAGATACATGCAAAAAAATGAAACTAGGCCACCAACTTATACCATATACAAAAATAAACCCAAAGTGGATAAAGGACTTAAACGTAAGATGGGAAATAGTAAAAATCCTAAGAGAAACTATAGGCAGCAAAGTATCAGACATATGTCATAGTGAGATCTTTACCAATACAGCTCCTAGGGCAATGGAAACTAAGAAGAAAATAAACAAATGGGACTACATCAAAATACAAAGCTTCTGCCCAGCAAAAGAAACCATCAACAAAACAACAAGAAATGAGAGCATG
>NW_006291021.1:130612-131886 GCF_000327345.1 Myotis davidii
GTGTTGGGGTAGGATGGGGAGAAAAAGGAGGTCCACAAAGTACCTGGTTTCCCCAGGTCTCCAAGTCCTGCCCTGCTGGTGGGAATGCAGACTGGAGCAGCCATTCTGGAAAACAGTATAGAATTTCCTTTAAAAGTTAAAAATGGAACTCCCATTTGACCTAGTGATCCCACTTCTAGGAGTATATCCCAAGGAAGAAGAAACATCAATCAGAAAGGATATATGCACCCCTATATTCATAGCAGCACAATTTACAATAGCTAAGATTTGGAAACAGCCTAAGTGCCCATCAGCAGATGAATGGATTAAAAAGCTGTATTACAGAGAGAAGCCAAAATGGCTGCATAGGTAAACACCTGAAATTGCTGCCTCGCACAACCACTTCAAAAATACAACTAAGCCCTGACCGGTTTGGCTAAGTTGATAGAGCATCAGCCTGCAGACTCAGGGGTTCCAGATTCGATTCCTGTCAAGGGAATGTACCTTGGTTGCGGGCACATACCCAGTAGGGAGTGTGCAGGAGGCAGCTGATCAATGTTTCTCTCTCATCAATGTTTCTGACTCTCTATCCCTCTCCTTTCCTCTCTTTAAAAAAAAAATCAATAAAATATATTAAAAAGGCAAAAAAAGAATATATATATTTAAAAAAAAATACAACTAAAAGACAAAACAGACATCATCCAGAATCACAGGAAGGCTGGCTGAGTGGAAATTCTACAACTAGAAGGAAAGAGAAAAGCACACTGAGACTCAGAGGAGGTGTGGAAGTAAAGTGCAGAGGTACGGAGGCGCACTCGGAAAGGACTGGCAACTGAAGACACGGTTGTCTTTTTCAATTGGGAGGGAGACACAAGCTCCCAACTGCTCTGAATTCCAGTTCTGGGTGAGTCTCTGGGGACCCAGACTCATACAGGGAAAAACTGGACTGTCTAGCATTGGGCAAAACTCAAGGGCGACTTTCTCTCAGAGGTGCTTGTAGCAATTACCAAGGGACACTGAGACCCAGGGCCTCTTAGGGTAGGGCTGAGGATCAGCCATAGCTGCTTGCTCCACCCAGTTGATTCCCTGAGACCCCGCCCCACCTGAACTGTGTGCAGAGGCTTTTGTATATGAATGGCCTGGCCCTTTGCAATCTAAAATTACATAACAAACTGCAGCTGGGTCAGAGTGACCCAGAACTTCCAAAAGAAGGCCCAAGGCCCCACAGCAGCTTGCACTGCTCACAGCTGGGCCTCATCTGGGCACCTCCACACCCCAAAGAAGAGGAATCTGCA
>NW_006291021.1:132400-136696 GCF_000327345.1 Myotis davidii
GTGAAAGAAAGAGACTTCCAAGTCCAGGAAGCGCAGAGAACCCCAAACAAAAGGAATCCAAAGAGGACCACACCAAGACACATCATAATTAAAATGCCAAGAGCAAAAGACAAAGAGAGAACCCTAAAAGCAGCAAGAGAAAGACAGTCAGTTACCTAAAGGGAGTACCCATATGAATGTCAGCTGATTTCTCAACAGAAACTTTGCAGGCCAGAAGGGAGTGGCAAGAAATATTCAAAGTGATGGATACCAAGAACCTACAACCAAGATTACTTTACCCAGCAAAGCTATCATTCAGAATTAAAGGTCAGATAAAGAGCTTCACAGATAAGAAAAAGCTAAAGGAGTTCATCACCACCAAACCAGTATTATATGAAATGCTGAAAGGTATTCTTTAAGAAGAGGAAGAGGAAGAAGAAAGTAAAGATAAAAATTAGGAACAACAAATACATAGCTATCAACAAGCGAATCTAAAAATCAAGTGAATAAAAAATCTCCTTGGTATTAGCACCAACTAAAGAATTGGCAGTACAGATTTATGAGGAAGCCAGGAAATTTTCATACAGATCTAGAGTTTGTCCTTGTGTTGTTTACAGTGGTGCCAATATTGGTCAGCAGACTTAGAACGTGGATGCCACTTGTTAGTAGCTACTCCAGGACGTCTAGTGGATATGATGGAAAGAGGCAAGATCGGATTAGACTTCTGCAAATACTTGGTGTTGGATGAAGCTGATCGGATGTTGGATATGGGGTTTCAACCTCAGATTCGTAGAATAGTTGAACAAGATACGATGCCACCAAAGGGCATGCGCCATACTATGATGTTTAGTGCTACTTTCCCCAAGGAAATACAGAGGCTTGCTTGCGATTTCTTGGACGAATATATCTTCTTGGCTGTAGGAAAAGTTGGCTTTACCTCTGAGAACATCACACAGAAAGTAGTGTGGGTGGAAGAGGCAGACAAGCGGTCATTTCTGCTTGACCTTCTAAATGCAACAGGCAAGGATTCACTCACCTTAGTGTTTGTAGAGACCAAAAAGGGTGCAGATTCTCTGGAGGATTTCTTATACCATGAAGGATATGCATGCACCAGTATCCATGGAGACCAATTTCAGAGAGATAGAGAGGAGGCTCTGCACCAGTTCCATCAGGGAAAAGCCCGATTCTAGTGGCTACAGCAGGAGCAGCAAGAGGCCTGGACATTTCAAATGTGAAACATGTCATCAATTTTGACTTGCTAGGTGATATTGAAGAATATGTCCATCGCATTGGCCGTACAGGACCTGTAGGAAACCTTGGCCTTGCCACCTCATTCTTTAATGAGAGGAACATAAACATCACAAAGGATTTGTTGGATCTGCTCATTGAAGCGAAGCAAGAAGTGCCATCTTGGCTGGAAAGCATGGCTTACGAACACCACTACAAGGGTAGCAGTCACGGACAATCTAAGAGTAGTCGATTCAGAGGAGGATTTGGTACCAGAGACTATCTGCAGAGCAGCTGTGCCAGCAGTTCCAGCTTCAGCAGCAGCCACAGTGGGGGAGGTGGCCATGGCAGCAGCAGAGGGTTTGGTGGAGGTGGCTATGGAGGCTTTTACAACAGCGATGGCTACAGAGGAAATTACAACTCCCAAGGGGTTGACTGCTTTGCAGTAGGTCACCCTGCCAAACAAGCTAATATGGAAACCACATGTAACTTAGCCAGACTATACCTTGTGAAGCTTTAAGAACTTGCAGTACATTACCAGCTGTGATTCTCCACTGAAATGTTTTTTTTTTAAAGGGAGCTCAAGGTCACACGAAGAGATGAACAATCAGCAGCCCTGTTTGGAAGGTGGTTTGAAGACTTCATTGCTGTCGTTTGGATTAACTCCCCTCCCACCAACCCCCATCCCAAACTGCATTTATAATTTGTGACTGAGGATCATTTGTTTGTTAATGTACTGTGAGGGGGGAGGAGAGGAACAACTGTAATAATCTGAACAATAAAGATTTATTTTAAAAATAATAAAAAGCTGTATTACATCTATACAATGGAATACTATGCTACTATAAAAAAGAAAGAACTCCTACCATTTGCAACAGCATGGATGGACCTGGAGAGTAATATGCTAAGTAAAATGAGCCAATCCGAGAGGGATAAATATCACATGACTTCACTCATTTGTGGAATATAATGAACAACATAAACTGATGAACAAAAATAGATACAGAGACATAGAAGCATTGAACAGACCCTCAAACCTCAGAGGGAAGGCGGGGGTTGGGGGGTTAAGAGATCAACCAAAGGACGTGTATCCATGCATATGAGCATAACTAATGGACACAGACAATGGAGAAGGGGCATGTGCTGGGGGGCGGGAGTGGGTGGGGAGAGGTCAGTGGAGGAAAAAGGAGACATATGTAATACTTTCAACAATAAAGAATTTTTAAAAAAATGGGATAGTACCCTCCTGATGGAGGCCTTGCAAAGCAATTAGTTTCTTGGCCCAGTAAGCAATAATAAATTTCAACTATGGTTATTGTTACTACTGTAGAATTCCATCTGCATTCCTTGAGTCTTGATAACACCCCACAGACACTTGGGACCCAAGCACTGTGGGATGCCCTCAGACTAACATAACCCAGAAAATAGGATAGTCTCTCAGATCCCGAAGCCACGAGGAAAGACACCAACGGCCTTGAGGACATGCATCCTTGGGGACCACTATCTTAAAGGTCATTTGGCAGCACAGAACACAACCCTCCCCAGAAGGAAAATCATAGGATACTGAAGTTTCTCACTGCCCCCAAGGGGAGATACTAGATGTACTGGGTTGAAGTGTCCCCCCAAGATCATGTCCTCCATGGAACCTCAGATTACGACCCTTTTTGAATATAGAATCTTTGCAGATGTAATTAAATTGTTTTAAATGTTTTTTTATTGTTTTCAGAGAGGAAAGGAGAAGGGGAGATTGAAACATCAATGATGAGAGAGAACCACTGATCAGCTGTCTCCTGCACACCCCCCACTGGGGATCAAGCCCACAACCCAGGCATGTGCCCCAACCTGGAATCGAACCCTGACCTTCTGGTTCATAATTACAGCTCAACCACTGAGCTGTAATTAAATTAAGATGAGGTCATACTAGATGAGTGTGGGCCCTACATTCAGTATGACTTGTCCTTTCAGGAAGTGAAGAGAAACGAAGACAGAGACACACAGAATGAAGAAGGACATTGAAGAGAGAGGCAGAGATTGGAGTAATGCAGCTATGAAGCCAGGAATACCGAGGATTGTGGACAACTACTGGGAGCTGGAAGAAGCAGGTAAGGAGTCTTCCTTAAAGCCTTCGGAGGAAGTATGGCCCTGCTGCCACCTTGATTTTGGATTTCTGGTCTCCAGAACTGGGGGACAGTACATGTCTGTTGTTTTAAGCCACCCAGTTTGTGGCCCTCAGAAACTGCAGGGTGGGGCAAAAGTAGGCTGACAATCATTTATATGGAAAAATAATACAATATTTAATAAATAATAATATAAGAATAAAGCCTGTGTTTTGTGTACTCACAACTGTAACCACTACAAGGGTAGCAGTCACGGACAATCTAAGAGTAGTCGATTCAGAGGAGGATTTGGTACCAGAGACTATCTGCAGAGCAGCTGTGCCAGCAGTTCCAGCTTCAGCAGCAGCCACAGTGGGGGAGGTGGCCATGGCAGCAGCAGAGGGTTTGGTGGAGGTGGCTATGGAGGCTTTTACAACAGCGATGGCTACAGAGGAAATTACAACTCCCAAGGGGTTGACTGCTTTGCAGTAGGTCACCCTGCCAAACAAGCTAATATGGAAACCACATGTAACTTAGCCAGACTATACCTTGTGAAGCTTTAAGAACTTGCAGTACATTACCAGCTGTGATTCTCCACTGAAATGTTTTTTTTTTAAAGGGAGCTCAAGGTCACACGAAGAGATGAACAATCAGCAGCCCTGTTTGGAAGGTGGTTTGAAGACTTCATTGCTGTCGTTTGGATTAACTCCCCTCCCACCAACCCCCATCCCAAACTGCATTTATAATTTGTGACTGAGGATCATTTGTTTGTTAATGTACTGTGCCTTTAACTTTAGACAACTTTTTATTTTGATGTCCTGTTGGCTCAGTAATGCTCAAGATATCAATTGTTTTGACAAAATAAATTTACTGAACTTGGGCTAAAATCAAAAAAAAAAATCTGATGAACTGAATAAACTGGTGAATATAATAGAATCAGGGGCATAGAAAGGGAATGGACTGACAATTCTCAGGGGGAAAGGGGTGGGGGGGG
>NW_006291021.1:137781-142468 GCF_000327345.1 Myotis davidii
GCTCCTGGGAGCGGGAAGAAGCAGGTAAGGAGTCTTCCTTAAAGCCTTCGGAGGAAGTATGGCCCTGCTGCCACCTTGATTTTGGATTTCTGGTCTCCAGAACTGGGGGACAGTACATGTCTGTTGTTTTAAGCCACCCAGTTTGTGGCCCTCAGAAACTGCAGGGTGGGGCAAAAGTAGGCTGACAATCATTTATATGGAAAAATAATACAATATTTAATAAATAATAATATAAGAATAAAGCCTGTGTTTTGTGTACTCACAACTGTAAACCTACTTTTGTCCCGCCCTGTCATAGGGTTTTCCAATAGGCATAGGGCTTCCCATGTCACCAGGAAGGGGCAAGTAGAAAACCTAAGTCCCTCCTCTGTCTCTCCAGGGTTCTGTGGTCTCACTTGTGAATTCCTATGCATCCTCCTCTCCTCTCTCTCTCTGCAAATGGGCCCTTTCATGCTTCTCTCTCCTGTAGAGGTGCGATTTCCTGACTAACACTGCCTGTGAGGTCAAGCCCGCCCACTCTGTGGAAATTGGCCCAGCTTGCGTCATGAGTCCACCCAATCAGCTGTGCCAAGGGAAGGCATCACCTGGTGCCAAGGGTGTTATTCAATAGGCAACAACCAGTGTAGCCAGACGCTGACCAATCAGATTTGACTGTGGTCCCTGGACCAAGAATTCTGGGGACAACCTTTCCCCACGAATTTTAGGGATACACCAAGGGTTAAGGTTTTGGATGTTTGGTCACAAGGGCCGTCCTAGGGGTCCAAAGGAAGTATCCAGGAATGGGAACTAGGAGTAATGGGTTGTGCATGGTGACAAAATTATGGTGCAGGGAGAACTGACTAGGTCTGGAGAGAGGAACAGCATGCTGGTGCTGTGTTTTCAACCCATTATCTGCTTTTGTAAAGACGTTGCTCATGTTTTCACAAGCAAGTGAAATGTGGACATAGATCTTTGGTCCATTTTATCTTAGTCTTTTTTTTAATTGATTTCAGAGAGGAAGGGAGAGGAAAAGAGAGCTAGAAACATCAATGATGATAGAAAATCATTGATTGGCTGCCTCCTGCACACCCCCTACCTGGGATCGAGCCCCCAACCCGGGCATGTGCCCTTGACCAGAATTGAACCTACAAGCTGATGCTCTATCCACTGAGCCAAACAGGCCTGGGCTTATCTTAGTCTTTAAAAGGAAAATAAATTGACATCACTTGTTTGTCACTTGCACGCAGGGTTGACTATGGGAGGGAATGAAATTGTGTGTCTATTATAAATTTTGTAGGCATAAATTATTGTGTAGGATGCCATTTATGAATAAAATAGAGAATACTCTTCATTGCAAATTCTATTTAGTCAGTTGATTCTCTGCAGAATGCCTTAATTTTTCCCACTCTTGTACCAATAGTCAACCCTGCGTGCAAATGACAAACAAGTGATGTAGATTGTATTTTCCTTTTAAAGGCTAAGGTAAGCCCTAGCCAGTTTGGCTCAGTGGATAGAGCGCTGGCCTGTGGACTAAAGGGTCCCAGGTTCGATGCCCGGTTGCCGGCTCAATTCCCAGTGGGGGGCGTGCAAGAGGCAGCCAATCAATGATTCTCTCATCATTGATGTTTCTCTCTCTCTCTTTTCCTCTCCCTTCCTCTTTGAAATCAATTTTTTTTAAAAAAAATACTAAGATAAAACGGGCCAAAGATGTATGTCCACACTTCACTTGCTTGTGAAAACATGAGCAACTTCTTTACAAAATCAGATAACGATTTGAAAACACTAGATGAAGACTTCCTTGATATTCACAACATAACAGGTAGAGCCAAGACACACTTTTAAGTCTAATCTACTTGTTTAACATCAGTTCCTCTGTCACTTGAAGTCTAGCTGACCAGCAGACAATAAATCAAGCCCTGGCTTGTAGCATTTGCTGATTCCCGTGGCTGATTTTAAGTTACTGGCGTGGAGTACTGAACAGAGCTGGCAAGTGACTTCCTGCAGAACTGTATTCTAAGTATTTCCACCACCCACTTACCATAGAGGAAAATAACTTTAAGAGCATACATAATAGTAGAATGGAAATAATAAAACCCCTAAAGCATACAGTAGTTATGAGTCTCAGATAACACTGTCTGGTGTACAGTAAAAGCTCAATACAGTCATCATTACATTTATAAACATTTTATTACCCAGTACCATCCACCATTCACACTGTCCCCTGGCCCAGGCACACCAGGTCACAGACAATCACAGTCATAGTGACAAACCACCCTATAAGAGGTCAGCTTGGCAAAAGCTGGAGTTTGGGTCTGTTTTGCTCATTGTTGTGTCCTCAACACCTAAAACAGTGCCTGACACATAGTAGATGGCCAAAAGACAAGTTGCATGAATGAAACTCACACAACAAAAAATTCTGCAGACCCCCTAAAGCTACCCCACAAAATCCCAAAGGGGGAGGCTCGGAGTGAGTCTTTATTTCTCACTTATTAACATAAGTAAGGATTTTTTGAGGTCTGTTTTGCTTGCTGTTGGTTGTTTTGGTCTGTTTCTTCAGCCCTGCTCCACAGTACTGGCCTGGGCGCTCAATAAATATAAGTTAAACAGATAAATATAAAGTCCACTGTCTGAGCTCAGGCTCATAATAAATACCAAGGGTTTGACTCGGGGCAGGAGTGATAGAGGGACCAGGAGAGTCCTTGAGGAGGGGGTCAGCAGCCAGAACCCCTGCCCTGCCCAGTGAGGTAGAGAAGCCAGGGCTCATCACCAGAGGCCCCACAGAAGAAAGGCAGGATTTAGTCTCCCTGCAGGGGGTGGCAACCCCGCCTGCCTCATGAAGGCTGTCCAGCAGGGACCTTGGTGGCCACTCGGTAGAGGCCCAAGACCGTGGCACCTTGTGCAAGCTGCCAGGCGGGGTGCACCCCAGCCGCAGCCCTGAGATGGACACCCAGGCGCTGGCCAGCGCGCAGGTGCAGCAGGCCACCCCGGAAACCAGCTGCTGAGTCCGGAGCTTCAGAGGATGGAGATGGCAGGTCCAAGGTCAGGGCCAGAGCTTCAGCCCCTCTGCCCAGCGGCTGCAGGTGCAAGGCAATGGAGACGGAGCCAGAGCCAGCTCTGGCCACCACACGTTGCAGTTCCAGGTGCAAAAACACATAGTAGATGCCGGCCTCCGACACCACCAGCTCCTGTGTGTGCTCATCGTACCTCAGGCCCGGTGCCAGGAACACACCCTTCAAGCCAGGGTCACTGTGCCAATGCAGGAGCCCTTCTGTCAGCAGTGCTGCAAGAGGAGGGAGGGGGAGGGGTTATCCTGAGCAAGGATGTGGCAGGGGCACAGCCTGGGGCAGGGGTGGAGGGGCTCTGCGGACAGAAGGGTTCTCAGAGGGAGGAAGGGCTGGAGGATGGCGGGAGGAAGGGACAGAAAGAAGGGGGGAGGCTGTCAGGAAGAGAGAGGGGGAGGGGGGACACGGAGCGGGGTCGGGGTGGAAGGTGAGAAACTTCCAGGAACAGGAACCTGCAGGAGGACATGCGATGCAAAAGGGGATGGGAAGCGGGGAGTAGGGCTAGGGACTGGGGGTGGGGAGGGGGTGAAGGAAGGGGGTTAGAGAGGGAGGTGAGGGGAATGGGACAGCATGAAGGAGGGGACTCAGAAGGAGGAGGGGGAGGGAAAGTGGGCGGGGTCTCAGGAAGGGTGTAGAGAAGAAATTAGAGATTGGGAGGAGAGTCTAAAAGGGGCAGGGGAGGGTGGTCTCTGGAAGGGAGGAGGGAAGCGAGTGGGAAGGAGAGGGTGAAGTTCCCAGAGGCCAGCGGGAGAGACCAGAGCAGGACGGGATTTGGGGATCCCGCCCTAGGCCTGAGCGGGTGGGTTTTCGTGGGCAGATGGAAGTCAGCTGAGGGGCAGCGGGAGCGCAGAGAGACAGGTGAGATTCATAGAGGGGAGAAGACAGCTTTCAGAGGGAAGGCGTCGAGGGTCCGATTTAGTCAGAAGGAGGCCTCCGGCTCCCGGGACCCTCCCACTTAGTGTCCCCTCCCGGTGGGGAGGGGGGGCGGTGCGGGGGGGCAGAGGGATGGCGCAGGACACTCACCATCTCGGGCCACCAGCTGCGCGAACACGCCCACATCCTGAGGAGGAAAGGCAGAAAGTGAGTGGAGGGTCCCCCAACCGCTCCGCAGCCCCCTGAAAAGTGCCCCACCGCGTCTGCGCAGCCCCTTCCCCCTTCTCCAAAAGAGCACCCCAACATCCACGCACACCTCAACTTGGGGGCTCAACCGGCCCCAATCCGTGGGGTCTGCAAGGACAGCACCCACCAGCCTCAAGACCGAAAATAAGTGTGATCCCTCCAGGTGGCTGGGAACAGGGAGGTCTGGGGGGGGGGGACACCCCAGGGGTCCAGGAGGAAACCTAGGTTCTCCGGGAGTTAGGGGGAAAGTGAGGGTCCCCTCAAAGGTTCGAAGTGCCCCTCGGGGTCCGCGATAGAGAAAGGGCCCCGCCCTAGGGTACCGGATGCAGATGGGATCTCGCGGGGGGTACAAGGTGAGCAAGGGTGCCCCCCATGTCCTGGACAAAGAAGGGGTGCTTTCAGGGACTCGGGGTGCAGAAGGGGTCGGCCCAGGGTGAAGGGTAGAGAAGGAGTCCCAAGTAGGGGCGCATCTCACCTGCGGGTAGTCGGGGAGACGGGCCCGGGCGTCGGGAGGGAGCTCGGGCAGC
>NW_006291021.1:142485-142840 GCF_000327345.1 Myotis davidii
TCCTTGACGGCGTCCGAGCTGAAGCCCATGACCAGCGGCAGGCGGCTAAAACCGGGGTCCCGGGCTCCCCGTTTTATAGTGAACCCGGAAGCCCCGCTTTCCGGGGCGGAGACGGTGGGGATCCCAGCGCCCGCCCCCTCCAGCCAGGCTTTCCCCAACTTTCTCTTCTCTGGATCTCATCTCTGGTCTCCTTGCTCTCTCTCGCCCTCCAATCTCTGCCCACTGCTTCTTGCTCCCGCGTTCTCTCTCTGTGTCTCTCTCTCTCTCTCTCTCTCTCTCTCTCTCTCTGCGCCTCTCTCTCTCTGTGCCTCTCTCTGTGCCTCTCTGTGTGTGTGTGTCTCTCTCTTTCTGTCTC
>NW_006291021.1:143281-156102 GCF_000327345.1 Myotis davidii
GTGCGTCTCTCCCCATTTGCCCCTGTGTCCATTGATTGCCTGCGTTGGGCCGGGTCTCGGGGTGGTTCTATCCCTTATTATGTCTGTGTCTCTGGCTCTGACCCTCCCTGTCTCTGTGTCCCTCCCTGTCCTCCCGCTCCTCTCTCCCCTCTCCCTCCCTCTGTCTCTTGCTCTCACTTTCTGAACCTCTTTGTCACTTTATCTCCTTCCCCTCCTTGTCACTCCCACCCAGGTCCCCCCAGGGATCCCCTAAATCCAGTATTCCTGCAGAACCATCAGAGGACAGCCAGGCCTCAGCTGCCTTCTCCTCTGGAGCAAAACTCCCCAGTGGAACCCTGAGTGCCATACTCAGGGCGCCCCCCTCCATCTCCCAACTTCTCCGGGACCCTAGCCCTTCCTTGGCCTGCCCCCACCCACCCACCTAGACCGCTTCCTGTCAGGAGCCCCCCTGGACCCCACAAGCGGAAGGCTGGAGAGTCCAGGTAGAGAAATTCCCCTTGTAGGAAAAGGACACAAGTGAGACAGAGGAAATTCAAATTTCCCTTCACTCGGGCGGGGGTGGGAGGAGGAGCAGAGAAGCTGCCATAACTCAAAACCCAAAAGAGGAAGCAACCCTGGATTGAGAGATGGGAAGAAAGCCCTGCTCTGCCCAGACCAGCCGGGTGGACACTGGTCAGTCCTTGAGCTGCTCCAGGACCCAGTGGGAAGATGGACTGGGCAGTTGGTCTCAGGCCTCCGCCAGCAGGCCAGGAAATGCAGGGGGATTTGGGTATAGGATGCCACACTGGGCTCGAAGTTCTAGCATTGGGCCCTGCTGGGGAATTACAGAGAGAAAAACCATAATGATACTGGCTCAGGTTAATGCGAAGGTGCTAAATGCTTCCGTTATGTAAATGGTTTATAACGAAGACGTGTGGTGTCCAAACCAAGAGCGACAGCATCACCTATGCAAATTCTAGCACCTCCATCTATTGTCTATTGACACTCTGGGAACGGAAAAAGCCCAGTCGTCAGCCCAGCAATCGGGTGTTTGAATGAGCCAACCGGAAGATTCCGAGGTTTGCCCGAGTTGGAGAACCCACTGCCTTGGACCAACGTTGTTCCTTCACCCCTGCAGACCCTCTGACTGGAATGTTCTTTCTCCACATTGGCAGCCAGCCTCAGCTCCCACCATCCTTCTGGGTCTAGATGATGAACGGGGCATCAGCCTTTACTTTACTCTTCTGAAACCCCACTGCAGAGACAGTTCAGTGATTATTCTAAAACCCAAAACAAGCCGAAACCGGTTTGGCTCAGTGGATAGAGCGTCGGCCTGCGGACTGAAAGGTCCCAGGTTCGATTCCGGTCAAGGGCATGTACCTGGGTTGCGAGCACATCCCCAGTGGGGGGCGTGCAGGAGGCAGCTGATCAATGTTTCTCTCTCACCGATGTTTCTAACTCTCTATCTCTCTCCCTTCCTCTCTGTAAAAAATCAATAAAATATATTTAAAAAATAAAAAAATAAAAAAAATAATAAAACCCAAAACAAGATGGCTAGCCAGCAGGGTGGAAAGCCAAATATTATTTGCCTCTTGGAATTTCACCAGCACCATCCCCCAAAGTTCAGTTATTGGTGACTCCCGCCGCTGAAGGAGGGGGTGATGGGTGGCCACTAAAACAGAAGAGTTTACTGAAAGTCAGTTCCCAAAAGAGACATCAGTGTTTCTCCGGTTAACCAACAAATAAAAGGCCTCTTAAAGCGAGTGGAAACAAGCATTTATTTGAAATAAACAAGAATAGCTATTCGGGATGCACCAATTCAGGCAGAAAACCAGTCTTCCTCCCACTTAGGAGACAAAGGCAAGGGGTATTTATGAGAAGGGAAGGGGGACAGTTACATCAATAGGCGGAAGGCATTTCTATTGGTACATTTAACAGTGTTGTTAACGCTAAACAGTGTGTTTAATTTTTAGTCCAGTAAGTCATTCTATCTGCTTTCTTTTTAAAATATATTTTTATTGATTTCAGAGAGGAAAGGAGTGGGAAAGAGAGAAATATCAAATGATGGAAGAGAATCATTGATCAGCTGCCTCCTGCGTGCCCTCCACTGGGGATCGAGCCTGAAACCCAGGCATGTGCCCGGACTGGGATTCAAAGAACCTTGACCTCCTGGTTCATAGGTCAACGCTCAACCACTAAGCCACACCAGCCAGGCTATACCTGCTTTCTTTACAAACAGTTTTTTGGGGGGAAACAAGGCTTCTTAAGCCCAGCCCCAAGATTATTTGGCCCTTTTTTTTAACTTTCCAAAGGTTTGAGACATAAGATGTGCACGGAAGTCTCTCTAACATGGCAGCTCCAGCTCCATTTTGAAATAGATCCTTTTTTTTTTTTTGACACTTCTCATCGAGGTGGGAAAGTATCTGTTTTCTTTTGTCCTCCAAAGCGCGGAAATAGCAGTGTTTCTGGTCAGAGGAACAGCAGTTATCGACCGAAAACATCTCTCTGAACACAGGACTATTGAGCAAACCTGTGAACCTGAATGCAGGCGCTAAAACTTCCCCACCACAGCCCTCGCCCCGCTCAGCATCGGGACCCAGAAGATGGGACGCTGACAGACCCATCTCTGAGGAATCTGACCGACCAGGAAGAAAGCTTTAAACATGCTGAGGCCACAGCGCCCTCCCCTCGATATCACTGCCCTGCTGAGAAGCCAATCTGTTTATTATTAACCCCTTGCCCACAGCGGGCGGCAGACAAAGATTGCCTAAGCTGACAAAAAGAACAAAAAGAGGAATTCAGAGGACTCCAAAGGTCACCATCTCAGACAACCCAAATGAAAGTGCCCCTCCCTCAGCCCTGTTGCATCACCCACCAAATTTCCTTACTAGCGCTTTCTGCCATCTAGAATATTCTTATTTACTTGCTTACTATTACTTTTTCCACAAAAGTGTTATCTCCTGAAGAGGAGCATCTTCAACGGCTAGTTTCCAGTCTACCTCTAGTGCCTAGAGAATGACAAGCCTCAGTAATATTTATGGAATGAGTGAGTAAGTTAATGAGTTACAGCAATTAACAGCATCAGCTCTAGAGATCAACAAATGACAGTCTGAAAACTATGAATTTTTTGTTGGATTGTCTTTTGTTTTTAAGTGGCTGGTAAAAGTCAAAAGAATAAGCCTATTTCCTGACATACAAATGATATGAAATTCAAATGTCAGTGTCCACAAATAAACTTCATTGGCACACAGCCACACTCCTTCATTTACATATTGCCTGATGGCAGCTTTTGCAATACTACAGCAGAGCTGAGTAGCTGTGACAGAGACTGGCCCACAAAGCCAATATTTACTCTCTCTGGACCATTTTCGAAAAATATTGGCCGCCTCAGCTCTCAAATTTCTTGCTGAGCCTTATTTTTTCACATCTGTTAAGTGAGAACAATAGTGGATCTCAAAGGGCAGTGGGGAGCTTGCTGTAGGCAGTGACAGGCACTTTGCGAGAATTCAGAAAAGGTGAGGAGCGGTCATGCTCGCGGCATCTTTTCGGCAGCTCTGGCACACCATCATCCCAAGATGTGGATGCAGAAACTGACCTCACAAGTTGAAGTCACTCAACCAAAGAGGCACAGTGAGTGTTCTGAAACCCTTTTCCACACAGAGGGGCTTAGTATGGCTCTGTTCACTCCCTCCAGGGAGGGGAAACGAAGTCTGGCAGCCTGGGGAAGGCTCAGGCCGCAGCCAGGGAGCACCATGACGTGCAGCTGTGGTTGGGACATCTGAGCCAGGCAGCCCCACCCACCATGGAGCTGTGGGCATTACCTTCCTAACACCTCTGTGCTCAGCTGTCTCCCTGAGGTGAGCGTGGGCCCATTTTCCTCATCGCTAGGGGTAGGGCCTGAATCCTCATGCTCAACAATCATAGAGCTCAAGGGAGGGATGGGGCAGGAAGTCGTTGAAGGGGGAGCCCCCATCTTCTACCTCTGAGGCCCAACAAACAGGCACCTACTCCAAGAGGTGTGCCTTGATTTTTTTCTAGAAAACTTCATTTCCTTTTCTCTGGGTTTCCCATTGTCCCCATCCCCTGGATGTGGCCTCGCCCAATGTCAACTTTACTGTCCTGGATCCTCTGTGTCCCCCAGGGCAGAGGCCAAGCCTAACAGAGGATGGTAGTGATGTTTGCTGAGTGAGTGTACAAGCTAGTGAGCAAAGGACCAAATTGGGGGGCAGGGGATGTGAATTGAGACAAAGAGAAAGGGGAAAGGAAAGAATTCAATGAGGCCTGTGAGAGTGGTAACATGTGCTGAAGGAGAAAAGAGGTACAGAGAGGGGAATTACTTTGCCCACGTTAGTCAAGTCTCTCAAAAAGCTGGGTCCTAGATAGGCCGGGAAAACACAGGGCCAGCACACGTGCATACCTGTCGTGTTGTGTAAATGTTGCAAGGCATGGTGATGCAAAACACTGAAGCTTCGCCCTAGCTCAGCCGTAGACAAACTACAGCCCGCGGGCCGGATCCGGCCCGTTTGAAATAAATAAAACTAAAAAAAAAAAAAAAAAAAAAACCCTACCCTTTTATGTAATGATGTTTACTTTGAATTTATATTAGTTCACACAAACACTCCATCCATGCTTTTGTTCCGGCCCTCCGGTCCAGTTTAAGAACCCATTGTGGCCCTCGAGTCAAAAAGTTTGCCCACTCTTGCCCTAGCTGGTTTGGCTCAGTGGATAGAGTGTTGGCCTGCGGGCTGAAGGGTCCTGTGTTTGGTTCTGGTCAAGGGTACATGGCCAGGTTGCGGGCTTGATCCCCAGTAGGGGGCGTGCAGGAGGCAGCCAATCAATGATTCTCTCTCCTCATTGATGTTTCTATCTCTCTCCTCCCTCTCCCTTCCTCTCTGAAATAATAAAAATATACTTTTTAAAAAACAAACACTGGCCGAAACCGGTTTGGCTCAGTGGATAGAGCGTCGGCCTGCGGACTCAAGGGTCCCAGGTTCGATTCCGGTCAAAGGCATGTACCTGGGCTGCGAGCACATCTCCAGTGGAGGATGTGCAGGAGGCAGCTGATTGATGTTTCTCTCTCATTGATGTTTCTGGCTCTCTATCTCTCTCCCTTCCTCTCTGTAAAAAATCAATAAAATATATTTTAAAAAAATAAAAAATAAAACTCATCTCCCAGGAGAACTCCTTCTTGGGGTTCATAAATGAATAAAAAAAATAAAATAAAATAAACAAACACTGAAGCTTTGTGGAGTTGGGGTGCATCCCAAGCTACTTTGGACTTGTGTGTTTCCAATGTGATGTTTCGTATTCAGAGATAAGGAAAGGGGGCTCCATGTGTTCACAGATGTGTTTCTAATTGAGAAACAACAAATAGCACAAGATCCAAACTGTGGGGCTTCAAATCCCAGCTCTGCCTCTTGCTAGTTGTATGATTTTGAGCAAATTCTTTCACCTCTCTGTTCCTTGCTTTTCCTATCTGGGAAGTGTGGCTAACAATAGTGACCACCTCACAGGATTATTGTCAAGAATAGGGAATCAGAACAACAAAGTGACAACAAATACATATCTATCAACAAGTGAATCAAAAAACCTGATGAACAGAATAAACTGGTGAATGTAATAGAATCAGGAGCATGGAAATGGAGCAGACTGACAATTCTTGGGGGAAAGGGGGCTGTAGGGGGGTGCGGGAAGAGATTAGACAAAGATCTTACATGTATGTGTGCAGTACCTATGGACGCGGACAGTGGGGTGGCGAGGGCCTGGGGTGGCGTGGGAACCAGGCGGAGGGGAGCTATGGGGGAAAAAAGAGGGACATCTGTAATAATCTGAACAATAAAAATTAAAACAAACAAACAAAAGAACAGAAAAAAACAACAGGGAATCAAAAAAAAAAAAAGCAATAGGGAATCAATAGCATTTGGCATACAGTAGGCATCATGATTGCCGATGGGGCTGACAGTCTGGTAGCTCTATATGATTGTATGCAGGGGTTGATCTTGTGAATGAACAACCAGGATCCAAAAACTAGTGTGGACATCTATTGCAAAGATGTTCTGATGAAAATAGCCAAAACAATAATCGAAAGTGAAATTGGTTATTGTTTGAAAATCAGTTCAGTAATCACAGGTGTGAAGGTTGAGTCATCTCTTTGGGGCTAACAGAAATCTCTAAGGGTTAAAAAATAAAGTGCTACATGCAAAATGTGGGGTTTGTTTCAGAGCAGAGGTACATTTGCGGAGTGCATTTCTGGAAGGTATAAAAGAAATGTGGGATTTGGGCTGAGAGAATTTGGGCCTTTTGCTGTATGTGCTTTCACCCACTTGCATTTTCCATGTGCTACTGTTTGTTTTGGGGTTTCTGTATTAACCATGGAATAGTGGTCAAGTACACACACACACACAAAGAAAGAAACCAGTGGCCTGAATGCTTTGGAAGGGAAAATTTAGCCCCAGTGACATCAAAGACAGGAAATGGTGTTTCCCTGGTAAGGACAGAGTAATATAGAGATGGGGAACACCCAGGCAGACCAGAGCAGGGCCCCAGGGACCCCTAAGAGGGGCCCCTTGTGAGAAGCCAGCTCATTCTGCTGGGAAGCAAGCCAGCCTGCCCTCGGAAGGAAGTCTCAGCTGGGCTACCACCTGGAAGGGACTCTCCAACTTTCCCAGAGGCAACTGCCACTAAGACAGGTACAAGACACCCCTATTGCAGTTATACAAATGAAACAGACACACACAGAGACCTACACAAATTCTCTCTCTCTCTCTCTCTCTCTCTCTCTCACACACACACACACACACACACACAAATCTACACACACATCTGGACACATACCTATAATTATAGACACACAGGAGCAGCCACCAAAGCTAGCCCACAAGCACACACAGGGACATATCTCATCAAGCACAGGGAGAACAGAGCAGTCGCACACACTATCACACACACACCAAAACAGACATGGAGCTACACAAAACGGGCACACACTGAGACAGATGCCCAGAGACAATAATAGATACACAAGAGCAGACACACAAGCTAGCCACCAGCAGACACAAGGACACACTCATGGCCATGGTCACATATACCCACTAAAGCAAAGCCTCAGAGGGACTCAAACACTCTGGGGTGGGCGGAGACACAGCAGGCAAATCTGCAGAGACCAGCAAAAGACACAAAATGCAAGGTAACACAACCCAAGGAACCCAGGCCTTTCCCACAGTAGAGACCCAGGCTCCATCCTTCAAACCGCCCAAGATCCTCCACCTTCTAAAAGGAATCCAGGCTCTCCTTCTGAGTGCCCATCCCGCCCTCGAAGAACCTCGGGGTCCCTTTTCTTTCTTTCTTTTTTCTTTTTTTTTTTTTTTTTTTTGAGAGAGAGAAGATGTTTATTAAAGCTGGGGACCGCTGGGGGCTTGGTGTAGAAGCAACAGGAGAGAGCCTAGCAATACTCCGCTCTGGGAAAAAGCCTGGCAGTGCTCTGCTTTGGCTAGAAATGTTATAGGAAAGAAGTGAGCCACGGTGGGCTGCTTTTAGCTCACAGCAAAGACAGAGAAAAGGGGGCCTTGGAAACAGGTTCAGGGGGGAAGCCCCGGATGAGCTACTGCCGCCTGTTTCTCCCCTGGTTGCAAGTTTTGTGGGGGCCCTTAGAGCTTAGGAGAGAAAAGCAAAGATGCACGCCTGGGAGGGAAGAAAAGCCTGGGCGTGCTCCAGAGAGAGCCGGTTCCGGGTTCCTTTTCTCATCAGCAGCGCCCAGTGTAGGCCGCGGGCGCCCCCTGGTGGACCAGGAGCTTCAGTCCAGAGCTGCACGGATTTGGCGAGGAGAGGGCGTCTAGAGGGCGTCTGAAAGGAGGAAAAGATGCATCTGGGGTCTCCCGCCTCAAATCCAAGGCCTGCAGAGGAAGGAGAGTGGGGTGAGGGAACAGCGGACGGTCCGGGGCCGGGAAAGGCAGGGTCCTTGACGCTAAATAGAGCTGAGTTTAGCAGGAGCGGGACAGAAGACCCTCACCCGCCCCTACTCCACGCCGCTCCAGGTCCCGCCGGGCTCCTGCTGGGCTGGAACCCGAGAAGACAAAGTGAGACCAGAGGCGGGTTCCCATTGGTCCGCGCCCGACCAATGAGGCGCAGAGAGGGCACCCGGTAGGGCGGGGCGATCGTTGACTCAGAGGGAAGGATTCCGTCCCGCCCAGCAATGGATCTCAGCCAGCAAATGACCACCAAGGAATCGCCCTAGATGTGGCCTCTCCAGCATAGAGTTATCGCCAACTCCGACGTCACTTTGACCCGCAGGATCCTGAAAAAGGTGGGCCCGCCCCTTCCAGGGTTGACCCGGGTCCCCCCAAGCCCTGCCCACTCCCCCGTCCCGCTCATTTTCCGTCATTATAGCTAAGCCCCGCCCACTTTGCCAACCCTCTCCTCCCCCCTCCCCCCCAGTACCACCCACTTCCCCGTCATTCTCCCTGGGCCCTGCCCACCTCCCCGGTCAGGTGCCTCTTGCTCACGCTCCTGCCTCACCCACTTTTCTATTTTTCTTGGTCCAGCACCCCCTCTCCCCAGGCTCCGCCCTTCCATGGACTCCTGTCTAAAATCCTCCCTCCTTCCTTGGGTTCCACCTCTCCAGAGCCCAGTGCCTGCTCCCCAGGCCGAGCCTTCAATCCATCCCCAACCCTAATCTGACTTCCCTGGGGACCTAGCGGCCGGTGGGTCTGACCATTTCGTCTCATTCCTTTAGGCTCCTCCCCTTGTGCGCCGCCCTATCTTCTTCCAGGCCCCACCCACACTATCAAGACCTTTTTTTGTCAAGTTCCTGGTGTGGGATGGAGCCTCCTAGCTAATGGACAGAGAGAGGCCTCAGTTTCCCCAGCCCTGCCCTTCCAAGGGAAAGCCCCTTCCTCTTGGCCGTCTAACTACCGCCCTGCAGAGGGACCCTGCCCCTGCCCACGTGGTCTGCACCAGCCCAGCCCGCCTCTTCCCGCGGTAGCCCCGCGAGGCTCTAATACCAGTCCGAGGCTCTAATACCAGTCCGGGTGGCAGCGCCCCCCTACACACACCCCACACCCACAGTCGATAAATTTATCACACAGGGTGTTAATGGGCCTTGCCCGACATGGTGATCTGGTTACCAGTGCCTGTGGCTGAGGAACCCCCGCAGATCAGTCCCGTCCCATTCCCTGCCACACTCCACCGCCAAGATGTTGGTGCTGTGGACATGCTATGTCTGCTGCTGGGTGAGCCTCCTTCCTCCCCTCCCTCCCCCTACCCCCAGCTTTGAGACACCCGTGAGGCCGTGGAGGGGTCTGTCTGCCTGTCTTTCTGTCTTATCCAAGGGCGGCTAGACTGGAGACTGTGGTGTGTCTTCACATCTGTGCATTCATCAGCGTATTTCTGGGATGTCTGGGTCAGCGTGTGTTTGTGTGAATGGGAGAGAAAGGGATTGTACACAAAAGTGACTTCTGTGTGTTTACCTGTCTTCCTGGGTCTGGATGCTGGGGTCAGCAGCTGGCTGTGGGTTTTTTTCTTTTTTTCAGTCTCATGATTTTATCTTCTCCCTTCAACCATTTTTGTCTTTTTGTTTTTTCATACTGTTTTATTTAGTGTATGTCTTTTTATATTGAATGTATTGGGGTGATATTGGTTAATAAAATTACAATAGGTTTCAGGTGTATAATTCTGTAACACATCTGCTGTATGACTCTTTGAGTTGCATATCTGGTTCCATCTATGTGTCTGGGGGTTGTCTGTTTTATATGTGTATTCATGTGAATGTATGATTCCATATTTGTGCTCATGCATGTGTATTTCTGTGTGTGCATACAACTAGGTCTGGCTGTGTATGTACAGGGTGTAGAGTGTATCTGTGACTCCATGTGTGTGCGTGTGTGTGTTTGGGTCTGTGTTGTGTGTTGTGTTGTATTGGCTTGGGGGAGGTATGGTTACTGTGTCCTATGCTTACACTTGGTCTATGGGAGCCTTTTCATGCATCTGGGTTGGGAGTGGATCCAATGGTATTTGCGTAGTTAAGTGTGTGTCTGGGTCTATATGGACCTATGTGTGTTGTGAGTATATTGTTACATTTTGTGACTATGTGTGTATATCCTAGTGGGCAAAGTTAGTGACTAAAGCCCCCTTGCTGGGGAGGAGAGTCCAGGCTGGGACACTTTGAGCTTCCAGCCCAGGAAGGGAGTTGGGAGCTGTGAGCAGCTGGGTTCCAACTGCCTAGCTCCACCAATCTACAGTGGGCGAGAGAATGACAGGGTCAAAAGAAGGGTGGCAGGCCTGGAGGTAGGCTCATAAGAGTGCATGGGCCTAACAGAGAGCCTGGCACCTGCTGGAGACAGGCCCCCTGCCCTTCCTGACCTTAAGATGGTGGGGTCAGGGGCCTGGACCCTGCTCACACACATTCACACCAATATCTCCTAGATCAAGCATGTCAACGTCACGGCCTGCGGACCACATGCGGCCCACAATGAATATTTTTGCGTCCCAGCCAATATAACAGTATGTAAGAGACGTTTTAATAAAAATTTTGTAACTTAATTTTTACAATATCCTGTTACACATAATTACTAATAACGAACTACAACATTCTCTAATGACTGATTACTATAATCATGCATTCATTTCCCTTACGTGTCTTACACGCAGGCGCACCATTTCTCCCCACTAATACTAACAGCGAATATTTTAGCAGCCGATTGCCACGTCATTAGTCTTAGACTGACTTGTTTGGTGTGAGCAACAGGAAATATTTCGCTTATGGAGGACAAGAAAAATAGCTTTATTTGCATTACACTTAATAATTTGTGCAGTTATTCAGTGTCTGTTACGTTAATGTTCAAGAAAAAATATTGCCCTAAACGGTTTGGCTCAGTGGAGAGAGCGTCAGCCTGTGGACTGAAGAGTCCCAGGTTCGATTCCAGTCAAGGGTATGTACCGTGAGTTGCAGGCACATCACCAGTAGGGGTGTATTTATTTCAGCCCTTTGTATTCAGCATGTCTCTATCGAAATAAACCTACGTTTCTATGAAGATTGAAGCTTTTGGTTTTTTGCGGCCCACATAAATTTAAACCTTGTGTATTTGGCCCATATTAGCCTTTGAGTTTGACATGCTTGTCTTAGATCAACCAGCCACAGAGCCATAGAGATAGGCATGAACACACACACAGATCCCAGACATGGATGTGTGGGTTGTGCACACTCCAGCACAACCCACACATCCATGAACACATGCATAATCTTACATACACTGATATCACAAAAAAGAGCATATATACCCACACATGCACCTATGTGCACCACAAACACCTATTCACAATATACATACACATGAGGCATGACGTGTGCACATACCAAGTCATGTGTATCTGCATTCATGTAGATCCCCAAGCACACAGGTGTGCATGCCAGAACAAACCACACACTTCCAAAAATACGTGGCCACATAGTCTCCTACACACCAAAAAAGACACAAGAAAGTTCACACCAATTTACGGCTACATAGAATTACACATTCACCAGGAAACATACATCTACATATATTCATACAGCCACACTAGGAAACAGACATGCTCAGAGACATAACTCTTGTAGCAGGTGACACAGACATAGATATCCATAAGCACCTACACACACACACACACACACACACACACAGATGCATAGACATGCACACTGCCACAATCATCCACACATACATCAGGACTGACACAGAAAAAGTGAACCCTTGTCCCCTCATTATCCTAACTCCTTACCTACCTCATTCACAGGATCTGCCTGTGAAAGGTGCCTGGGGTTCTCTCCACCTCTGGCCTTCTGGCCAGACCACTCCCCCTACCTTCCCACCATGTCCATATTGTGGAGACGTAGGGAGGACAAACTAACCCAGAATGCCTAAGGAGAGTAAGCTCAAGTGACCTGTCCCTGAGTAGGGTCTTGTCTGCCCGCTGCAGTCAGCATTCCCACCCAGCTGAGTGAGAGCAGTTTGCTGGTACCCCACATCCGGGTCATCTTTGCAATGAAACCACCATCACATGCACCCTGGTGGTTCATTACATTGTTGAGGACTCAGCACTCATTACCATGGTCTTCTCATCTCCATCTGCATGGTAAGGGGCCGGCCACTTTCACCCCATGCAGCAGTGAGGTGCCACAGGCAAGCTTCAGCCCTTTTTCTGGCAAAGTGGGGAACCCCACCCATTACAGGCCTAAGGCAGGAGGAAGTGCCACCTCTTTTCCTAATGAAATGGGGAATCTTGCTGCTCGGTGGCATAGAAGAAATCTTTTCCCCGAGGAAAAGGTAAGGCTCACCCCTTGCTGACACAGAAGAGGGGAAATGCCAGCCTCTCAGCCTTGGGCATGCAACAAGAGCATCCCCTCTCCTCCAGTGAACAAAGAAGTCCACCTCTTACATGCATAAAACAGGAAGCAATCCTGCCCGCTTTGGGGGAGTTGGGAAATATTCCCCTTTCAAACAGAGGGAACATCCTGCCTCTTTCTTGTGGTAAAAAGGGAAGTCCTCCCATTTTCAGTCATTCAGGAGGTCTATCCTTTTCTCCTGGTGTAATAGGAAGTCCTGCTCCTTTCGGATAGGTGACAGGAAACCCTGCCTACGCCTGACATAAACTAGGCGCCATCCAACCCTTTTCCTGGGTAACAGGAAGTCCCACCTCTTTCAGATTTGGAACTCCTGCCCCTGTCTGAGGTAAAATAGGAGGATGTCCCACCCCTTTTCTTGAAATGGGGAGCCATGCCTCTTGCTTTAGTAAAATAGGAAATCTGCCCATTTCAGGGACAGGGGTGGGAGAAGGCCCCAGTGTGCTGTGTGTGTGTGTGTGTGTGTGTG
>NW_006291021.1:156364-163863 GCF_000327345.1 Myotis davidii
ATCCTCCTTTCCATTGAAGTGGGATATGCAACCTCTCTGAAAAAAAGGGTTGGAGATTTTCTACTCTTATTGCTTCCTGCTTCTCCCCGCCCCCTGCCCCCAACCCCCCGACTTCTCGCCACTCCACTCCCACCCTGCAGATCAGCCTGGGAGAGATGATCCATGTCCAGGGCCTGCAGCTGAGCTCACCAGCCTTCATGAGCAGCACCTACAAGGCCATGATCTACAGGCAACCTGGTATCTTTGGTCCCAGACTGACATTGGCCAGCTGGTCCCAGACTGACATTGCCAAGATGACCACAGGTCACCTGAGGCCCCACTTCCTGGCTGTGTGCCTGCCCAACCGGGTCTCCTTGGACTGCAAAATTGGCTACATCACAAACCAGGCAAGCTGAAGACATCCTCTGTGCCAGGCGAGTGGGCAGCTGGGGAGGAGAACCCAGGAAGGGTCCCCTCACCCCCGCCGCAGCTGATGACGGCCCTCCCCTACCCATCCCCCAGGAAATCCTTCTATTCTAAGCATGCCTCTTTCGGGATGTATGCCATGGTGCGTCTGATGGTGAGTGCTGGCGGGAGACAGGCCACACACCCGGTGAGGTCAGAGAATGCTCCATTGTCCCCCGCCCCCACCCCCACCCCATGCTTGGTGCCAGCAGTGCCAGGCACAGCTTCCATGGAGCTTGTGTGTGTGTCCCTGGAGTTGGGAGGGCAAGAATGGGGAGGGCCTATCTCCTCTTAAGGCTCATTCAGTGTCTCTGTCCCAGAATGGCAACTTCCAGAACCCTGTCTCCTCTTCCCTGCAGCTGGAGACGGCCCGTGCCAGGCTAGGTCCATGCCCAGGGCTAGGTTCCACCAGGAGCGGGTGGGAGGGAAATCAGATCCAGCTGAGGTGCAGGTCCAAAGTTTTGGTAGTGAGGTGGCAGGAGGGGCTGGGGAGAAGGGAACCCGCTGGGAAGCAGCCGATGACCCCGTGGACAAAGAGAGCATAGATTCTGGTGGTGGAATTGGATCACATACATGGGAGCCAGCCCAGAGCACCTGGGCACGCGGTGAACAAACACAATGACACAGACAGCGGCCCAGGCCACGGGGCATGTGACAGTCACACGGATGTTTTCACACCAGCAACCCAGCAACATTTCTTCCTGAAAGACAACCCATTCTGCTGCCAGCCTTCAAAAAAGAAAAGACCACGAAACAAAGTAACTGCAGCTTCTGTTTGATAAGAGAACAGGGTCTTTGAAGCCGGATCTATCACAGCCTCAACTGTGTGTAACACTGGGTGAGATACTCAACTTCCTTCTCAGGCCTCCCATTTTGCATCTGTAAGATGGGCACGCAAACAGCAACTGCCTCCTAGGGTTGTGGTTTCATGTTAAAACATAAACAAGCAGCCCTGACTGGTTTGGCTCAGTGGATAGAGCGTTGGCCTGCGGACTCAAGGGTCCCAGGTTCGATTCCAGTCAAGGGCATGTACCTTGGTTGTGGGCACATCCCCAGTAGGGGGCGTGCAGGAGGCAGCTGATCGATGTTTCTACCTTTCTATCCCTCTCCCTTCCTCTCTGTAAAAAAATCAATAAAATGCATTTAAAAAAAAAAACATAAACAAACTGATACACTCAAAGCACTTAAACCAGATCTGGCCTACATGTGACTATTATCTTTAATAATAGGCAAACCAAACCCCAGGGTGGGTTGGGGCTGGGGTGTCTGTCAGCAATGCCTCTAGGTACACAGCGGGCATAGCAGTGTGGCCCCCACATGGTAGACAGATCACTCACAAGTAGAAAGCAGGCATTTCCCTGGTTTTGCAGGCCTGGTAAAGAAAGGGCAGTCAATTTCATGAGCAAAATGTTCTGGGTCTCCCTGAATTCCTTTGCCTCGAGTATTCCCCAAGTTCCCATACCTGATTTCTCCCAGAAACACACAACAGCAACTTTCTCATTCATCCTGCCAATTTCAAGGAAGTAAATTTAACCTATTATTTAACAATGGGGTGTTTTTTTCTTACAGATGCTATAGTATAGAATTATACACTTGAAACCTATATAATGTTATTACCCAATGTAACCCTAATAAATAGAATAAAAAATAAAAATGGGTTTGTTTGTTTGTTTTCTGTTTTCCATTTCAAAATCAGGAGCTCAACTCCTGCTCTTTGAGAGGTCCCGGCTGAGCCCTGCCTAGCTAGATCGGAGATCTGAGGCTGGCAGGAGGTGGGATGCCGGGCCACCGCAGGAGCCTACCCATAGGGTCTCACCTGACTGCTTGGGAAATCATCCCACATCTAACAATTCTCCCAACATCAGTGTGTAATTAATAGCATAAAGCTCTCTTATAATGATGTGTCAGGACCACAGCCCATACCCTTTCTAGATGCTGAGATCACTTTCCATACAAAACAGCCAGATGAATGTCCTGCCTCACACCGTGGCCACCCAGGATCAGGCAGATGGTTGGGCACAGAAACCCAGCCTGGGTGGATGGGTATCTACTCTTGGGGCTTCACGGTGCCTGCCCTCCCCCCAGCTCTATGTGCAGGCTGGCTCCTAGGGATGGAAAACCCAGCTCCTATGGCTCACCATCCAGCTCCTTTTCTTCTCCTTGGCTCTGTTCAGTGGCTACATCCCGATTTTGGACTGTTGGCACCACCCCTATGACAGGGTCTTTGGGTTCCTGCAAGGAGCCTTGATGGCTTTCTGAGTGGTAGGTAATGCCATGGATGCCTGGCTCCCAGGGAGGGTCTGCTTGCCAGGGATCCATGGGTATACCTGGCATTCTTCACCTCCCAGGAGAGGCCAGCTGGGGAGGTAGCAGCCACGGGGTGCAGATGACTTCAGCCCACCTCAAACCCCTCCCCACATCATCCTTGCAGGTTTGCTATATCTCTGGTCTTTTTACATCTCCGGCGATGCCAGGTCCCTGCAGCTCCAGGTGCTAGAAGGCCCCCTGCCCCCTGTTCTCCATTCTCTTCCCCCTTGCCCTCCCTCTGTTCCCCCACCCCGCCCCACCCGAGGGCCATCAGGGAGCCCAATGAATGCCCTGAGGCAGAGGAAGGTAGAAGGCGCTCACTGTAGGGCCTGTTCTCTCCAGGGAGTTATCCCTTGCCAGGTGGGCTAATCCAGAAAGCTCTGTCTCTCTGGAGGACAAACCACACCCCAAATCAGGCTCTTCCTGGGGCGGGGGGTGTGGGGGTGGACACAGGAAACCTGTTTTTTCTAGGGCTGAGACCCAAGTCAGCCCTTTCCAGCAGGACCCCCTCCATTTCCATTTTTATGGTTCTTAATACATTAAAAATTAAGAAATACCAACACAGCATTTATGAATTTTTTATGTATATTAGCATGGAGTGGTGGACCTCCTATTTCAGTCTGGGCACCATGTCTCGGGACCAACGCTAACAACATCTTCATTGGGTGAGAACCTCAAAAGTTTGGTTCAGTGGTTAAAGTGTTGGCTTGCAGACCAAAGGGTCCCGGGTTTAATTCTCATGTGCAGGAGGCAACCAGTCCATGTCTCTCTCATATCAATTCTCTCTGTCTCTCTGTGTGTGTCTCTCTCTCTTCTCTCTCTCTCTCTCTCTCTCTCTCTCTCTCTCTCTCTCTCCTTCTTCCTCCCTTCCACTCTCTCTCTAAAGATCAATGGAAAAAATATCCTCCGGTAGGATTTTTTAAAAAGTCTAAACCAGGGTTCCCCATCTCATTACTATTGGATAATTCTTGGCTGCAGGAGCCATCTTGTGTATTGTAGGATGTTGAGCAGCATCCCTGGCCTCCACCCACCAGATGCCAGTAACAGCTCCAAGTTGTAACGACCAAAAATGTCTCCAGATATCACCAAGTATCCCCTATGGGGCAAAACAACCCCAGCTGAGAATTCCTGCATTAGGGGGTTCCATTGACACCCCTCCCCCAAGAAACTGCATTCCATAACCATCTGACAACTGGGGTCCTAGTGTCACCGGAAAGGGACTGGGCCCAATGTGGGGCTGCCTCGGGCCAGCCATTAGTGCGTGTTTCCTGACTTCATGTAGGAAAGATTTCACAACACAAGCCCAGGTGAATTTCACAACACAAGCCCAGGTGATTTTGAGAGCACATTTATTACAGCTGGGGACAGTGAAACAAAGGAAGAGCTTAGGATAGAAGAAGCAACGGGTGAGAGAGAGAGCCTAGGTGGTGCTCTGCTTTGGCTCCCTGGAAATGTTATAGGGGAGAAGTGAGCCATGATGCGGCTGCTGTTAGCTCACTGAAGCCAGAGAAAAGGGGGCCTTAGAGACAGGATCAGAGGTTAACCCAGGACAACCGGCCATTGCCAGTTGCTCCCCTGGTTGCAAGTCTCGTGGAGACCCTTAGAGCTGGGGGGTTGGAGGGGAGTAAAGATGCACACTTGAAAAGGAAGAAAAGTGTGGACATGCTCCAGAGAGAGCCGCTCCTGGGTCTTTTTTCTTGAGAGTTCTTATTTGTTTTCTAAAGGTGGGACTTTTAGAGAGGTCTTAGAGCAGTGGTTCTTAACCTTCCTAATGCCGCAACCCTTTAATACAGTTCCTCATGTTGTGGTGACCCCCAATTTCATTGTTACAAATTGAACATAATTAAAGCATAGTGATTAACCACAAAAACAATATGTAATTATATATGTGTTTTCCGATGGTCTTAGGCAACCCCTGTGAAAGGGTTGTTCGACCCCCAAAGGGGTCGCAACCCACAGGTTGAGAACCCCTGATTTAGAGGAAGATCTCAATAGAATATTTATCAGCATTATGCTGATTCACCAAAATGAGATTTATTCCCCTGACCTCATTCCTTCTTGGGTGTGGTTGGCACAAATGGCATTGGTTGGATTTCTGTTATCTATCTCCCTGAGTTGGGTAATTTAAGCTGTTTACACTCTGGTTGGAGAGAAGTGTAAACCATTTACTCTTCTTTCCCCCCTCCCCATTTTTATTGAATTTATTGGGGTGACATTGGTTAATAAAATGATACAGGTTTCAGGTGTACAATTCTATAATATGTCATCTGTATATTGTATTGTGGGTTCACTGCCCTAAGTCAAGTCTCCTTCCATCACCATTTATCCCCCTATACCTACTTCTATCTCCCCCATCCCCTTTTCCCTCTGAAAATCACCACACTGCTGTCTGTGTCCATGAGGTTGTGTGTTTTTTCCCCTCACCCAAGGATATGCTTTTATTTTTAAAATATTTTATATGTTTTTATTGACTTCAGAGAGGGGGACAGAGAGAAAGAGAAAGAAACATCAATCAGTTGCCTCCTTCACGCACCCGGACAGGGGATAACCTGCAACCTAGCTGTGTGCCCTGACTAGGATTTGAACTCACAACCTTTTGGTGTATGGGACAATGCTCCAACTAACTGAGCCACCCAGCCAGGGCTCATTCACTCTTAAGTGTTCTTGGTTAGGGAAGATAGGATTTTGTGATTTACTAGATGGCTGTAAACTGCTTGGTCATTTAACTATCTGTCTCAGTTTCCCTTTTCCACTTGTATTGGCTTACTAATCTGTCTCACTAGAATGCTGTACACATTTAAATGGAATGGAGAGAGGAGGTGACTCACAGATACTAGGGGTCAACCATCTGATCCATCAGGAATTTATTCTGGAGTCCAGTTAGCTGGGGGGCTAACTCAATTTTTCCCCCAGTTAATTAACACAGCAATTCTCAGCACTATTGACATTTGGGCCCAGATAAGTCTTTGGTGAAGGGAGGAGAGAGACCGTCCTATGCATTGTAGATGTCTGGCACCATCCACCCGCTAGATGCCAGTAGCATAAACACAACTGCCACCAGACATGGCAACCAAAAGTGTCTCCAGATATCGCCAGTGTCCTCTGGAAGGCAAATCGCCCCCATTTGAGAACCAGTGGTTAAAACTAGAGGCCATTGGTGAATGTGAAGGACCGGCCATATGGCTGAAGTGGCTGGCTCAATGGCTGGAAGCCCTGGGAGGCAAGGATGGGGGTTTCTGGATGGCAGAACTGGAGGCTGCCATCAAAAAGGAGTCTGGCCCTGCTGGTGTGACTCGGTGGTTGAGCATCAACCTACGAACCAGGAGGTCACCGTTTGATTCCTGGTCAGGGCACATGTCCAGGTTTCGGGCTCGATCCCCAGTAGGGGGTGTGCAGGAGACAGCCAATCTATGATTCTTTCTCATCATTGATGTTTCTATCACTCTCTCCCTCTCCCTTCTTCTCTGAAATCAATAAAAATATTTTTTAAAAAATATTCTGCACAGCAAAAGAGACCATCAAAAAAATGAAAAGGGAGCCCACCGTATGGGAGAAAATATTTGGTAATGATACATCTGATGAAAGGTTAATATCCAAAATATATAATGAACTCATAACATTTAAAGAAAAGAAGACAATCCAATTTTAAAAATGGGCAAACAACCCAAATAGACACTTCTCCAAAGTGAATATACAGATGGCCAAGAGACATATGAAAAAAATGCTCAAAGGCATCGATCATCAGAGAGATGAAAATTAAAACAACAATGAAGCATCACCTCACACCTGTCAGAATGGCTACCATCAACAAATTAACAAATGACAAGTGCTGGCGAGAATGTGGAGAAAAAGGGAATCCTAGTACACTGCCGGTGGGAATGTAGACTGGTGCAGCCATTATGGAAAACAGTATGGTGTTTCCTCAAAAAATTAAATATGGAACTGCCATTTGACCCAGTGATCCCACTTCTAAGAATATACCCTAAGGAACCTAAAACACCAATCAGAAAGAATGTATACACCCCTAACAAGTATCACATGATCTCACTCATATGTTGAATCTAATGAACAAAATAAAACTAATGGACAAAATAGATCCAGAGACATAGAAGCATGAAACAGACTATCAAATCTCAGAGGGAAGGAAGAGATGGGTGGGAAGAGATCAACCAAAGAACTTGTATGCATATATGCATAATTCATGGAGACAGATAATATGGTGGTGAAGGCAGGGGCAGGAGTGAGCTAGAATGGGTGAATAGAGGATAGGGGGACATATGTAATACTTTTAACAATAAAGATTTAAAAATAATAACAATAGTAATTTTTGAAAAGGGGTCTGGCACTAGCAGGTTTGGCTCACTGGTTAGATTGTCGGCCCATGGACTGAAGGGTTGCAATTTCAATTCCGGTCAAGGGCATGTACCTCAGTTGCAGGCTTGATCCCTACACCGGCAGGGCACATGCGGGAGGCACCAAGGGATATATCTCTCATATCAATGTTTCTTTCTCTCCCCCTCCCTTCCACTCTATAAAAATCATATCCTCCTTGAGGATTAACAAAAGAAAAACAAGAGATCTGGCCTTCACTTAAGGGACATCGCAGGAAGTTTTGTACTGCCCCTGATAATAATTGTAATACTAATAGCTACAATTTATTGTTTACTCTGTGTGAGGGGAAACTGGGGCCATCTTACTCACTGTGCCATGGCATCTGACTTTCCCCACGGGACTGTGGGGTGGGCATT
>NW_006291021.1:163886-164425 GCF_000327345.1 Myotis davidii
CTGTCTGGCAGATGAGAAAATTCAGCCACAGAGGCTAAGCTGCCCAGGCAAGGTCATGTGGCCAACAGGAACTGTGAAAGGTAGGGTACTAGCTTGTAATAAATTATACCACTGGAGCACAGAGGTGCCCATCTGAAGAAAGCAAAGCAGTCCCCAAAGCTCACCATTTCCCCTCCCCCTTGAAATCCAGCTCTAAGTCTTACTCCCTCAAGTTCCAACCCGGGCAAGGCCAGGGTGACCCCGCCTATTACAAACCCAAGGCCCAACAGAAGTGTCCAGGGGGACCGCAAGCCTCCATCAGCTTCCACAAACATCCCAGGAAACATGGAAGGGAAATCTGGTTTTACTGACTATGCAGCTTCAAGTCCTCCAAGAACCTATCGCCCTCCCCCGCTCCAAGACAAATCGCAACTCGGGAGCCACCAGTTCGAGCCCACAAGAAGTCCTCCCAGTAATTAAAGGGTTCTAGGAACGGTACCTACATGGAATGGTTCAGACAGAGAAACTGAGGCAGGGCCTCCCGGGCCGGGGCGGCGGCG
>NW_006291021.1:164766-171209 GCF_000327345.1 Myotis davidii
GCCGGCCAGTGCGGCAACCAGATTGGGGCCAAGGTGCGCGGGGAACCGGGCCCCGGGAGGTGGCTGAGACCAGTGGAGCGGGGCCCTTGAACTCCGCGGAGCTTCCCGACCTTGGGCCTTTTGGCCAACGGGGTCTCCAGGAGGCCAGCACCCCAGGGACGGTGAGGGAGGGGGCTCGGGGGCTGGACCAGGCTGCGAACAAAGAGGCCAATGGGGGTGGGGACCAGCCTCTGTCTGCTGGCCACAGCTGGCTTCACAGCTGGCCCACTGTCCCCTGCACACGCACAAAGAGTCCCAGACTCTCGCGCTGGCTGCAGCCAGGGTGCACTGACACCAGCAGTCTTGGCTGGCGACTCTGCTTCACCCTGCCCCCACCTCTCCCTTCTTGCTGTTTCATCCCTGCCTCCCCACCATGCCTGTAGGGCCCCCGTTCACCTTGCTGGGGGACAGGTGGCAGCCAGGGAGGTGGTTGGCGGTCCTGAGCCCAGAAGATGGAGGTCAAGGCAGGCCTGGATCCCCTCTCCCTCTCTACTGGTTCTTACCCCACCACCACCACCCCTCTAGTTCTGGGAGGTGATCAGTGATGAGCATGGCATCGACCCCACGGGCACATATCATGGGGACAGCGACCTGCAGCTGGAGAGAATCAACGTATACTACAATGAGGCCACAGGTAGGATGCAGGGGCACCTTCTGGAGTGGGGGTGGGAAGGCATGGGGGGACTGCATGCTGGTTCCTGGCGCTCACCCCAGCTGACCTCCATCTGCTTCCCGGCAGGAGGAAATTACGTGCCCAGAGCCGTGCTGGTGGACCTGGAGCCAGGCACCATGGACTCCGTCCGCTCCGGCCCCTTTGGCCAGATCTTTCGGCCTGACAACTTTGTGTTCGGTGAGTGCCAGGCATGGAGTACAGGCAGGGAAGCCCCTTGCTCCTTTGACTTCCAAATGCTTAGTGAAAACTCACCCCCACAGGCCCCACAGCCCAGGGCGGGACACAGAGAAGGCAGTCAGGGCTGTGTTGGCGACAGCCAGCCTGGCGACTGTGGGAGCCCAGGGGAGGCATCTGATACAGTGGCAGGGGTGGGTGGGGTGCGTTGGGGTTGGGTGGGGGTGGGTAAGGAAGGCTTCCTGCATGAAAACCCCAGCTCTGCCACTTCATACATTCTACACAGATGTATTGAGCACCTACTGCATGCGGGTCTTACTATATCCCCAGGGGGATACACGTGAGAACAAAACAGACCAAGCTCTCTTCTCCCCTGGAGCTGGCACCCTGGTGGACGAAGGGAGGATGGCAATATAAGCAAGTAGAGCTCAGGCACTGATCCAGTCAGCTGGGTGACTCTGGGCAGTATTTCCGTGCTCATCTCCTCATCTTTAAAATAGGGTTAAAACATCTACTTCACAGGCTTGTGTGGCTCAAAGCCATTAATATGTGTAAAGGATTTAGTCCTAACCGGTTTGGCTCAGTGGATAGAGGGTCGGCCTGCGGACTCAAGGGTCCCAGGTTCGATTCCAGTCAAGGGCATGTACCTTGGCCGAGGGCACATCCCCAGTAGGGGGTGTGCAGGAGGCAGCTGATCGATGTTTCTCTCTCATCGATGTTTCTAACTCTCTATCCCTCTCCCTTCCTCTCTGTATAAAAATCAATAAAATATATTTTTAAAATATATATGTATAAAGGATTTAGAACAATGCCCAGCACCGAGAAAAAGGTAAATAAAGCACTTGTTGTTTTCACAATCATTATTGTTATTAATGTCTGCGGCCTAAAAGGTGATTAGGGCATGGAAAGGCAGGAAGGATGTACAAGACAGGGGGAACAGCTGAAGGGAGGGGCAAGGATGGAAGCAGAGAGGACAATGAATAATCATCACAACAAAAGTATAATAATTTATGTTATCTATCATAATAATTTTGTCATTGTTGTTCAACCACGAGGATGGCTGGGGGAGGGGCTGGGGAGGCTCTTCCCACAACAGCCCGTGTGTCCGGTTCCCTTCCCTCTCAGGCCAGTCCGGAGCCGGCAACAACTGGGCCAAGGGCCACTACACGGAGGGCGCGGAGCTGGTGGATGCCGTCCTGGACGTGGTGCGGAAGGAGGCTGAGAGCTGCGACTGCCTGCAGGGCTTCCAGCTGACCCACTCGCTGGGCGGGGGCACGGGGTCCGGGATGGGCACGCTGCTCATCAGCAAGATCCGGGAGGAGTTCCCCGACCGCATCATGAACACCTTCAGCGTGGTGCCCTCGCCCAAGGTGTCGGACACGGTGGTGGAGCCCTACAACGCCACGCTGTCCGTGCACCAGCTGGTGGAGAACACGGACGAGACCTACTGCATCGACAACGAGGCCCTGTACGACATCTGCTTCCGCACCCTCAAGCTGACCACGCCCACCTACGGGGACCTCAACCACCTGGTGTCGGCCACCATGAGCGGGGTCACCACCTGCCTGCGCTTCCCCGGCCAGCTGAACGCGGACCTGCGCAAGCTGGCCGTGAACATGGTGCCCTTCCCGCGCCTGCACTTCTTCATGCCCGGCTTCGCGCCGCTGACCAGCCGGGGCAGCCAGCAGTACCGCGCCCTGACGGTGCCCGAGCTCCATCCAGGAGATGTTCAAGCGCATCTCGGAGCAGTTCACCGCCATGTTCCGGCGCAAGGCCTTCCTGCACTGGTACACGGGCGAGGGCATGGACGAGATGGAGTTCACCGAGGCCGAGAGCAACATGAACGACCTGGTGTCCGAGTACCAGCAGTACCAGGACGCCACGGCCGAGGAGGGCGAGTTTGAGGAGGAGGCCGAGGAGGAGGTGGCCTAGACCACCTCATTCATTCACCCCTGCCGGCCCCCACCCCCGCTGGGCTGCTCACCTTTGACCCCTTAGAGCTCCACTTGGGCCCCTGAGAACCCTGCAGCACCACCAAGCCTGACTCAGCTCTGACCCTCTGACCCTACAGCCTTGACTTCTCCCCTGATCTCGGCTGACCTTCGACCCCTGAGCCCCACTTTGGCCCACATTTAACTCCATGAACTCTGTTTCTCCGTGACCTCTCCTTCACCTATGACCTCACCCACCACCCCAATGTACCCCCAGACAAATAAACCCCAGTCTACTTTCGACCCCCTCTCCCTCTGAGCCTCCCTTCACCTCCGACCTTGCCTCACCTTTGACCCCACCACCCTCTGACCCCACCTGCTCTCTGGCTTCTGTAAGCCCCCTGTTTTATCCCTGAACTCACTCCCCTCAACTCCAACTGACCTTGGCTTTCCAGGGCTGGTGGAGGGCAGCTGTGTGGGGAGAAGCAGCCCTGGAACATGTGGACAAGAGAGGCTGTGCCCCCATCCCGCCCCACCTCCTCCCTCTGGCTCACCCTCAATAAATAAATTGTTGTCTTGTCATGTTTCTGCTGAGTACATTTTCCGTCTTCCTGTGGGAAGGCCAACAAGCAAGTGCTCCCCCTAAAGGATGGAGGTGGGTGCTGAAGGGAAGTCTAATCTGGGGAGGAAGAAAGGGGGCAGAAATTCTAGAGTGAGACGGGGCTATGCCACTAACTGTGTGGTGTGGGTAAGCACTTGTACTCTCTGATCCTCGATTTGCTCACCTGTAAAATGGGATTGTATATTTGCCCCCATGATCCCCCACACACACACCCCAGGAATGTTTGTGAGGATTCGAGGAGCTCTTATGGGCATAGTGCCTGGCACAAGGAGTGCTTGGCAATGGAGCTGTTGCCATTTTCTGTGGGCATCTAGCAAGTACGGAAAGAAGAAGGGGAGTCTTTAGGGAAGGGCACTGGGTAGATGGCAACCTGGAACTAGCATCCAAGGGACAGTCCTATCAGAATAACAGTCGCTGACACGGATGGAGCACTTCGATGTCCTGACATGTCTCATCTCATGTAACTCTCACATGAACCCTGTAAGATCTGAGCTTTTGTCTTCTTTCCAACCAAGGTTTAGAGATACAAAGCATATCCATTAGCTTTTCTTGTGTAACTATCCCCAAAAAGTTTAGGGGCTTGAAACAACAACAGTCATTTATTTAGTTCTCAAATCTGTGATTTGGGCAGGGCTTGGAAAGGCAGCTTGTCTCTGCTCCCCGTGGCATCAGCTAGAGAATCTCAACTGAGGGATTTACTCCAAGGTGGCTCACTCCTATGGCTGCCAAGTTAATGCCAACTGTCGTCTGGGGATGCAACAGAGGCAGATAGAATGAGAGCATCAGTACCCCTCCATAGTCTGCTTGGGCTTCCTCACAGCAGTCCCCAAAAGCAAGCATCCCAGGAGAGCAAGCAAAATGCATTGCATTTTTCTGACCTAGCTTCAGGAGTCACTTGGTGTCCTCTGGACTGCTCAAAGTCATGTCCATGTTCAAGGGAGTGGGATGTAAATTCTACACACACCTCCGGAGTGCAGAGAGGCAAGATTCCCCGAGAGCATGTGGGGTGGGAGATATAAGGCTGGAGCCATCTTTGGAAATTACAGTTTGGTCCCATGACGATGAAGCAGTGAGCTGGGGTTCAAAGCCTGACAGTTTAAGTCTAGAACTCTTATTCCACTTCAGTGTAAAGACTATTCTAGGCACATTAAGCAGAAAGGAATTTAATATAAGAATTACAACACCGTTGGAGGGACTGAGAGAGTGGGCTGTAAGCAAGTGATTCTTAAACTTCAGTGTGCAAAAGAATCACCAGGAACACTTTGCTAGCACACAGCTTCCTAGGCCCCACCCTAGAGTTTCTGATTCAGCAGGGCTGGGGCCCAAGACCTTGCATTTTTAACAAGTTCCCAGGTGAGGCTGCCTATGAGGCCACATTTTGAGTAGCCCAGGAATAGGCCAGCACAGCACAAAGCTGACCACTAGGCAGCTGCTTCCTCTGCTTAGTGAGAAAGGTGGAGAGCCAACAGGCTGCCATCAGAGCCATTAATTAAGTTCAAGAACACCTCCCAAGACCCACATAGCTGAACATAGGTCTACTGGAGTGCTCTGCAAAAATCAACTAAAATGAATATAAAGTTAATTAAATATCCAGCAGGATTCACACACACACACACACACACACACACACACACACACACACGCACGCACGGAGGAGGGGAGGTCTTCCTCACTTCTACCTTCCAAACTCTCAAGCATTTCTAGTTGGTAGAATCTGCATCCAAAACCAGAGCAACAAAGAAGTCTAGGAAATGTGGTTCTTCTCAGCGTCTGCAGTACAAAGGAAGGCAAACCAGCAGGAAGAGAAAGAAGAAAGGAGGGATACTGAGAGCCAATGAACTATTCCCATCACACTCTATGCTGGGACCCAGCCTTCCCCCACCCACCACCACCACCCCTGGGCCCCACCACAGGCAGGCAGGAGGCAGGAGAAGTGTGAGAAAGGCAGCCTAGATATCCAGCCCACAGCAACCCTCATCTGAGCAGGCCCAGCACAGCACTGGGTGGTGGAGCAGACAGTGGACTAGGCCAGTGGTCGGCAAACTGCAGCTCACGAGCCACATGCGGCTCTTTGGCCCCTTGAGTGTGGCTCTTCCACAAAATATTGACTTCTGCACATGGGCCACGAAGTTTCAATTGCACTGTACATGCGCACCTGCACGTGGTATTTTGTGGAAAAGCCACACTCAAGGGGCCAATGAGCCGCATGTGGCTCACGAGCCGCAGTTTGCCGACCACTGGACTAGGCAATGAACTTGGCTGTCTTTGGCATCTCCAACCTAATGTGGCCACAAAAGGACTCCCTATTCTACCCCTAAAACATCCCTTTTCCCAATAAGCAATGCTGTCCTCTCACTCAAACCCCAAATCTAGGAATCAGCTTTGATTCCTCGTTTCCCACACCAAGCACACTCTTCCTATCTTTTGTTGAGTCCATTGTTTCTTCTTCAAACTATGTCCTGTAACCACCTGTCTATACTCTGATCTAAGCCACCGTAATTGTTCATACAGATAACCCCAATCACTTCCCTGAGTCCCCTCCCGCCACCCCTACCCCTGCACTGTATCCTCCTTCTGCAACAGCCAGATGACCTTTTACAAGCAAACAAGAACTTGTCGAGAACCAAGATGGCGGCATAGGTTAACGCTGGAGTTTGCTGCCTTGAACAACCACTTCAAAAGTGAAACTAAAAGACGGAACGGACACCACCCAGAACCACAGGACTGCTGGCTGAGTGGAAGTCCTACAACTAGGAGGAAAGAGAAACGCATACGGACACTCAGAGGAGGCGCAGTGCTGAAGTCAAATTCTGAGGTGCGGAGTGCACGGAGCAGGCTGGCTGAGGAGGGCGCGGTTGGCGTTTTCAATCGGAAGGGAGTCGCAGACTCTGAGCTCCAGATCCGGGCGAGTCTTTAGGGACCCTGACTCAAACGGGAGAAGCGGGACTGTCTGGCTTCGGTCGGAACTCGAAGGCAGCTTTCTCTCCGAGGTTTGCAGCGGGTG
>NW_006291021.1:172275-180059 GCF_000327345.1 Myotis davidii
GAGTGGAGAAAAATCGTGCCCCTATGGAGGAGGACAGTGGGTGCGGAGTGAGGGCGGAGGGTGGGGCGGGAACTGGGAGGGGGGGAGTTATGGGGGGAAAAAAGAGGAACAAATGTAATAATCTGAACAATAAAGATTTAATTTAAAAAAAAAAAAACTTGTCTATTCCCTACTCCAAACTGCCCCATGACTTCAGTCTCACTCAGATTGAAATCCAAACTCTCACCTTTGTCTTCGCCCCCTGTTGACTACACCCCCATCACCCTCCCTCTCACTCAATAAACTGTGACCTTCTTCATGTGCTCAATCATATCAAGTTTGATTCAACCTCAAGGCCCTTGCTCAGCCTGTTTCTACTATTTCTTTTCCTCAAATGTGTGAATGGCTAGCCCCTTTTCACCCACAGGTGTCAGTTCAAATGATATCTCCTTTGAGCAGCCTCCCTGGCAACTCTAAATTAGCGCCCAGTAGCTCTGCATCACTTATCTGTTTACATACTTGTTTCTCCCAACTGAAATGTAAGATTCATGAGGACAGGAATCTACCTTGGTCAACACATGCCTAGAACAGCTTGACACAGCACAGGCCCTTAGTAATTATTTGTTGAATGGATGAGCAAGCAAATGAATGACTTTATGCCACACTGGTAGGTAAGTGAGAGTTCTGTTTTCCTCATATCAAAGTGAGGAAATAAAGACACAGAGAGTGTGGAGATGGCTTCTAAAATGGCCCCAATGATCCCATTTCCTCCATTCATGCCCTTGGGTGATATCCTCCCCTTGAGTTTGGGCTGGACCTGGCAGGGGCTTCTAACCAACAAGGTATGGCAAAGGTGATGAAATGTCCCTTCTGAGATTGGGTTACAAAAAGCTGTGACTTCTGTCTTGATGAACTCCGTTGCCTTCTCAGCTTGCTCAAGTTGGTAAAGCAAGCAACATGTTGGGAAGGTTCACATGGCAACAAACTGAGGGCAGCCTTGGCCAACAGCCAGCAAGGAACTGAGGCCCTCAGTCCAACAATCCACCATGAACTAAATCCTGCCAGCAGTCACACAGGGAGTTTTCAAAGAGCTCCTTCTCCAGTCAAATCACAATGACCTTCTTCATGTGCTCAATCATATCAAGTTTGATTCAACCTCAAGGCCTTTGCACAGCCTGTTTCTACTATTTCTTTTCACCACATGTGCAAATGGCTAGCTACAGCTCAACAGATACCCTCTATTATAGCTGAGACACCCTGTTGTAGAGGACCCAGCTAAGCTGTGCCCAGAGCCCTGGTCCTCACAGAAACTGTCAGATCATAAATGTGTATTCTTTCAAACCACTAACTTAGGGACATTTAATACACCGCAATAGTAACTAATACATAGAGATCAAATGACTTGCCTAAGGTCACATAGACACTAACGAACTGAATCAGGTCTTGAACCCAGGTCTCTCTGGCTCCTTAACCACTTACCTGACCTGCCTTTCATAAAATAACAGAACATATCAAAAGCTTGATTCAGGTTTGAAAGTTTGTCTATGGATCCTTGTGTTTCAACACGGCATCTGTATGCCTATGTGTCTGTCTCTTTCTAAGTCTGCAGCTCTGATTGGGTGTGCCCAACTCTGTCTCTCTCCATGCACTTAACTATGTCTGGCTGTGAATCTGACTTGTGGCTGAGCCCTGACCTTGTCTGTCCCTTTATTACTGCTCTAGCTATACCTCTGTTCTATGTATTTCTGTCTGTCTTCTGAGTCTATTTCTCTATTATCTTGCTTGCATTGACAGCTGTAATCTCTGTATGTGTGCCCATCTGTCTGTTGCCCTGTCTGGAACTGTTTATGGCTGCATCCTTGTGTTATCTCTCTGCACCTATCATCTGTCTGGGCGAGGACTGCTCCTTGTGTGTGTTGCCCCTCTGAGCTTGTGGGTTTGTGCCCATGACTGTGGCCTGCCTGAATACCTTGGTATCTTTGTGTTTGTCTGAGGTCTGTGACTGTTCTGGTCTATCTGTGTCAGTCACTTCTGGCTGCATGTGTGCTATCTGTCAAATGTTTGTGCCTGTGTTCTGACCACAGTTGGTTGTCTGATTCCGGAGTGTCCTCTGTCCATTCTGCGGCGCAGCTCCCTCTGGTGGTCCGACAAGGAATAGCTGGTGCAGATGGACCAAAGGAAAGAAGAGTTGAGGGAAGAGGAAGTACTTTAGGCAAACTGAATCATGGGCTGCACAGAGAGGGGAAGGATTGGGTATGATAGCAGGGACCACACGTGGCCTGGCCTGGCCTGGCCTGGCCTGGCAGGATGGGACTGGGGTCTGGCCTCTGAGCCACCCATTGCCCACCCATCACGAGGAAGGGCTAGGAGACAGGATGCCTGGCTTTCTCGAAGTGGGTGGGGGCAGGGACATACCTCCGGGGACGTCACCCATTAAACTTCCTCTCTCCGCCACACAGGAAGCTGAGCCGGCTCAGGGCCCAGGCCCGAGCAAGCACGGGCCCCCAGAACCCTTGGGGAAAGGGCCCCACCGGGCCTGCCCAACAGGGACCATGGAATCCAGAGCTGAGTAAGAACATCCCCTCCCCCATCCTCTAGACCAAGATTCTAGACCAGGCTTGGGCTGGGGCCAAGGGGAGGGGGTCTGGGGCAGGCTGGGGCGGAGGCCAGAGCCACAGGGGCAGGTGGCCCAAATCAAGGCTGGACTCAGCTGGCTTAGAATATGGACTCCACTCTTAGACACACTCAGACAACTCGCAGTCCCTCCCCCCACCCTTTCTTTCCTCTCTCCCCCTAACCCCACACCTGTGCCTCTATGTGACTAAGTTTGTAATGCTGAGTGAGCACCTCACCTCTTGGTATATCATAGTTTCTGGGTCAGCAGAGTGAGGGAGGATTGTGTGTCCCTGTGTGCAAGTGCTTGTGCAGGACTTGTATCAACATGAGGGTGAAGTGTTGGGGGTCTCCGGGTGAGGGGCGGTGTGTCTGTAGTCAGTCCCCATCCTATTCTTCTGTTGCCTCCTGGTTCACTATCTCTCTCCCTAAGCACAAGTCTCTGCATCCTTTGCGTAGGGGGCGGAAGCAGGGGACAAGGGAGGTAGGTGTAGACTGCAGGGCTCACAGAAGTAGGAGGGCATGCTGTCCTCTCTCTGGTGTGAAATTTGAGGTCAGCCCCTGGGGCCTCATGAAGTCTCACATACAGAGATGCACAGGCAGGGCCTCTTGATCTCAAAACCAGAGCAATGCTCGCACATCTACCCAGTCACACTCACAGCCACACAAGAAAACATGGACTTATTCACCCTCACACTGGCTTGGCTTGATCACACTGTCGCAGTCCTACCTGACATACACTGGACAGCCTCATCCTTTCAGGCCAACATGAGATAGAATCACACACACACACACACACACACACACACACACACATCTGTATGCTCACACAAGCCATACACACACACACCTTCTCACACAAATCATGCACACACACACCTGCTCAAGCAAGTTATGCACATACACACACAGTCACACTCCCTCACTCTGCTTCATACTCCCAGTCTCTCTCTCTCTCTCTCTCTCTCTCTCTCTCTCTCTCTCTCTCACACACACACACACACACACACACACACACGATCAACACCATTCCATGCACACCCAGTCGTACAATCTACACAATCACTGCCACAAACCTTTGGGAGTCATGCACACACAGTTGCACAAGTCACACAGGCACACACAGTCACACATGTGCAGATACAACCACACACAGAAGCAAGTCCATGGACCCACTAAACCCTTTCCTGTCCCACAGAGAGGGTCCCCCTGTCGTGTTTGATTGGTTCTTCGAAGCAGCCTGCCCTGCCTCCCTACAGGAGGGTGAGTGGGGGAGGACATCAGGGGAGGGGAGTGGAGATGGAAGGTGGGGCCCTGAATGTAGAGACCTGTTCTCCCTGCAGATCCCCCCATTCTGCGGCAGTTCCCCCCAGACTTCAGGGACCAGGTATGCAGGCTGGTTCCTTGCTCCCCTGGGACCAGGGTCAGTCCCCCTGGGGGAGGTTGTGGGGCCCAAAATGAGTGGCCACACAGTGTGTGCTCTTTTTCACCCCCAGGAAGCTATGCAGATGGTGCCTAAATTCTGCTTCCCTTTTGATGTGGAAAGGTATGGAAGAAAGCAGACAGCCAGCGACCTGGGGACCTAAGGTCTCAGACACCCAGGGAATCAGGGGCCCTAACAACTAGGCCCCAGATGATGGACACAGTACTAGGAGCACTTGTGGGGGGTTGGGGGGAGTGAAGGATCTGGGACCCAGTCTCCGAGCATTTTTCACCTCCAGGGAGCCTCCCAGCCCTGCGGTACAGCATTTCACCTTCGCCCTCACGGACCTGACCGGCACCCGTAGATTTGGTTTCTGCCGCCTAAGGGCCGGTGCCCACAGTTGTCTTTGCATCCTCAGGTGTGAACTATGGGGCAGGGGTTGCGGGGGGAGCCTCGACCTAGGAGTACTTCATGGAACCCGCTTCCTCTCTCTACAGCCACCATCCCTGGTTTGAGGTGTTCTACAAATTGCTGAACACAGTGGGAGACCTCCTGGCTCAGGACCAAGTGAGACCAGGCCCCTACCCCCCCATTTCACGGCAACCATAGGCCCCCCACCCCACAAGCCCCCAGCCCTGCTCACAGGCCAGACGGAAGCCCTGGGCTCAGAACACCCAGCTTGAGCCAAGACCTTCAGAATCCCCAACCTACCTTTTCTTCTCTTGTTTTAAAATATATTTTTATTGATTTTGGAGAGAAAGGAAGGAGAGATAGAAACATCAATGATGAGAGAGAATCATTGATGGGCTGCCTCCTGCACGCCCCACCCCCACCCCCACTAGGATTGAGCCTGCAACCCGGACATGTGCCCTAGACCCGACTCGAACCCGGAACCCAGGACCCTTCAGTCCGCAGGCCAACGCTCTATTCACTGAGCAAACCGGCTAGGTTTTGACTCAGACGCCTCACCCCCACCCAGGTCTCGGAGGTCGAGGAACTTCTAAACCTGCTGCAGCGAACCCTGCCAGAGACCCAGGCCTCCGTGGAGCTGGTGAGTAGCTCCGAACCCCTGGGCATGGGACCCCAGGTGGATGGGGAGGCAGCCCCCCAGCCCTGAGGACCTCACAGACACACCTCTCCCTCAGGGCAGCGGAGTGACGATCTCCAGTGTGCCCGGCTGGATGCCCCCAGCCCCCGGGAACATCAGGCCGGTGAGCAGGGCCAGGGACCCTGGAAGGTTGGGCTCCCAGGTGAAGCCAACCCCTGATTAATCGGTCCCCTCGCCAATCTCCTCTCTACCCTCCCCCCCCCACCACCACCACCACCAGCTTTCCTATTTCGTGGCCCCTGACTCCGGCCGCCTGCCATCCATTCCGGAGAACGTGAGTGGACTCCTCCGAGGGGACGGGAAGAGGTCCCGGAACCCGCAGGGACTGCCAGATCCTGTCGTCCCTCGCGCCCAGCGCTCCTCTCTGTCCCTCAGAGGAACCTAACCGAGCTGGTGGTGGCGGTGACCGATGAGAACATCGTGGGGCTGTTCGCGGCGCTCCTGGCCGAGCGGAGGGTCCTGCTCACCGCCAGCAAGCTGAGCACCGTGAGGCAGGGGCCCGCCGGGTGGGAGGGGCCGAGACCGGGCTTCGTCCCTGGGAGCGGGACGACGGGGGCAGATTCCTACTCTAACCTCACGCGGCGTCACCGAGGGCAAAGTCCCGGCTCTGCCCTGTGAAGGTCAGGGTTGAGCTGAACGCTGGCTCCACTCCGGTGGGGGGAGTCAGCGTGGGTAGCGTCTAGCTGCCGTTTGCCCACTGTGGAAAACAACATGGGAATTCCTCAAAAAATTAAGAATAAAACGATCCGCCCCTCTGAGGGCGAGGTCAGGGAGCGCTAAATTCCAGCTCGGCCCCTAAGGGCAGGGAGGGTGGTCGTGGAGGCTGAACCCCTAGGGCAGGACCAAGGAAGGTAAATTTTAGCTCCGCCTCTTTAGGGGTAGGGTCAGTGGAGCTGAGTCGTGGCTCCACCCCTAGAGGCGGGGCTAGGGCGACTCTGTTAGCTCCGCCTCGTTGGGGGTGGAGCTAGTGGCCTGAGTCACAGCTCTAGCCCTAAGAAGAGGGATCCCGGAGGGTTGCATATTAGCCCCAACCCTAGGATTTGCCCTGAATCGTAGGCCACTCGCAGCCCCTCCCCCTGAGTAAGCACCTCTTACCTGACCTGTCTTTCCTGGCGCCACCTGCTCCAAGCACTGTAATTTGCCAAATTCTAGGTCTCCACCTGCTTCCTAAAGGGGTGTGACTTTCCACCTCTTACCCAGCACCGGGTGGGTAAGGTGAGGTGGGTGGGAAATGGAGCTGGGAGAGGGTTCTTGAACCACCCCAGAAAGGGTTCTTGAAGTTGGGGGTCCAGGCCCTGAATCCACAGTACCCACCCGTCCCCAGCTGACCTCGTGCGTCCACGCGTCCTGTGCCCTCCTGTACCCCATGCAATGGGAGCACGTGCTGATCCCTACACTGCCGCCGCACCTGCTGGACTACTGCTGGTGAGGGGCCGGGCCTGGGGGGCTGGGGACCAGGGCGTAGGGCCTGCATGACCCTGCTCCCTCGGGTCGTCCGCAGCGCTCCCATGCCCTACCTCATCGGAGTCCACGCCAGTCTCACAGAGGTCAGTGGCAGCGGCCATGGACTGCAAGGACGGGCGGAGTTCACTCCCTCTGCATCCCCGGATACCCTCCCCCGCCAGAGTTCCTCGGACTCTGAGCTGCGGTCTCCCTACCACCCTCCAACACAGAGAGTGCTGGAGAAAGGCCTGGAAGATGTCGTGATGATGAACGTGGACTCCAATATCTTAGAGACGCCCTTCGACGACGTGCAGGCGCTGCCTCCCGACGTGGTCAGTATCACCCCTCCCGCAGCGTCTGGGAGAGGGAGGCCCCAAACCCACCCGCTCAGCGCTGCTCCCTTGTCCTCCAGGTGTCCCTGCTGAGGCTGAGGCTAAGAAAGGTCGCCCTGGCCCCAGGAGAAGGGGTGTCCCGTCTTTTCCTCAAGGCCCAGGCACTGCTCTTCGGGGGGTACCGCGATGCGCTGGTCTGCAGCCCGGTGAGCAGGGGGGATGCTGAGGAGGAGGCCTAGGTGACCCTGGAAGATAATATCATTTAGAGTGTTTACTCTATGCCTCCATTTGCTCATCTATAAAATGAGATCCAGATAGTACCCACCCAAACGGATGGTGTGAGTAAAATGCTTGGATGGTGCCTGGCATATCACGAGTATTCAAATGCTAGGTCCTACTACTACTATCTCATTTAATGCTCATGACAGTATTATGAGATAGGTGCCATTATGGTCCCATCTTACATGTAAAGAAACTGAGGCTTGGAGAAGTCCTGAGGTAGGTGAGTGTTAAACCCAGGACTCTGATCTGCTGACTTTCAACCCCCTCCCTCAGTTTCCCACTATTCTATAAAAACTTAAGGGAGGGGGAAATTCTATCATTTAAGTATCTGATGTGCCTGTGGCTGTGCCTTAACAACACATCTGGAATCTGCCCATTTCTCCCCATCATCTGTCTCCACCCTGGTCTGGTCCCCATCATTGCTCACCTAGATAAGCGTGCTCGCCTCCCTAATGAGTCCCCTCTCCCCGGTTCCCACCCTCACCCTCATAGTCTGTCCTCCCTGAAGAGGCCAGAAGTCACCTGTGAGCACCCAAGTCAGGTCTCACCCCTCCTCTGCCCTCTAGGGCTCCCACCTCCCTCTGGGTAAAAGCCCAAATCTCCC
>NW_006291021.1:180085-188041 GCF_000327345.1 Myotis davidii
CCCCCCCCCCGGCTCACCAGGTCCTGCACAGGAGCAGGCATACAGCAGGCGCTCAATCAACATTTGCTACATAGATAGATGGTAGAGTAAGGGAGGCAGCTGGTGTCCAGGAGAGCCTCCAGGAGCTCAGGACGAGGATCCTTCTTCCAGGGCCAGCCTGTGACCTTCAGCGAAGAAGCCTTCTTGGCCCAGAAGCCCGGGACTCCCTTGCAGGCCTTCCACCAGCGGGCTGTGCACCTGCAGCTGTTCAAACAGGTGCGCCGGAGCCCAAGGGCGGGATTGGGACCTGGGGGGCGGGGTTAGGGACGCCACGCCTGGGTCCTGTGGGCGGGGCTAGAGTCGGTCTGGCGGAATCTCCCTCTTCAGATTGGGGAGACCGAACTGAACTAGGTTTCTTAAAGATGAGGGTTCCAGCCCTAACCGGTTTGGCTCAGTGGATAGAGCATCGGCCTGCAGACTGAAAGATGAGGGTTCCAGCCCTAACCGGTTTGGCTCAGTGGATAGAGCATCGGCCTGCAGACTGAAAGATGAGGGTTCCCGTCCTGATTTTCTAAGGGACAAAATCTACTCCTTGGGCCCTGGGGAAATAATGCCGTCTTCGGAAGTTCTGGGCGTGTCCAGATGCGCACATACTTTAGGAGGAAAGAGGAGGCGGGCCGGGACTCCGGGGTACCTGGGAGGGGGGTGGAGCGGGATCGGACTCCTGGGTTCCTGGAGGAAGGTGGGCTGGACTCCAGGATCCTTCAGCGCGGGCGTGGGTTCTAGGGTCCCTGAAGGTGGGATCAACCTCTTCCAGGGTCACTGAGAGGTGGGTCGGTCCGAAGTGGCAGAATCTAACTTCCGGGTCCCTGTGAGGGGCGGTGTCTGGTCCCTGATAACAGGTCCTGACCTGGGGCTATAGGAGGCGGTTGGACCTCTGGCTTCCAGAGGTGGCCTCCAGACCTCCTGGGTCCGGTGGGTGGGCCCCTAGCCGGGTCAGGAATGACTTTTACTTCCTGAGGGCGAGAGGACTCCTAGTCCTTGCATTCAGATGTGACTCTGATCTTTTCTCCCATCCCCAGTTCATTGATGGCCGGCTGGAGAGGCTTAACAAAGGAGAGGGGTTCTCAGATCTGTTTGAGCAGGAGATCACCTGCAGTGGGGCCTCCTCAGGTGAGCCCCGAATCTACCCCGGAGTCCCTACCCCAGCAGCCCACCCCCCCCCAGCCTGAGCATGCCTGCCATGACCACGCTCTCTCCTCACTCCAGGCACCCTTCGCTCCTACCAGCTCTGGGCAGACAACCTAAAGGTATTGAACACCTGTCTTGTTTATTATTGGATTAATTTAATCCCAAACAGCCCCCAAGTAGGGTCATCATTTTGCTCATTTATAGAGGTGAAGAAATTGAGGCTCAGAAAGGGAGAAGGGCTTGTCTGGGGTCACACAATCCTGGAGTGAGGTGGGTCCTGGGGTAACCCCAGATGCCCACACCTCTCTCCTTGGCACTCTCTCTCCAGAAAGGTGGTGGTGCCCTCCTGCATTCCGTCAAGGCCAAGACCCAACCAACCGTCAGAAACATGTACCGCTCGGTGAGGCTGGGCTAGACAGGTCGTTTACAGGGGTGACAGAGGACACTTTAACCCCACATTTAAAGTGCACATGTTTTTATCACCTGAATCATCAGTTAAACCATTAACAATTTTTCCCACTTTCATTTTCCATTCACTATTTTCATGTTTGTCAGGATTTCTTTCCTATTTAAAATTGGCAACCAAGATTCATTGGATTTTTTGTTTATTTTGTCCTTCTCAGACACTGCAAACCCCGCTTCTATCCTTTTGGGGTTTTTCTCCCAGGCCCGTTTCCTGGGGCCAACTTCTGCAGCTCCAAATTGTCCATTCAATTTTATTCTTCACTCGGCTTTTGAACACGGACACATTTTTATGATGTTCTGTTTTTGCCACTCCCCATTTCATCTGGGGGTTCTTTCCCGCAGGAATAGTCCTTTTGTATTAGCCAAGGGGCCGAGAGTTTGTATTGACTCCTTAGGTGATGCATGGGGAATTGTGAATACATTTGTGAGACATAAACATGAATAGATGGCAGACTCCACTGTTCTAGGGAACAGGGGGCTGAGTTCTCAAATGTCCCATGTCAAATCACCTCAAATCTAATTTTTTTTTTTGGCTCCTCCATAGGCCAAGAGTGGCTTGAAGGGAATGCAGAGCCTCCTGATGTACAAGGTAAAGCTAATGGCCAATGGGTGGGGGGAATGGAGAAATGGGCTCCTGGCTCACCCAACCTCTTCCTAGGATAGGGATTCTAGCCTGCAGAGGGGGGGCTCCCTCAGGGCTTTCTCCCTCACCAGTCGCTCAGATCACCTGCAGCAGCGCCTGCCTATCACCCAGCACTTTGGACAGGTAAGATGCCCCGCCTCCACCCTGACACACACACCTGGAATTATCACCAAGTCCTCCACCCATCCTCGATCTCCACCTAGACAACTTGCCTCCCTCCTCGTGTACCCCAGTACCTGATGCCCGCTTCACACTCACCCTCCTTCACACAGCTCCCCTGACTCTAGCTCCTGGGGCCCCACCCCTCCAAACCTGTCCTTTGCAGAACCGGCCCCTTCGCCCCAGCAGGAGACACAGGCAGGAAGAGAGACCTTCTGAGTCCCTGGGGGAGAGGTAAGGCTCAAAGGCAGGAGAGGGGGCAATATTGTCAGTGGGAGGCCAGAACTAATGGGGAAGATGATCCCCACATTTGAAACCTGCCAGAGCCACCAGACTGGAGCTGGGGGTTGGGGGCAGATATCTGAGGCTGCCTAACCTCACACAGGACACCCCCTCTGAGCCCTGAGGCTACCCAGGACTCCTGGGCAGAGGAAGCTCTGGACAGCAGCTTCCTGGGGTCTGGGGAAGAACTGGATTTGTTGAGTGAGATACTAGACAGTCTGAGCACGGGAGCCACAAGGACAGGCAGCCTGCGGCCCAGCCAGAGCTTAGACTGCTGCCACAGAGAGGACATGGACAGCTGCCTCAGCCTGGTGAGCCCTCCAGTCCTCTCCCACTTGCCCACCCATCTTGCCACCCCCTCCCCCTCTAAATTCCAGCAACTTGCTAATCTCCCCCCCCACCCCCACCCCGTCCAGCCTAATTTACCAGGAAGACAAACGTGGCAGCCAGATGAGGAGGACCCCCCAGAACCCCATTCCCAGTCCCTGCCTGCTGGCCTGCCATCTCTGCAAAACCCCCACACTCCGGATACCACCAGGTCCTTAAAGAACCTCACTCTCTCAGAGGCCAGCCAAGAAATCACTTCTTCAACCCAATCGTTAACAGCTTCTGCAGACCCCAGCAGCAGCGAGGACCTCAAATCCTCTCTCACAGAGCCCCATCAACAAACCTCACCTCTCTCCCCTCTCCACGAGGCCTCCGGAGAGCCCAGAGGCGAGAAGAGCTCCTGCTCCCAGCTCTCCACAGTGCCCACCCAGCCCAGCCCTCCAGAGAGCCCCCAACCTCTGCTACCCACAAAGCCCAACTCAGATATCACCTGGACATCTCCAACCTTTGACTCTACCTCAGATCTCGGTTTCCCAGAGAGCTCCAGAGCCCCTGCTGTGCCCGCTAGCAATCGGCAGGAGCCCCAGGCCAGGAACCGGCCCAGAGTTGCTGAGCTTAAAAAGTGTTTTGAAGGTTAAGGACCAGGCATCTGGAGGAGATGCCATCCTCTCAATAAAGTCTCAAGAGCCCAAAGCTGGTTTTTCCTGGTGAGTTTACCTGTGGGCCCTCTCTCTGCTCCTAAACCCAACCCATCCACCACCTTCCCCACTGGGGCAGCCTCCTGCTGGCTCCGAAGGGTAGTGAAAAGCCTCTTTTCCAGGAAACCCTCCCAGCCCCTAAGATCCTCAAAACCTTGCAATTCATCCTCCACGGCCTATGAGCCCTGCATTTACCTCCTCCTCTAGGCTAATTTCTGCCTCCACCAGTTCAAAAAAAGGTTTTATTATATCTCACTATCAATTTTACACATATATATATATATAAAATGTCAGCATCCCCACCCTCCCTTGCCCTCAGGGGCAGAGTTTTGAAGCACCATTTCCCCCTTCTATTCTTAAGCCCAGGTTTTGAAGGCTCAGAGAGGGATCAGCCTTCCCCCAAGGTCACACAGCAAGGGAGGGAGATGAAGAGAGGAAGGGGACCTAGATGGGCAGGCACCCCTGCACTTTCTCCTTGGAGTCCTGGGGAGCCTGGGCCTCGGTTGCGTGGGAGAACTGAAAGGAAAGGAGAGGGGGGTTGTCGGGCCTGTGTGGAGACGGTGCAGCAAGCAGAAAGGCGGGTCCCTAGCACCGGCACCCCCAATTGCAGGCAGAGTCATGCAGAGGCGACATGCTTCGCAGAGCCCGCCCAGCAGATGCCCCATGGCCCCAAAGTCCAATTGAGCCATCATGGGCTCATGTCTCGGTGGTGGATGCTGTGTGGGAGCAGGTGCTAGGCAGTCCTGGGTAGTGGTGGTGGTTGTGGCAGACCCCAGCGTTCAGATGAGCCGCTCCTCAGGAGGCAGCTTGAGGTTGGGGGGTGGTGGCGCTCGGGCACCCACCTGCTCCTCACTGCTGGGCCGGTAGGTGCCTTCCGTCTGCCGCTTCTCCCGCAGTTTCCGCACCAGCAGCACCAGCCCCACGGCCAGAAGCAGGGCAGCCAAGAGGGAGAAGACCACGATGATGGCAGTGGTGGCCTCCTTAGACTGCGAGACAGGGGACAGGTGTGACTTCCCTGAATCTGGGGATCCTGTCTGCCCCCACCTTAGAAGCATCCCGGGTTCCTAATCCCCCCACACACCCCTGCTCCTTTTGGTGATCTGGTTCCTCCACCTGATCCCCATCTATCACATTTGGGGCTCCCAGTCCCCCACACCTGCCATGTCTGGGGTCCCCCTTCCAAGCACCCATCACATCTGGGTTCCTAGCTATTCCCCCCTCCTCCCGAGAGGCCTATAGAGCTCCTGACCCACTGCATGTGCCACCATCTACTCCCTTCCTGAGGTTCTGGGTCTCCCCAGTCTGGGCCCCTGGCTCTCCCTAATTGTCATGTTGATATTCTGTTCTCTCACACTTGGGGGTCTCCAATGCCAACCCCCATCCTGGCCTGCCACCTCTAGGGATCTAGGCCTCTCCACCTGCTACTTGTGGATAGCATCCTAAATAGAATCTCTGCTGCCCTCATGCCATATATACCCCCCAACTCACCAGGGCCCCATTGAAGCTGGGGTATGGGGTGGTAGTGGTGCTATTCTCGTATGGAGTGGGGTCCAATGCTGTGAGGAAGTGGTAGAGAGAATAAATGAAGCTCCATCTATCACTCCCATCCTGGCACATCTGCCCCCTTCCTTGGGGATTTCCCCTGCCCTCACCCCCCACCCCCACCCCAGTTAGAACTCTGCTCTTCTCGTTGTGGGTGCTCTGCATGTCGGAGCCAGGCCAGCTGTACTGCTACTCTTTCCACCCTCAGCCCAGTGGAGCCCAGCAGTGAGGAATCCGCCCACAGTAGTTTGCAGTTAGTGCTGAGTTGGGGGCTATGACAAGATGGTTTGGAAGCCTAACTGTCCCCTTCTCTCCCCTCCCCCACCTACCTGGCCTTTTCTTGGCTCTGAAAGATCTGGACAGATCCTGCTTTTCCCTGGAGTATCTATTTGATTCCGCCCCCACCCCCATCCCCACTCCAGGCTCTTGAAACTGGAAGGACTGAATGGCTGGGTCCACCCATATGGCCAGCCTGGTGGTCATCCTAGACTCAGAGCCCCAGGCAGGCAGGCCCCCTCCAGGCTGCCAGACAGCCCAAAACACCTCAACCACAGAGGCTCAGATATTCAGGCCTCCTCTCCCTCCAGCTCATAATTCCACCCCAATCAGGAACTCAGGAATTCTAGACCAACTGCGACCCGTCCAAGGAAGGACTTAGGAATTCAAAATCCCCAGCCCTGACCTTGTAGACTGCTGCCCCCAAGGCACTCCATGCCCGCTCCCCAGTTCTTGACCTCTCGGTGTCCCGGGTCCCCAGCGCCCCTGCCGGTACCTACTTTGCCCCCAGACCCGGCCCCAGCGGGCCGGCAGCAGCGGCAGGCCGAGCGCCAGGAGCAGCCCCAGGCTGGGGCTCGCCATGGGCCTGGGGAGATACGCTGGTGGCACCAGGGACAGGGCTTCTTGCGCGCCGCTCCTACCGCATCTCGGGCCAGAGGTACTTACGACTTGGCACCTGCGGGCGGGAGACGGAGAAAGGCCAGGGCGTGGGGGAGGAGGCTTGACCCAGGCGCAGGCCCAGGGAGGGGCGACACGCGCCCGGGCACCCCGGAGTCCAGCCCCGCCCCGCCGCCAGAGGTCAGAGATTAAAAATTAACTCGGGAAGTGCATTCCTAGGCTCTGGAAAGGGAAGGGGGTAGGGAGAGGGGGGCGGCGCGACCTGCCTCCCTACCTGGCCCGGGCGTCTTTGATCTCACTCAGGTTCCCGGTCTGCTTCCCTCGCTCGATCCCTCCGTGCGTCCCTCGGTCGCTCGGCCGGACCACACCGGCTCCTCCCGCTCACGTGACCCGGAAAGTTTAGTCACTCACCTGGGAGGGGAGCGCACTTCCGGCTTATGCACCTGAAAGAGATAAGGGGGCGGAGCCAGGCGGGAGGTGGGGCCGCGCCGCGTGCGCACCTGTAACGGGAACCCAATCCTGTAATGCGGAAAAGTAAGAGGCGCGGAAGTGCAAGAGGAAACTCCCTCGTGGATTGCGGTGACGTCTGTAAGACCGCACAGGTGCGGAGACACACGAGGCATGGAGACACGGTGGTATGAGGCACTCCTGTTCGGGGCCGACCCAGATGGGGAGTCCTTCATGAAAAAACACCTGCGTGGTACACACCTGCATGGGAGCGAGCCTGTAGAAAAGACATCGGCAAGGACAGGTAAGAAACACACCTGTGGGAGACATCGGCATTGACTCACACCCATTGGGCGTAGAGCTGATCAGAAGCACACCTGTGTGGAAAACAGCTGTGTAGAACAGCTGTATTGTAACAAACACCTGGCTGAGGCGCTCTGGCGCACGGTTTTGAGGACGCGGCTGCATGGCTCACCTCTGGAATGAACAACACTTGGATAAGGAATTTCTGTGTGGAGATGTATTGGCAATACCCGGTATGAGACACACCTGCACTTAAGTACACCTGTATGGGACTCAGTTATACGGAAACAGACCCATACGGGTGTATACTTAACACGAAAACACCCGTGCGGGTGGGGACGCTGTATAACGCATTCCTGGGCGGATTTCTGCTGAGAAGCATACCTGTGTGGTGAAGGAAGTACAGCGGGGCCTTGACTTACGAGTTTAATTCGTTCCGAGACCGAGCTCGTTAAGGAGCTCGTTAACTCAAATTACTCTATCAACTCAATGCAAAAAATCGGCCAAGAGACAGCTAGTATCTCAAAAAACTCGTTAGTCAGGACACTCGTAAGTCAAGGCCCCACTGTAGTCTTGTATGAGGAACATCTGCATAGAATTGAGCTCACATGAGAGAAAGACCTGAGCTCTGTATGAGGCACAGCCACATTGAAGCACCTGCGGTTGGGGTGGGGGGGGGAGACAGAGGTGTATGTGTATTGAGGCCCACCTGTCAGGATGTAGCTGATAAAACACCTGTTCGGGGTATCTCCGTGGGAAACATCTGTAACCCCCATGATGAAGGGCACCTGCAAGGACCACCTTTACATAAAAGCATCTATAAGAGGCTTGTTGGTCTGAGACGCACCTGTTGGGGCAGAAGCTGAGTAGAAACCAGTCCTATGGCTGCATCTTTGGATAAAGAACGACGTTAATAAGACGACCTTCTCTTGGGGACTCTAGGGTGAAGAGGGATGGTCACGGGCAAGTTAATCCCTTTTAGGGTATAGTGATGGGTAAGGATCCCGGGTCTGGATAAATTCCTGC
>NW_006291021.1:188149-188374 GCF_000327345.1 Myotis davidii
GTGGGAAAGCCAGTCCCACCTGCCTCATAGGGCTTGGCGGGGCGACCCGAGAGGTGAATAAAAGGCCTGGCATGAGCAACGCTGTGTCCGTGTGAGCTGTTATGATTATCCGCTGTCTAGTGATCTGGGCGCCCCTCCCCCTAATGATAAATAGCGAAACTGCGCCCGAAACCAGTGGGAGGGACGTTCGGCAGCTGCCGTAGGCACGACTGGCTGGGGCCCCGC
>NW_006291021.1:188539-189066 GCF_000327345.1 Myotis davidii
TGCCCGGGGTGGGTGGGCAAGGCGGGCAAGGCTCCCGCGGTTTGGCGAATAGGAAATGGACTTTGCAGCTGCGCCGCGCGTTGGTCTTCCGTTTCCCGATCTGAGTCGGGCAGAGAAAGAAGGCGAGCGGGCGTGATGAAGGAGCGAGAGGCAGCGCCGCGCCGAGCTCTCGGGTCTCTGTGGCCGAGGGGGGATGCGCAGTGAGCGGCGAGCAGACGGAGGGCCAGATGGCGTTGGGCTGGTTCTTGAGCATGGCTGGCGAATACGAGACCTTGGTAGGAGAGGGAGGTCAGTGGGAAGAGGTGACGGAGCCCAACCCCTGATGTCTCCCTACCGTGCCACCTTGGGCAGAAGGTAAACTGAGGCACGCAGAGGCGGCACACTGGAAACAGAACTGAGATCGCGGATCTACCCGGCCCTTCTTCCCTCTTCCCGGAATGAACCCCGAGGCTGTGCCCTAGGCTGTGCCATTCCCGAGCATCCCCGACAACCCGCCCCACGCCCCCAGCTCCGCCCCGGCTCCTCCT